>NC_140171.1:113475319-113645319 GCF_963971535.1 Notolepis coatsorum | reverse complement strand
TAATGCAGTGTTCTTGCCTTGGGGTTGTAGATTTAAGTTGTCAGTGGAGGACACTTTTATAAAATTTTATACGCTAACCTTTTTCCCAAGGAGCACACAAAGAAATTTAGGAGCACAGTGTTTATTAACAAACTATTTATTACATGTATTATACTGTGCATGCATGTGTGCGTGTGTATGCATGCATACTAGGTCTATTTAGATATGTGTGTACTAAATTGTCAGATTTTAATCCAGATGATTTCTTATTTTTTTCTGGAGACTTCAATTGCACGAAGAATAACAGTTTAGATAGGAATCACAATGAACCCCATCCAGCTTCTCAAGGCAGCTTGTACACACACACACACACACACACACACACACATGGCTTGGTCGATGTGTGGAGGAGGTTTCATGGGAATGAGCGCCAGTATACATGATCTCATTGTATGACTTGACCATTTTTATAGTTTTAAGCATCATTTTAATGTTTTTTAAATGTGCAAAATATTGCCTGTTGGTTTTACAGACCATTCATTGGTAATGTGCAATGTCTTGATAAAGAATCTGTTGCCTAGAAGTGATTATTGGCATTTGAATTCAGCTTTGCTCCATGAAAAGGATTTTAGAGATGTTTTTAGTTTTTTTTGGGACATTTAGGAGTAGGAAAAACGAATTTTCTTCTCTTAGGCAGTGGTGGGACTGTGGCAAAATAGGGAAGTTGCCTCTTTTATTCTTAGAAAAGTTAATAGTCTTGGTCTTGATGTGTCTTTGTTTTTAACAGACCCGATGACTTTAAGACTAAATGCACTTCCTCCTTTTTATCAGGGGATTTTCAAGTCATGGACACTTTTCAAGTGTATAAGAACTGCACTGGTTACTGGAGGAGCCTCTTGTCCACGGTGCAAGAATGGACATAAGCGACAGTGGCAGCCCTGGGCTGACTGGACTGCTGTGTGCTACAGAAGTACAGTAGTATGCATTTTACATTTACATTACATTTAGTCATTTAGCTGATCCAAAGCTAAATCCAATTTATCCAAAGCGACTTACAAGTTTTGTACAACAAGACAGCAGGAAGGGTAAAACTCTATCAGCTGAGTAACAATGTTCATCAAAGTGTTGAGTGCTACAGTGGTGTAGGTTAGTATATTAGGACAAGTGCATGACAGTAAGGTTAGTTAGGGTTAGTTTAAATTTTTTTCAGATAATGATTGAAGAAGTGCGTCTTTAGTCGACGGCGAAAGATTGGACGGGTTTCGGCTGTCCTAACTGTGGTGGGCAGTTCGTTCCACCATTGTGGGGCAAGGACTGAGAATAGGCGACTTCTCTTTGATGACCCTCCCGGAGCTCGGACAGGAGTAGGTCTGAGGCGGCAAGAAGATGCAGAGCATAGGGGTCTTGTGAGTGTGTAGTTAGAGACCATTGACCAGAGGTAGGCGGGAGCCGTTCCCTTCGCTGCACGATATGCCAGGTCGAGGGCCTTGAAGCGGAGGCCTGGGACAACTGGTAGACATAGCAGGACCAGAGTTAAGATGCTCAGGCTGTGTGTTCTGTATTTGGCCTGAGGTCACAGCGCTATGCAACAAGGATGCTGGATCTCTGGAGACAGAGGTTGACTGGCAAGGAACTGGGCATGCTTAGCTTATACAGCAGTAGAGCAATAAAACCGAACAAACAGGAGGAGTTTCCAAATGTGTATCTGAGCCCTGTACTGGGCGAGATGTCTGGTCCTCTGCTTTCTATCAAGGATTCAAGTTTAACACTTTACAAAATGAACAGGAAGTCATGGTACAGAAACTGTAAAAATAATCAATAAGAAATGGATAAATAAAGAGTGGACACTGTATGGAGGAGCAGGCTGTGCAGGCTGTGTGCAGGCAGTGGCACTCAACCTGTGTGGAGGGTTTTATACAAGCCTCCTTTAAAATTCTGCATGGTGCTGTACAGGGCTTGACATTAACACCTGACCACCGGCCAAATGCTGGTAGAATTCGGCTGTGGCCGGTAACTCTGTCATTCTACCGGCCACAGTGGCCGGTGACTTTTTTTCTATGAAAAAAAAACACTGTAGTCTACAAAAGGCATCGGCAATAATTAAGTCAATCCAAGTAATGCTACATAATACTACAACTCCCACAACAATTCGGAAAAGTGCATTACCGGCCAGATCCTGGTAGTGGTGCTGTCTCGAGAATGGAGTACTCCTTGTTTTCAGACCAGATGTAAAAAATGTTCATTCAGGCCTACTTTTTCTGTTAGCGTGAGAAGCTATGCCTTCATCAGATCGCATGGAATACCTTTTGCGACGCCGAATTCAGTATGCAGTAAAGGAATATAGCATCAGCCAATGGACATATCGATCTACCAGATGGGGATCAATAACTGGGAAATCCTTTTTGGGATCCAACCGGCCACAGGTAAGAACGATTTCATGCTGATCAGGCCTTGTTAGCATAGCCAACCAGCCGATGAATGAATGAAAACTTTATTTAACAGATTGCAGAATGGGTACAATACAGTACGGCTCAATACACACAATTGTTAAGGGGATGCAGACCAGAGAAAGACGTTTGTCTTGTTTACATCAGAGTCCCCCATTTTCAATTTATAGTGACATTTATGACATACACAACATACATGACATCATGACATCATGACACATCAGTGTATGATGCTACAATAACGAATGCCGTTATTGGTAATCAATAATCAGAAACAACGTCCCCCACCCCCCCCCCCCCCCTTTCATGCATTCATGGTGGAACATGATACCGATCATATGCATTTAGATTTTAAACCTATTCATCATCACGCTATAAATGGGAACGTATTGATGAAAAAATTATTTAGTGTGGTGATTTTTGGCTGGTGAAAATGCTGAGTGGCTAGTGACTTTGGAAAACCACTAGCCACAGTGGCTAGTGAGCCAAAAAGTTAATGTCAAGCCCTGGTGCTGTAGCAGTGAACGCTTTTGTTTCTATCATAAACCCAGTGGTGGAGAATAAATGTCCTTTCTATAGGTTAATTGAGACCGTTTTTCATGCGTTTTTAGAGTGTAAATAGCTTTCAGGGCTATTTGAGATGCTCGCCGACATTTTCATGCATTTAGGTGAAACCTTTTCTGTTATCAGTTATATTTTTGGAGCAGGATATAAAAAAGATAATAAGAAAAAATGGCAACTGCGGCGGCTACGTGGCGCAGTGGGCAAGGCGCTCGCAACGAATGCTGGAGACTAGGCTCGAACAGGATGCCTCCTGTTCGAGCCCTGCTCTCCACATTGCTTTCAGTTTAGCTGGTCGTCCACAGTAATACACATTGGCCGTATTACGGGGAGGGAAACTGAAGGGTGGGGATAGGGCGTTGTGGACAGCGACTCCTACAGGTCGGTTGGTGCGCCTGCGCAGTAGAATCAAGAAGCGACGGGGGCGGGGCCCCTCCAAAGCCCAGACCCCCGACGCTGAAAGATCGAGCCGCACAGGTGAAAAGATGCGACGGCTGTTACCTCGAGTATCGGAGGGGACTCGTGCTATGTATGACTTAGTCCACATTGCAGCCGGCTTGTGGGAGGCAAGAAACAACGTTCAAAGACAGGGGAGGGTTGAATTGGACGATATGAAAATTGGGATGGGAGAAAAATAGAAAATGGGAGAAAAAGTGGATAAAAAAAAAATAATGGCAACTGCTTAACTTTCTGGTGGGGGAAGCTAAGCTTGCAGTCTATGTAAACAGGAGAAATAGAGTGGAAGATAAACCGGACCAGGATGCAGTATTAGTGTGGTGCTGTAAGTGTGAAGGCTATAGTCTGGCTGGAATTTAGGTTTTATAAAGCTATGGGCAATTTGGAGGCTTTTGCTCAGGAATGGGGTCATGGAAATGTAATCTGTGATGTCATTGATGGTGAATTGGTGTTTAACAACATTGTGAATATGTGAAATAAAATTTTTGTATTGTGGATTTTTACTTAGTACTTTATCTTTTTATCTTGTAGCTGTAAAGTCTTTTAAAAGCATTTTTAAAGGCTTTTGATACAGTACAAAATAAAGTACTTTTAAAAATCTAAAAAATCTCTCTCCCTCTCTCTCCTTCTCTCTCGCCCCCTCTCTCTTTCTCTCTCTTTCTCTATCTCTCTCTCTCTCTCTCTCTCTCCTCTCTCTCTCCTCTCTCTCTCTCTCTCTCTCTCTCTCTCTCTCTCTTTCTCTCACTCCTCCCCAGACATCATAGTCCTGATAGCATCGGTGGCCGTATTTTCGTATTGTTGTGTATTGTTTTTTTTTTATTATCTTGTAGCTGTAAATTCTTTTAAAGGCCTTTAATACAGTACAAAATAAAGTAGGCCTACTTTTAAAAATAAAAAAAAATATCTCTCCCTCTCTCTCTCCCTCTCTCTCTCTCTCCCTCTCTTTCCTTCTATCTATCCCTCTCTCCATCTGTCTCTCTCCTTCTATCTCTCTCCCTCTCTCTCTCCTTCTCTATCTCTCTGTCTCTCTCTCCCTTTCTCTCCTTCTATATCTCTCTCTCTCCTTCTGTCTCTCTCTCCCTCTCTCTATCTCTCTATATCCCTCTCTCTCTCTTTCCTTCTATCTATCCCTCTCTCTCCATCTGTCTCTCTCCTTCTATCTCTCTCCCTCTCTCTCTCATTCTCTATCTCTCTGTCTCTCTCTGTCTCTCTCTCTCTCTCCTTCTCTTATCTCTCTGTCTCTCGCTGTCTCTCTCTGTCTCTCTCTCCCTCTCTCTCTCCTTCTCTATCTCTCTGTCTGTCTCTCTCTCTCTCTGTCTCTCTCTGTCTCTCTCTCTCTCTTTCCTTCTATCTATCCCTCTCTCTCCATCTGTCTCTCTCCTTCTATCTCTCTCTGTCTCGCTCTCTCTGTCTCTCTGTCTCTGTCTCTCTCTCTCTCTCTCTCTCTCTCTCTCTCTCTCTCTCTCTCTCTCTCTCTCTCTCTCTCTCTCTCTCCTCCCCAGACATCATAGTCCTGATAGCATCAGTGGCCGTGGTCTCCGCAGGCAGCCAGGGCAACATCTTCGCCACCTCGGTCCTGAGGAGCCTCCGCTTCCTTCAGATCCTCCGCATGGTGCGCATGGACCGCCGGGGAGGAACCTGGAAGCTGTTGGGCTCTGTGGTCTACGCCCACAGCAAGGTGAGCTAGGCAGCACGCAGGAGGACACACACACACAAACACACACACACACACACACACACACACACACACACACACACACACACACACACACACACACACACAAACACACACACCTATGCATGCAAATTCACACTGTCTGTCTCCTCTCCCCTCCCTCCTCTCATCTCTTCTCTCCTTTCCTCTCCCAACCCCTCCCTCCTCTCATCTCTTCTCCCCTCCTATTTTCTCCTCTCCCCTCCTTTCCTCCCCTCCTCTCCTCTCCCATCCCTCCTCTTCTCTCCTCTCCCCTCCTTTCCTCATCTCCTCTCCTTTCCTTTCCTCCCCCCCTCCCCTCCCCTCCCCTCCTCCCCTCTCCTCTCCTCTCTCCTGTGTCCAAATATAGCATGCAAACGCACATCCTCTTCCTGAGAGCCACTTCATTAAAGGTCATTACGACATGTTTATGTATTTTTTAGTCTTTACACAACAGACCTGCCGGGTCAAAAGCAGATGTGTTCGGATGGCAAAATTGATCTCAAGAAGGTGCTGAATGAGCTGAAATTCCTCAAAGATGCAAATACAAATTATAATTTATATTCTCCTTTGTTTCATTACAATTTAGTCAAGCATAGTAACAGACACAATATTTCTGACACTGGGAATACATTCCCTGAGGACCATATTTATGTTCCTAGATACCAAGAACATGCAAACTGACCTTGTAGAAGTGGAGCAATCTTCCATTTACTTGGGCATGTACTTTTAGGCAGATTTTCTTAAAATATGGCTTCAGCTTAACAGGTTAACATCCTCTCCAAATTGATCCTCCAATCACAATTATCGATTCCAAGGGAAGCGACAGTTGATAAAATAATATACGGGGGGACAAGTATGGGTAGGGTAATAGTAGAAAGACAAAAATATAGGTTATAAAATTTTATCGCAATATAATAATATGTGAAAAATAGACAGTGTAAACAATAGAATGAACTCTGAAAAAAGAAATATGAGAGAAATAAACAGTATAATTTACAGTGTACAGAAATAAACAGTGTAAACAAAGGTGCAGATGAGGGTCTGCATGCCCTATCGGTTATATTATATGTTACAATAAAGTTTAGGCAATAAATCATTTTAATCTGAATATATACTATGATTAAGAGTAAAAGTAAACAGTATACACAAGGTACCCTGACTGCCATGATATATAAGTAATACGTTGTCGTCTGTAGATTGGAGGATCAAGACAAGAGGGCGGGGCTTGAGATGATGTCAATCGTATTGTCATGGTGTTTTGACCTCTGTCCACAGGAGCTGGTCACCGCCTGGTACATCGGGTTCCTGGTGCTCATCTTCTCCTCCTTCCTGGTTTACCTGGTGGAGAACAAGTTTAACAAGGAGTTTGCCACCTACGCCGACGCGCTGTGGTGGGGCACGGTGAGTCCTGAGTGTGGTGGGGCACGGTGAGTCCTGTGGTGGGGCACGGTGAGTCCTGAGTGTGGTGGGGCACGGTGAGTCCTGTGGTGGGGCACGGTGAGTTCTGTGGTGGGGCACGGTGAGTCCTGAGTGTGGTGGGGCACGGTGAGTCCTGTGGTGGGGCACGGTGAGTCCTGAGTGTGGTGGGGCACGGTGAGTCCTGAGTGTGGTGGGGCACGGTGAGTCCTGAGTGTGGTGGGGCACGGTGAGTCCTGAGTGTGGTGGGGCATGGTGAGTCCTGAGTGTGGTGGGGCACGTTGAGTCCTGAGTGTGGTGGGGCACGTTGAGTCCTGAGTGTGGTGGGGCACGGTGAGTCCTGTGGTGGGGCACGGTGAGTCCTGAGTGTGGTGGGGCACGGTGAGTCCTGTGGTGGGGCACGTTGAGTCCTGAGTGTGGTGGGGCACGTTGAGTCCTGAGTGTGGTGGGGCACGTTGAGTCCTGAGTGTGGTGGGGCACGTTGAGTCCTGAGTGTGGTGGGGCACGTTGAGTCCTGAGTGTGGTGGGCCACGGTGAGTCCTGAGTGTGGTGGGGCACGGTGAGTCCTGTGGTGGGGCACGGTGAGTCCTGAACATGGCCTATTGTGGAGGAAAATAGCCGGAGCCAAGGCTGTACCTCAGTCAAAATATAGACTTAGTTAACACAGATTTATTTAACTCAAACAGAGTAAATCAAGAGTTCTGCTGGATGACTCCATGAAATTACTGGCCTCGTAAACCCCAAAGAGAGCTCCAGGATCGTGTTAACGACGTAGCCCTTTATACCAGGATAAAAGGAGTGTGGCCAGGTGAGAGATAGGAAGGAGTTAGGAGGGTTGGGGAGGGGAGGAGTTGGACAGGAGCTAGGAAGGGGGAGAAGGGGGTAGACAAGGGGGGATGTTTAAGGTGGGGAAGTGTATTTGAGTAGACGGCCTTCCACCACACTATATACCTGCCTCCTCTTTCCAGACTCACTGTCACAAATAGTTTGCCTTGGCTGCAGTGGCCGGTGAGTCTTTCATCGCTATTGCTGTTCCTTCAGCATATTTGATGTTTGATGTTCGAGGTGTTGTTTCCAGGGCAACAGGAGAAACCAGATAGATAAATAGCTGTGTACGCTTTTTTACCTCAGGTTTGTTTTGTTCCTTTTGTATATATTATATTTATAAAGCAATTTTGTTGTTGCTGTCTCTTCACAATAATAGCATTTTCTTCTAGTCTGTTTGTGGTATGCACGGAGGTTTGGTAGCTGCTTCATTAGTCTTGCATAGCTCCATTATGTTTAGTCTTTTCTAATCGCTTGCCAGTCAGACATTCTCTCATCATTGTGTCTTCCCAGATCACCTTGACAACCATCGGCTATGGGGACAAGACACCAAAGACGTGGACAGGGCGGATGCTGTCTGCTGGGTTTGCCCTCCTGGGCATCTCCTTCTTCGCCTTGCCAGCAGTGAGTGGGCATGCCAACAGAGAGATGAATTCTGGGGCATGCGGTCCATTTAACAATGTTGTTGGTGCAAACGGATATTTGCCTCTTTGTTCAATACTTCACAGCATCTCCTGCTAGTCAGTCTGCTGCTCACTAAATCAGACACATTTACTGAAACGTATTCTGTCAGATAGTAAGCCTAAATGCCCAAATTCTAAATGGACCCCCAACCATTTTACAACAAAGCTGGGTACATGTTCTAATAACAAAGACGTTTTATTTTTCTGCACCCTAATGAAACTGATGAGCCGTTGACACAAAATGGAGGGTGAAGTTCCTCTTGGTATTTCTTCTAGGGTATCCTGGGCTCCGGCTTTGCCCTGAAGGTCCAGGAACAGCACAGACAGAAGCACTTTGAGAAGAGGAGGAATCCAGCAGCCTGTCTCATCCAGGTAAAGCAGACAATCTATTCCCTTTCAATCTCGTCTGAAACAAGAAGCTCAGCGCTGTACCTGAATACCGCTAGATGATTGTTGTCCCACAAATAGATTTTTCTTTCAAGTATCTTTTCTAAAAACACACTTGAGTAAAAGTAAAAAAGTACTTATTTTAAATGTACTTAAGTACTAAAAAGTAAAAGTTTTTTTTTTTTAAAGGGATAGACCAGAGGTCTAACTCATTCCATCGTGGGCCAAGTTTACATTTTAACTATACATTGCACCAGGTGAGTTAGTTGAAGAGGTGAGCCAATTAGTGAAATCATCAGCTGGTGTTTAGACAATGCTGAAATGAAAGAACAGAGGACACTTTTTTTTGCATACAAATTATTTAATGCACTTCTCCATTGAAGGTAAACTAACATGGACGGCATTCACATCACAGCCTGAATAATATCACAATATTAACCACAGCATACTGGATTATCCTGAATAATATCACAATATTAAAGACAGAATACTGGAGTACCCTGAATAATATCACAATATTAACCACAGCATAATGCGGATCTGACTGTCTATAGCAGGTGTTTAATCAAAGATCCCCGCTTTCTAGTGTTGCACAAGGACCAATCAGCATGGGTATGGGCGGGTTCATTTTCCATTGATGGGGATTTGATTGGCTGTTTACCTGCAGTCGCAGGATTAATAACGTTAACGTCCGTTCGGCCAGATAAACAATTAAAATATACTAATTAAAATGGTTGGACCTGTGAGATTTGTACTTTGTACTTTGTAGGTCTGCATTTTAAATGTAAGGAGTAAAAAGTATGTTTTTTTTCTCTGAAATGTAATGGAGTAAAAGTACAAAGTATACAAACCTAATAATACTTGAGTAAAGTACAAATCCCCCAAAACAGTACTTAAGTATTGTAATTAAGTACAATTACTCAAGTACTTTACACCCCTGATTGTCAGCATATAATGATGAAAGCTCTAAACAATGTTGTCATTATTATCCAGTTCATCTTTTCCCCCTCTGGACTCTCTAAACACACAGCATGAAGGTCCTCCAGCTATGTGCCCACTACCCTCCTTTCCATACATCCCTCTCCTCTTTTGAGGTTCTGTACCTTCTCTGTGTCCTCCTTGTCCTCCATGGTGTCCAGCTTGTTCAGAGAGAAGCAATGACCCCCAAGAGATCCATTCAACAACCCCCCCCCTTCTCATTTCTACTCCATGCACGCCTTTCTTTCTCATCTGGAGTGTTAGTCTCTGAGCCTCACTTTGAGCTTCCTCACTTTGAGCTTCCTCATCTGTAGTTTTAGTGGCTCTCTGAGCCTCACTTTGAGCTTCCTCATCTGTAGTTTTAGTGGCTCTCTGAGCCTCACTTTGAGCTTCCTCATCTGTAGTTTTAGTGGCTCTCTGAGCCTCACTTTGAGCTTCCTCATCTCTGGCTCCATTATGCTGCCTGTCCTCTTCATCGCCTACTTTTTCCTGCTTCCCCCACATCGTCTTCTTCCCCTCCACCCTCTTTTCTCCATAACTTCCTCCCCCACACCCCCCCCCCCCCTCTTCCATCCCTCAGCCCCCCCTCTCCTCCTGTCTTCTCCCTCCTTCCCTTCCTCCTCCCTTTCAACGTCTCTTCTCCATACCGTCCGGTCCCCTTCCCTCTTTGCACCAGGCTGCATGGTGTTATCGCTCCACGGTCAGCGGTGCAGGCCGTACCTGGACGCCACGCGGTGCCACTCTGGGAGCCCCCTGCCCTCCGACAGGCATGTATCCAGACACAGACGTCTGACACACCTGTTGTTTTGGTCTCACTAATCACCTTTTCTTATTTGCTTGTCCCCCCCCCCTCCCTCTCTCTCTCTCTTTCTTTTCGATCTCTCCTCTTATTATTATTCTCCCTCCTCCTCCCCACGCCCTCCTTGT
Organism: Notolepis coatsorum; assembly: GCF_963971535.1. Lineage (NCBI taxonomy): Eukaryota > Metazoa > Chordata > Actinopteri > Aulopiformes > Paralepididae > Notolepis > Notolepis coatsorum. Next base: position 113,634,964 of record NC_140171.1, on the reverse strand, counting down.
CCTGTCTTTTATTTCTATATATTTTTTTGTTTGTTTGTTTGTTTGTTTCCTCCTTTTTGTTTTCTCCTCTCCTATCCTCTCCTCTCCTCTCCTCTCCTCTATTCTCCTCTCCTCCCCTCATTTCCTCCCCTCCTCTCCTCTCCCCTCTTTTCCTCCCCTCCCACCTCCTCTCCCCTCCTCTCTTCTCCTCTCCTCTCCTCTCCTCTCCTCTCCTCTCCTCTCCTCTCCTCTCCTCTCCTCTCCTCTCTTCTCTTCTCTTCTCCCCTCCTCCTTCCCACTCCCTCCTTGTCTCATTTTCGGTTATTTTGTTTTGCTCTTGTGTTTCTCTTCCTCTTGGTGTTGTGTCTTCTGCACACAGTGTGTCTGGCGTAGTTATTCAGCTGATGAGAACTCGGTGTCCATCGCCACCTGGAAGCCTCACTTGAAGGCATTGCACACCTGCAGCCCTACCAAGTAGGTACAACTACGTCAGCTTGTGTCTGCGTTCGGTGTCTGTGTCCCTCTAAGCAATATTTTACTTTGTTTCCCAATGATATAACTTATAAATGTTGTTGTCTTTTTTGATTATCATACTGTTTGAGGCCTCTCAGTCCAACTCAATGCGTTTGTCTTGCTTTATTGCATTCCCCTATTCATTCTCTCTCTAAATGCATGTTACCATATTGAAGGTCTATGCTAAATGTATGTTACCATATTGAAGGTCTATGCTAAATGTATGTTACCATATTGAAGGTCTATGCTAAATGTATGTTACCATATTGAAGGTCTATGCTAAATGGATGTTACCATATTGAAGGTCTATGCTAAATGTATGTTACCATATTGAAGGTCTATGCTAAATGTATGTTACCATATTGAAGGTCTATGCTAAATGCATGTTACCATATTGAAGGTCTATGCTAAATGCATGTTACCATATTGAAGGTCTATGCTAAATGTATGTTACCATATTGAAGGTCTATGCTAAATGTATGTTACCATATTGAAGGTCTATGCTAAATGTATGTTACCATATTGAAGGTCTATGCTAAATGCATGTTACCATATTGAAGGTCTATGCTAAATGTATGTTACCATATTGAAGGTCTATGCTAAATGTATGTTACCATATTGAAGGTCTATGCTAAATGTATGTTACCATATTGAAGGTCTATGCTAAATGCATGTTACCATATTGAAGGTCTATGCTAAATGCATGTTACCATATTGAAGGTCTATGCTAAATGCATGTTACCATATTGAAGGTCTATGCTAAATGCATGTTACCATATTGAAGGTCTATGCTAAATGGATGATCAAGACAGATACTACATTTTCAACTTAGTGAAATTCAAACCCTTAGTTTAGTAGACATTAAAAAAAGGCTTCAAATTTCACAAAGTTAGCTGATGTGAGCTAATACTTCACGACTTCACAGGATTCACGACTGGACTCTCTATTTTCACGCCATTTCACCTTGGGGGACAGTTGTTCATGAACTCTAACCCTGGAGACCTCAAGTCTAAGCCTAACAGCAACCCTGGAGACCTCAAGCCTAAGCCTAACTGTAACCCTGGATATCTCATGCCTAAGCCTAACTGTAACCCTGGATATTTCATGCCTAAGCCTAACTGTAACCCTGGATATTTCATGCCTAAGCCTAACAGCAACCCTGGAGACCTCAAGCCTAACTGTAACCCTGGATATCTCATGCCTAAGCTTAACTGTAAGTCTTGGGACCTCAAGCCTGAGCCTAACTGTAACCCTGGATATCTCATGCCTAAGCTTAACTGTAAGTCTTGGGACCTCAAGCCTGAGCCTAACTGTAACCCTGGATATCTCATGCCTAAGCCTAACTGTAACCCTGGATATCTCATGCCTAAGCATAACTGTAACCCTGGATATCTCATGCCTAAGCATAACTGTAACCCTGGATATCTCATGCCTAAGCATAACTGTAACCCTGGATATCTCATGCCTAAGCCTAACAGCAACCCTGGAGACCTCAAGCCTAAGCCTAACTGTAACAGGTTGTAGTTGGAGGACCCATGTGCAGGACAACAGAGGCAGAGGCAGCTGAGGAGTAGAACCCAAACTGGGTGTATTTAATAATAAAGTCAGACAGGCAGGATACAGGCAGGATACAGGCAGGATACAGGTAGGATACAGGCAGGATACAGGCAGGATACAGGTAGGATACAGGCAGGATACAGGTAGGATACAGGCAGGCAGATGAGAACTCACAGGCTAGTCTAACCACTAAACAGACAGAACAAGTAGAGGCTAATAAAGACAGACAGGTACACACAGCATACTCATGGGCAAACATTGACTAATGACTGGACAACCCTGAACAGGGGAAGCAGACATATATACAGATGGGGGAAGGATTGCAAATAGGAAACACCTGGTTAGATTACCAACGAGAAACAGCCGGGAGAAGACGAGACACAAACATAGAACTGCAGGACCTAGACAGGAAATATACTACATGTAGAACAGCAGGAACTAGACAGTGAAACACGAGGAGGATTAGAGAGACACAAAAAGGGCGGAGCGGATACGTCACAGCTGTGACACCAACCTCAACCGGTTGTTATTTTTGTGAAATGGCGTGAAAATAGGCTGTTTCGTTTAGGACTGGACCCAACATGGTGGGATAGCCATCTTCACAGCCTAGAAGATTGATCTCAAAGGTCAATTCAAGTTTCAAGCTTGCTTTTATTGTATTGTATTCACAATTGTCTCCATCTCTGTATCTGATTCAAATCTGTCAGGTACCCAATTGGCTGATGATTTTGTGCCGTCACTTTGAGAAAATATGACTGCAATTTTAGCAATCATCCCCCGTGACGCATCCACTTATGGCATTAATCATCGTCTAAATTATTAAATGTATTTAGTATTTAATGTGCAGCGCTGCTGTCTCTTAATTGCATGGCCAATGAGCAGTGATTGCTGAGCCCGTCTGATTGGAAGATACAGTATTATATATATACAGTACATGTAGATATGGACCTTTTGGGAAATATTGGGAAAGTAATCAGCTGAAAGCACATGGAGGAATATACAAAGCTTGACATTGTAACGCACACACATCACAGACACACAGACCAGTGTTGTAGTCAAGTTGTAATCTCGAGTCCGAGTCGAGTCTCTAGTCCCCAGTGTTCGAGTCCGAGTCCAAGTCCGAAGAGCACGAGTCGACTCCGCATTACCCTAGTCCGAGTCCAAGTCATCAAGGTTGAGTCCACTCCACTCTGGCCGTCAAAGAGCTGACATACAAATACAAAAAGGTCTACATTAAACATAAATGGTTCACGGTCACCCCTGAAATTAAGTAATGTTACGGTATTAATATAGCCATCAATATCTTATGCCAAATGATTAGGGCCTATTACAAAATAAATAAATAACTGTATTTATCAATTAACAAATCCGAGTCCTCGTCTGCACCTTCCGAGTCCGAATGTAGTCAATGCTCGAGTCCAAGACCGAGTCACGAGTCCTGAAAGTCCTGGACTCAAGTACTACAACCAGGGGCGTAGCTGGGGGGGGGGGGGGGGGGGGGGTAGCTTAGGATGATTCCAAGGGCCCAGCACTGGGGGGGGCCCAAAATATTTTTTTTTTTTTTTACTAGACATCACTCAGGTGTATTATTGATGCTCTCATTGAAACTATGCTTGTTTCTGAAGTGTGTGTGTGTGTGTGTGTGTGTGTGTGTGTGTGTGTGTGTGTGTGTGTGTGTGTGTGTGTGTGTGTGTGTGTGTGTGTGTGTGTGTGTGTGTGTGTGTGTGTGTGTGTGTGTGTGTGTGTGTGTGTGTGTGTGTGTGTGTGTGTGTGTGTGTGTGAGATATATAGAGAGAGAGGGGGGGCTTTGGTAGACTATTGCATTGGTCCATTCATTGAAGATGAACGCAATGCGACATCCTTTACTAGGCTCACCCACCAACAGTGCAGGTGCTGAACTGCTGATCCGAATGTATAGGTAAAAACCATATTATGCGTTTTCATCAATAAAAAAATGGCCAAAAAAAATTCCACTCGCATTCACTGGGGGCCTACAAATACATTCTTTCATGGGGCCCAGAATCTGGAGCTACACCCCTGACTACAACACTGACTCACACACATCACAGACACACACACACACACACACACACACACAGATAAGGAATTTAAACTTAATCACATTAGTAATAATTCTAGTTATTGCTTTCTCATTTTCTGAGCGTTTTCCAGTGCTGCACCGACATGCATGTGTTTACCTCTGGAGTGCGTCTCCTATATGTCTCTGTGCTCTGTGCGCCCTGGCCCAGATCGCATGTGGTTAGATGGAACAGTTGATGGCAATTCCTTCAATGGAAAATCACACTGACTTTATTATTTATTCAATGACGACTTGAATGTTTTCAACAAGTTCATGTTCTCATATCTCCCATTTTGTCTCTCCTTTTTCTCTCTTATCGCCTGAAGGAAGGACCAGGGAGAGTCCACCACAAGGTTGGTGACACTTGGCTTTGACACAAGTCTTTTTCAGCCAACACTTTGCATGCCGCGTTGCAGTATACTGTCTAATGTCGATGCACCAGGATGTCTCCTCCAGCCTGTAGGCGTAAGGCCACTGGTAGAGACACGTTGGCCTGCTAATGGAAGCTTTAACACGAGCAGGAGTGTGACTCATCACTTTACCTTCCCTCCAGGCATCCTTTCTATCCTTCGCCTGTTGCCTCTTCACAGCCCCCCACCCCCCCACCCCACCCCACCCATCATCTTCCTCTTGCTCAGGTTTGAGTCTGTTTAGGTCCTTTGTCACTACCCCCTTGCCTCAGGACTAGGGGGCGACAGTGGCTCAGAAGGTAGAACAGTCGTCTGGTAATCAGAAGGTTCCCGGTTCGATTTTGGCTTTTCCCGGCAGCGTGTAGAAAGTGTCCTTGATCAAAACACTTGCATGGTTGCCTCCGCCATCGGTGTGTGAAGGGGTGAATGCGAGGTATAAGTTGTAAAGTGCTTTGGATAAATGCAAAAAAAGTCAATTTATTCGTTTTTTTTACATGGTAATATTTCTTGGTGTATTTCAGTGTTCATCAAACAAAAAACGATTTTTCTTTATGCAGTGTTAAAATTTGTCAGAGATTAAAGGGGAGAGTGTTATGTGATGCTACATGTTGTTACACAATGCTAAGTGCATGTGTGTGTCTCCAAAACCTAATGGAAATTACTGTAAAAATAGACTTTCTTTCTTTTTTTTTTTTTTATTGAGAATAGAATGAGAATAAGGTATAATAAGGTATAGAGGATTATCTCCTCAGAAATATGTCTCGTTACTGAGAAATCCAAACTATCTGATAAGTCAGTAGAACACAAAAAAAGAAAAAAAAGAAAACTATTGACCAAAACCTTTGAGAGTAGACAATATCTTTGCATGGCCAAGGACAGTAGTCCCCCGCCACAACCTTGAGTACACACACACACACACACACACACACACACACACACACACACACACACACACACACACACACACACACACACACACACACACACACACACACACACACACACACACACACACACACACACACACACACACACACACACACACACACACACAGAGAGAGCTGCACTGCAACATCCAGGGACGGAATATAAAAGTACTGTCCAACCGGGGTGGTCTTCAAAAGCCCACAGGGAGGCTGTCGGAAAGGTTAGCGTCCTCTCGATTTACGATGATGTCCTCCTGTTGACAAGGGGCAGCGGTATTTGAATGGTTAAATGGAGGATATCAACACGAAGTGTGTGAGTCACCAGATGACAGGCTTTTACAAACGCGGTTGTAGATGTTCATGTGCCTCTACTAAGCTCAATTGCCTCTGATTGGCTGTGGGTAAATGTCACCATGGTCGACAACATGGAGCTGCAGCAGTATGCCTGATGTACCATCCTCAGTGGTGGAAGAAGTGCACAGTTCCTTTACTTAAAGGAACACGCCAACATTTTGGGAAATTAGCTTCCTGTCTTCTCCAGAGAGAGACAAGAAGATAGATACCAGTTTCCTCTCTGTGCGTTCAGTAGAAAGCTATCTGGCTGCGCGTTAGCCTAGCTTAGCACAATGAATGGAAGCGGACATGACCGGTTAGCCTAGGCATTGTCCAACTAACATCTCTCCCGAAGGCTAACCGGTCATGTCCGCTTCCATTCATTGTGCTAAGCTAGGCTAACATGCAGCCAGATAGCTTTCTACTGAACGCACAGAGAGGAAACTGGTATCTATCTTCTTGTCTCTCTCTGGAGAAGACGGGAAGCTAATTTCCAAAAATGTTGGCGTGTTCCTTTAAGTAAAAGTAGAAATACTCAGATAAATAAGTACTCTGGTCAAAGTAAAAGTCCCCCATTCAAATTCTACTTAAGTAAAAATAGAGAAGTATTTGCTATTGAATGTACTTAAGTATCTAAAGTAAAAGTACACATTCTACATGACGTTTGTGTATATCCATTGACCTCTATAGGTTATGTTAACGTGGTATGTGGTCCAGTTATGCTGCTCTGATTAAAGGTTATGTTAAAGTAGTATGTGGTCCAGTTATGCCGCTCTGATTATGTTCTCTTGAAGTTGACAGGCTTCAAATGTGAAAGTATATAATCTTCATGCATAACTGATGGGTTCAGATCGTACTTAATTTCCTGCATTCTGGTGTAGCCTACTTTTATGAACCAATTTGTGCCTTTTCTGCATCAATTTAAGGTGGACATGTCTACGTAAAGGAAAAGACAACATTCAGGTATACTCACTGATTCAAATATAATGGAATATAGTGCAGTAAGGCTCTCAGGCATTACCGTGTGCAAGGCTAGTCAGAAGCCCCTGACTGAACAGTGAAAGGCAGGTCTCTGTGTTTTTTACTTCTTTTGGGGAGGGGGTTGTCTTTCATGTTAGCTATATTTTTGGAGGGAGACATATTTACCTAAAAAATGCACCCCCCCCCCCCTAAACCTACGCCTATGCACACACACACACACACACACACACACACACACACACACACGCACACACACACACACACGCACACACGCACGCACACACACACACACACACACACACACACACACACACACACACACACACACACACACACACACACACACATGTTCCCACAGAATTTGGTAACACGTCAACATGTGTCTATATCTCCTCTTGGTTTTTTTTAGTAAGGTTCATAGTAATAAGCAGAGGCTACTGAGGAGGGTCACCACTCGGAAACATCCTAGGTACACAGCATCCACTCGTCACATGACCTTTTGTTTCCTTTGGGAATGCTGACTAATTCTTGACGCATGGGGGCATTCATCCCGAAGTGGCTGCAGAGCAGAGGGGCTGTTCATATGGTCTGTAGCCTATATAGGACTTTAGTCTTAACTACTGTAATTTTACAAGCTGCCCTCTATATGACTTTGCCCGAAAGATGCACTACTTCTGCCTGTTTTTATTTGATTTTTTTATGGTAGTGTTAATTAACCACAAATAACCCATCTCAAGCACCGCCCTCTTTGTCGGTCCTCCAATTGCAACCGTTGCTTTGTTTGTCAGAGAAAAGCGACGGTTTGCGATTGGAGGATAGAGGAAAAGAGGGCGTGGTTTGAGATAGGTCGATAGACTTTCTCCTGGCCTGACATAAAGAGGTGAAAATGAATGTGTCTTTTTTTTTTACCTCACTCCCCATATCACATCCCATATAACTATCCCTAATACTCAAAAACAACACATGTCATCCTGGCCTCCATATTCAGGTTATTTATAGTATAACCTCACATGTTCAATCTCACAAGACATCAGTCGACCACTCAATTCGGTTGAGGACCGGCCATGCATGTTGTTGCCCATGCATGTGGCCCCCGCCAGGGGTGTAAAAAGTACCCAGAAATTATACTTAAGTGCAAGTATGGGTACCATCTCAAAATAGTACTCAAGTAAAAGTCTGAGTATCTGGCTAAAAACACACTTGAGTAAAAGTTAAAACGTTTCTACTTTTAAATGTACTTAAGTACTAAAAAGTTAAAGTTAAAACTTTTTTTTCTGACTGTCTATTCTTCTGATAGCGGGTGTTTAATCAAAGATCTGATTGGCTGTTTTTAAATAAAGTGCAGCCGCAGGATTAATAACGTTAAAGTTAGTTCGGTCAGAGAAACAAATATACTAATTAAAATGGTTAGACCTGCAAGATTTGTACTTTGTACTTTGTAGATCTGCATTTTAAATGTAAGGAGTAAAAAAAATAAAATAAAAAATGTCTCTGAAATGTAATTGAGTAAAAGTACAAGTATACAAACCTAATAATACTCAAGTAAAGTACAAATCCCCCAAAACAGTACTTAAGTATTGTAACAAAGTACTATTACTCAAGTACTTTACACCCCTTCCCCCGCGCATGCTGCCGTCGCAACAAATACGATGACAGTGGCCTCATCTGCCCCCACTGCCACCTCTGCATCTCAACGCATCACACTGGGTCACTCCTGGTTGGAAAACACCTCGTTCTCCTCAAGCGATAACCCGACTTTTCTAGTAGGATTCATTGAATTTATATTTATATAATCTAGTAGAATTCTAGTGTGGAAATTGACCTTCATCGTGGGAAAAGTCTGGAGTCATTAGATCGGGTTTAAATGATACGTTAGCTACATGTAAGGTCTATAGCTGAAATGAATAGTGTAACCTGCGTGTCTCATGTCTGTGAGAAAAACGTAAAGGTAATAACATTGCACACACACACGCACGCACGCACGCACGCACGCACACACGCACGCACGCACGCACGCACGCACGCACACACACACACACACACACACACACACACACACACACACACACACACACACACACACACACACACACACACACACACACACACACACACACACACACACACACACACACACACACACACACACACACACACAGAGAGAGCTGCACTGCAACATCCAGGGACGGAATATAAAAGTACTGTCCAACCGGGGTGGTCTTCAAAAGCCCACAGGGAGGCTGTCGGAAAGGTTAGCGTCCTCTCGATTTACGATGATGTCCTCCTGTTGACAAGGGGCAGCGGTATTTGAATGGTTAAATGGAGGATATCAACACGAAGTGTGTGAGTCACCAGATGACAGGCTTTTACAAACGCGGTTGTAGATGTTCATGTGCCTCTACTAAGCTCAATTGCCTCTGATTGGCTGTGGGTAAATGTCACCATGGTCGACAACATGGAGCTGCAGCAGTATGCCTGATGTACCATCCTCAGTGGTGGAAGAAGTGCACAGTTCCTTTACTTAAAGGAACACGCCAACATTTTGGGAAATTAGCTTCCTGTCTTCTCCAGAGAGAGACAAGAAGATAGATACCAGTTTCCTCTCTGTGCGTTCAGTAGAAAGCTATCTGGCTGCGCGTTAGCCTAGCTTAGCACAATGAATGGAAGCGGACATGACCGGTTAGCCTAGGCATTGTCCAACTAACATCTCTCCCGAAGGCTAACCGGTCATGTCCGCTTCCATTCATTGTGCTAAGCTAGGCTAACATGCAGCCAGATAGCTTTCTACTGAACGCACAGAGAGGAAACTGGTATCTATCTTCTTGTCTCTCTCTGGAGAAGACGGGAAGCTAATTTCCAAAAATGTTGGCGTGTTCCTTTAAGTAAAAGTAGAAATACTCAGATAAATAAGTACTCTGGTCAAAGTAAAAGTCCCCCATTCAAATTCTACTTAAGTAAAAATAGAGAAGTATTTGCTATTGAATGTACTTAAGTATCTAAAGTAAAAGTACACATTCTACATGACGTTTGTGTATATCCATTGACCTCTATAGGTTATGTTAACGTGGTATGTGGTCCAGTTATGCTGCTCTGATTAAAGGTTATGTTAAAGTAGTATGTGGTCCAGTTATGCCGCTCTGATTATGTTCTCTTGAAGTTGACAGGCTTCAAATGTGAAAGTATATAATCTTCATGCATAACTGATGGGTTCAGATCGTACTTAATTTCCTGCATTCTGGTGTAGCCTACTTTTATGAACCAATTTGTGCCTTTTCTGCATCAATTTAAGGTGGACATGTCTACGTAAAGGAAAAGACAACATTCAGGTATACTCACTGATTCAAATATAATGGAATATAGTGCAGTAAGGCTCTCAGGCATTACCGTGTGCAAGGCTAGTCAGAAGCCCCTGACTGAACAGTGAAAGGCAGGTCTCTGTGTTTTTTACTTCTTTTGGGGAGGGGGTTGTCTTTCATGTTAGCTATATTTTTGGAGGGAGACATATTTACCTAAAAAATGCACCCCCCCCCCCCTAAACCTACGCCTATGCACACACACACACACACACACACACACACACACACACACACGCACACACACACACACACGCACACACGCACACACACACACACACACACACACACACACACACACACACACACACACACACACACACACACACACACACATGTTCCCACAGAATTTGGTAACACGTCAACATGTGTCTATATCTCCTCTTGGTTTTTTTTAGTAAGGTTCATAGTAATAAGCAGAGGCTACTGAGGAGGGTCACCACTCGGAAACATCCTAGGTACACAGCATCCACTCGTCACATGACCTTTTGTTTCCTTTGGGAATGCTGACTAATTCTTGACGCATGGGGGCATTCATCCCGAAGTGGCTGCAGAGCAGAGGGGCTGTTCATATGGTCTGTAGCCTATATAGGACTTTAGTCTTAACTACTGTAATTTTACAAGCTGCCCTCTATATGACTTTGCCCGAAAGATGCACTACTTCTGCCTGTTTTTATTTGATTTTTTTATGGTAGTGTTAATTAACCACAAATAACCCATCTCAAGCACCGCCCTCTTTGTCGGTCCTCCAATTGCAACCGTTGCTTTGTTTGTCAGAGAAAAGCGACGGTTTGCGATTGGAGGATAGAGGAAAAGAGGGCGTGGTTTGAGATAGGTCGATAGACTTTCTCCTGGCCTGACATAAAGAGGTGAAAATGAATGTGTCTTTTTTTTTTACCTCACTCCCCATATCACATCCCATATAACTATCCCTAATACTCAAAAACAACACATGTCATCCTGGCCTCCATATTCAGGTTATTTATAGTATAACCTCACATGTTCAATCTCACAAGACATCAGTCGACCACTCAATTCGGTTGAGGACCGGCCATGCATGTTGTTGCCCATGCATGTGGCCCCCGCCAGGGGTGTAAAAAGTACCCAGAAATTATACTTAAGTGCAAGTATGGGTACCATCTCAAAATAGTACTCAAGTAAAAGTCTGAGTATCTGGCTAAAAACACACTTGAGTAAAAGTTAAAACGTTTCTACTTTTAAATGTACTTAAGTACTAAAAAGTTAAAGTTAAAACTTTTTTTTCTGACTGTCTATTCTTCTGATAGCGGGTGTTTAATCAAAGATCTGATTGGCTGTTTTTAAATAAAGTGCAGCCGCAGGATTAATAACGTTAAAGTTAGTTCGGTCAGAGAAACAAATATACTAATTAAAATGGTTAGACCTGCAAGATTTGTACTTTGTACTTTGTAGATCTGCATTTTAAATGTAAGGAGTAAAAAAAATAAAATAAAAAATGTCTCTGAAATGTAATTGAGTAAAAGTACAAGTATACAAACCTAATAATACTCAAGTAAAGTACAAATCCCCCAAAACAGTACTTAAGTATTGTAACAAAGTACTATTACTCAAGTACTTTACACCCCTTCCCCCGCGCATGCTGCCGTCGCAACAAATACGATGACAGTGGCCTCATCTGCCCCCACTGCCACCTCTGCATCTCAACGCATCACACTGGGTCACTCCTGGTTGGAAAACACCTCGTTCTCCTCAAGCGATAACCCGACTTTTCTAGTAGGATTCATTGAATTTATATTTATATAATCTAGTAGAATTCTAGTGTGGAAATTGACCTTCATCGTGGGAAAAGTCTGGAGTCATTAGATCGGGTTTAAATGATACGTTAGCTACATGTAAGGTCTATAGCTGAAATGAATAGTGTAACCTGCGTGTCTCATGTCTGTGAGAAAAACGTAAAGGTAATAACATTGCACACACACACGCACGCACGCACGCACGCACGCACACACGCACGCACGCACGCACGCACGCACGCACGCACACACACACACACACACACACACACACACACACACACACACACACACACACACACACACACACACACACACACACACACACACACACACACACACACACACACACACACACACACACACACACACACACACACACACACACACACACACACACACACACACACACACACACACACACACACACACACACACACACACACACACACACACACAAAGGGCCCAGTTAAAGCATCTTGCCTGTTTTGAGCTTGCATTTTGTATCCTCCAATCGTAACCTATGCATGCTATATAATGAGGCATATTCTGACCTGTAAGCCTTTTGTGCTTCTATGAGAAATTCAAGTTGTGACTTAGGCTACGTTCACGTTTCATCACGAAAGTGGCCCAAATCAGATTTCTTTGCTCATACGTGAATCATCTGATGTCATCCAAACAGTGTGAACAGCATAAATAATTTGGGACCACTTTAATCAGATACAGGTCAGATTTTTTGCAATGTGACCTCAGTCTGAACAGTCGTGTGACTTTCATGCGACTTTTACATCACGTCTAGATTGACATTTGTCACAATTTTTACGTCCATCTTCTTTATGGTTCATTTGCGCATGCGAGCCAGTTCAGGAGCGTGACCAGTTCACATTGGAATCTGATATTGGCCACATACACTTTTCTTTATAATAATAATGTAAACAGACAAACAAAAGAAAATCTGATCTGAGCAATAAATCAGAATTGAGCACTAAGGCCTGCAGTGTGAACGTAGCCATAATAACCGATGCCATGGAGAGATGAATGGCGATCCAACGATACATAACTTCCTGATCAAACACATTTTGCTGAATGTCTCAGAACTTAACGTCCACGTTTCCGCCGCCTCGAAGACGAGTTAATTTCCATATCCGTCCCTGTCCTTCTACCTCCTCATAATACTGTTATATTTGTCTCTTTTTGTATCCCTGCTTCCCCTCCACCTTTACACCCCCGCTCCACCGCACAGCCAGAAGCTGAGCTTCAAAGACCGCGTGCGGATGGCGAGCCCGCGTGGCCAGAGCATCAAGAGCAGGCAGGCGGCGTCCGTGACCGACCGGCGGTCTCCGGGGACGGAGCCCGCCACGGAGTGCACCAGCCCCACCAAGGTGCAGAAGAGCTGGAGTTTCAACGACCGCACCCGCTTCAGGCCCTCCCTGCGCCTCAAGAGCCAATCGCGCTCCACCGCTGACGGTGAGATGACCAATTAAGAGTCACCGTTTTGTGAACATGTGCCACATTAACCTGACCCGCCGGATGTTCAGGTTACAGAGACCCATCTGGGAAGTTGTCCTTTGAAACGGTTTGGAATTCGGTTGTTAAGTCTGACATATTTGTATATTTGTGAAAAGACGAGAGCCTCAGCCAACGCAGGAAGCTTGGCCCCGGAAACTGTTTATTGGAAAGTCGATATGACTTAACAACCGAACAGGGCTGGCACTTTAAAGAAATACTTTGCAGGTGATTTGGATTTACTGTCTTGTCTATCACTGACTAACTTCAACCAATCGGTGCCATTCTTTGCTCTTCTTTCAATGAAGAAAATACCCTCCAGTTCTGATAGAACTGATGCTATAGCAGCATCTACGCCAACCTCTTCAAGAACCGCCGTTGTTGTTTTCGAACGAACTCCGCACAACACACCTCCGATTACAGTCATTTCTGGCTGTCGTCACAACTAAGCCACGCAGGTGGTTCAGGCACAAGCACATTGACGTTTGAAAATCTTAATGATATAGGGTCTGTCTGTCTCCAAAAGTAGTTTAACGCCTCCTTGATGTGTCATGACTCTGACTGCTGCTGTTGTTTTCTGTGCTACAAAAACGACGTCACTCTACAGTTGACGGAGTACCAACGGGGGAGCGGGACTTAGCGAAGGGTGAACTGCTTTACTCAGAAAACGTAAAAATAAAGTACTAATCAACCACAGGAAAAAAGGTACATAATGTAGGTTATGTTATAGCCATAATATATTTATGTCTTGTATAAGTAATATATTTTTCGTTTCGTATCGGCAAAAGTCCAAAACAAACACCATGACCAGGAGTCGAACCAACAATGAATGTGGTCGCAGGTGCTCTCACCACTAGACTGAACCCTTTCACTGCCACACGACAAAGGGTTAACCCTTTCACAACCACACTACAGAAGGTTAACCCTTTCACTACCACACTACAGACGGTTAACCCTTTCACTACCACACTACAGACGGTTAACCCTTTCACTACCACACTACAGACGGTTAACCGTCTGTAGTGTGGTTGTGAAAGGCTTAACCCTTTGTCGTGTGGCAGTGAAAGGGTTAATGTCTGTTTGTGCTGCCCTGCTTAGGGTTAGTGGTGCTGGTTTGGCAGGGCCTGCCTGCATGGCTGCTAAAGTTGGTGGCCGTGGGATGTGAGGGCGGGGGTGGGTTGATGGATGGATGGTGGGAATAGTACGCTCTAGCAGCCTTATTGGGCGGTCAGAGCTCAGCCAGCTGGCTGAGGCATGTCGGTGGAACGGAAACAATAATCAGCCGAGCCAAACCAAATCGACTGGCCGCTGTTAAGTCATTCATTGTCACTGAGATGTTGCCTGTGATTATGTTGGAGTTTTTGAGGGTGGAAAATGAGTCACTCTTTACCGTGGCTTAATAATGAGTCACTCTTTACCGTGGCTTAATTAGGTGAACACAAAACAGACATTACATTTGTGTGAAATGTGCAATTGTTATTATCATATATGTCATTATGTAGAAGCCATTGTTTACATAGCCAATTATATCATGCACCTTATATAGCAATCATTCATGCCATACGTCATTAAGTGTGCTGTTTTGACCCAGTGGAGCACACATGTGAAACACACACACACACACACGCATGCATACACGCACACATGCACACATACAAACACACACACACACACACACACACACACACACACACACACACACACACACACACACACACACACAAACACACACACACACATTGCAATCATTCACACCATACGTCATTAAGTGTGCTGTTTTGACCCAGTGGAGCACACGTGTGAAACACACATGCATGCATGCACGCGCGCACACACACACACACACACACACGCACACACGCACGCACACACACACACACACACACACACACACACACACACACACACACACTTAGACATTAGAGATTGGAAAATGGCTAACCAAGAGAAATCCAGTGGGCAGCCCACAGAACGAAGCACACACACACACACACACACACACACACACACACACACACGATATGTATCATTTTATGGTATAACCTGAGACAGAAAACATTGCTAGAATCCGCAGTCCGACACTTGTAAACCCCAAATCGCCTTTTCAGTGTTGTAACTCAAAGACGCCCATAAACAGGCCTGCTGTGAGACAGACGCAGTATATCTGAGATCCACCACTCCGCAGTAGAATCTCTTTTCCTGACAGCATGCCAAAAAAGAGCTATATTATTTCCTTCACTCTCTCTCTCTCTCTCTCTCTCTCTCTCTCTCTCTCTCTCTCTCTCTCTCTCTCTCTCTCTCTCTCTCTCTCTCTCTCTCTCTCTCTCTCTCTCTGTAGCAGACTCTAACATGGCGGGGGAGGATGGGTTCGATGAGAGGGGCTGTCACTGTGAGATGTCTGTAGAGGACCTGCTGCCTTCAGTCAAGTGTGTCATCAGGGCTGTCAGGTGAGGCAACAAGACGCTGCTGCCCCCATCCATCCATCCATCCCTCTCTCCATCCATCCATCTCTCCATCCCTCCCTCAATCCATCCATCCATCCCGTCATCCATCCCTCCCTCAATCCATCCCTCCCTCCCTCCATCCATCCCTCTCTCCATCCCGCCCTCAATCCATCCCTCCATCCCTCCATCCATCCATCCCTCCATCTACCCATCCCTCCATCCATCCATCCATCCATCCCTCCATCCACCCATCCCTCCAGAGAGAGAGAGAGAGAGAGAGAGAGAGAGAGAGAGAGAGAGAGAGAGAGAGAGAGAGAGAGAGAGAGAGAGAGAGAGAGAGAGAGAGAGGAGAGCTGGACTCAAACTGTTGATATTATCAGTACATGATTTACGTGTTGGCTCTTTGTGCTGTGGAATACCTCAGAAGAACCATGAACCACCAGCAAGTTCATTAAAAGAACAAAAATGATTTTGTCTTCATAATCACAACCCAGAAGATCAGTGAATGTGCAGGATGATACAACGTTCCCTCTACATCTTGTATGAGGTGATGTGGCAGACTGTTGAACCTCTAAGTAACTACTTCCCTACTTCCTGGGGCCTACTATCCCCGTTTGTCCTACATGCGTTCCCAGATCGGAGAACCTCCACTAGCGGTACACACCTGAGGCCATGTGCTGCACTCCATTATCAACTATCAAGCCACGTTGACTATACAGGCTGGCCAAAGCAGCGAGGGCATCCAAGAGCCAGGCCTCCTCCAGCTCGCTGCTATAGGCTCAATATCCCCACAGCTGGTGCTCTCCGGTGCCCCCCACCCACCTATAGCAGGGATATATTACCTTGTAGTCTGTCAATCTTACCAAGCAAGTTTAGCGCCTCAAGGACAGACCGCGCCAGAGACTTGTATTCGGCCCCCGGTCCCCCTCTGTTTGGCTTCTGGCTATTGAGCAAAGAGAGCAATGCTTTCTCAGACTGATACATTTACACGCTTGGCTTAAGTAAGCAGCGCGATGACTACCACTACCTGACTGCAGGGCTTTACAACTTCACAGGATGTTTATGTAAGGACTTATGAAATGATTTTCCAGATGCCCGACCGTGTGTGTTTATGTAAAGTAACAGGGGGGCTGTCGTGCCATGCTCTAGTTTGGGCAGTTTTGAAAAGCAAGGGGGGGAGGAAAAAAATGAAGTGTTATGTTTTGTTTTTGTAACCTGTTCAAAGCAATTCAAGTCGAGGGAGCCGCTGCAAATCACTGGCACTCTGAGGGCGCCTCCTAGTGGAGCGAGGTATGAATTACACCTGTGTTTTCTCCACCGTCCATCCAGGATCATGAAGTTCCATGTAGCCAAGAAGAAGTTTAAGGAAACGTTGCGTCCGTATGACGTGAAGGACGTGATCGAACAGTACTCCGCCGGTCACCTGGACATGCTGTGTCGTATCAAGAGCCTGCAGACGCGGTATGACTGCCAACCACCCGCTTAACTTCAAAAAGACACGGATCGGTTGTCGTAGCTTTCATCCCTGCTGTCCACTGCTTAGCCTGAATGTCCACAGTGTGACTGACAGCGACTTGGTGTGTGTGTGTGTGTGTGTGTGTGTGTGTGTGTGTGTGTGTGTGTGTGTGTGTGTGTGTGTGTGTGTGTGTGTGCATGCGCGTGCGCGTGCGTGCGTGTGTGTATGTGTGATGTCCAGTGGTGGAAGTACACAGTTCCAAAAGAGGCTATAGATAACATTCAGCCACTAGATGTCCTCTCGAAGTCGACTTCAAGAGCTTCACATTTGAAAGTACATCATCTTCATACATTTTTGCGATGGTTTCTATACAAAATCCTTCTCTTCATAGTGTGGTAGAAATTATATGCCCCCCCCCCCCCCCCCCCCCCACATCTACTGCAGTCCCAATTTCCCCTGATCAATCCACAATACACATGTCCTGTCTTCCCTTAATCAATCCCTTTGTCTCCTGATCAATCATTCTTCCCTGATCAATCAGCCATCTCACCTAAAGCCCCCACCTTCCCTAACACCCCCCCCCCCCTTCCTGAGCCCAGTACGAGCCCCCCCCCCCCCCCCCCCCCCCCCTCGTTGGGTCTTCTCAAGCCAAATCTCCTATTTAACCTAATAAATATGTAACAACCAACTATGGACGAGCAAATTATTTCCACCACAATAGTAGAACTAGTAACGGATGGGTTCAGGTGAATGTAGTGGAGGACAATAATTTCCTTTGAAATATACAGCAGTAGAAGCATAACGTTCCCTAAAATGGAAATACTCAAGTAATTACTTTCCACCACTGTATGTGTGTGTGTGTGTGTGTGTGTATGCGTGTTCCGTGTACTGGTACAAATGCGTGCACGTGTATACTTGTACATATGTGTGTGTGTGTTCCCTCTCTTCCCACGCAGGCTGGACATGATTGTGGGCCCGCAGCCCCTGAGCAGTCGAGCCAAGACCTTTTCATCCCCCTCCCTGCCCCTGTATTACAGCCAGGGCAGAAAGAACTCTTCCCAGGGGTCAGAATGCCCCCCTCACACACACCTCTCCTCACCACGCCTCCTCTCTCTCTCTCTCTCACTCTGCACACAGTGGTGGAAGAAGTACACAGTTCCTTTACTTAAGTAAAAGTAGAAATACCCAGATAAATACAAACCTTTATTTATTCTCGAAAAGACAATTGAGGTCACCCTCATGTTCAATGTCGTCGAGACTTTACAGACATTTCAATGCATACATTTGTACAATATAATAATATTAATAAATATGAATAACTATCTATATAGCACTTTTCACATATGGACCGCAGTCCAGAGTGCCCCACAGCAATTTGTATAAATTAACATAAGGCATAAAATCACCACACAATTGACAGAATAAAAAACAATGCATAAATTGCAGACATAAGAATAGGTATAAAAGACAATAAAAGTAAAAGACAATAAAAGTAGTGCTACGTAAACGTGTACCGTATAGATATAACCTACATGCCTATATGCATGCATATAACCTAAATATAAATGAGTACTCTGGTAAAAGTAAAAGTCCTCCATTCAAATTCTACTTAAGTAAAAGTAGAGAAGTATTTGCTATTGAATGTAAAAGTACACGTTCTACATGACGTGTGTGTATCCGTTGACCTCTAAAGGTTGTGTTAAAGTGGCATGTGGTCCAGTTATGCTGCTCTGGTTACGTCCTCACCAGTAAGTAAAAGTATAAAGTTCCCTAAAATGAAAATACTCACATAAAGTACAAGTAGCTCTAAAATTTACTTAAGTACAGTACTTGAGTAAAATACTTAGTTACTTTCCACCACTGCTCTGCACACAGCGCCACCTTCTCATCTCACGCACATGTGCCTCTTCTGTCTTCACACACACACACACACACACACACACACACACACACACACACACACACACACACACACACACACACACACACACACACACACACACACGTGTGCACACACACACACACACACACAGTCAATTCTCCCCCACACAGCTGTGCATGCCTATCTACCTGCTCTGTCCTAGCAATACAGACACCCGCTGTTCTGCTCCTGAATCTGAAGGGCTGCATGGCGTCAGTATCTCTAACAGGGTGGTGGTGTCGGTGCTGGTGGTGATAAGTCTGGTCAAAATATTCGCGGGAGTCATTGTTGCACGAAGTATTATCTTCCTTGGTTTATTCATGGAATCTGTTTACATTATATTCTTATTCATTATATTTCTCATTATATATTTATATTCTTATTTATCTACGTTCTTCGACAAAGCCTGAGAACTAGTTTCTAACCTTGCAGGATTCTCTGTGCACAGCTTTTATGTGAGTGGAGTCTTCCCCCATGAGGATGAAAATAGAATTACAGATTACAGAGGTGTTGGCTGCTAATACTCCATCCTTATTTGTCATAATGCAGTATTGATTCATTCAAAGATATCTTTCAAATCCAGTGATGGCTTATTAACTTAAATTATATGATCTCTTTTTATTCTTCTTCTTCTTCTTCTTCTTCTTCTTCTTCTTCTTCTTCTTCTTCTTCTTCTTCTTCTTCTTCTTCTTCTTCCTTCTTCTTCTTCTTCTTCTTCTTCTTCTTCTTCTTCTTCTTCTTCTTCTTCTTCTTCTTCTTCTTCTTCTTCTTCTTCTTCTTCTTCTTCTTCTTCTTCAATTTATGGTTCATGTTGACTGTATTTGTTGTGAAATATAATGTGTTTCTGTTTCTTCCTTTTACAATGTTACAGTAGTCTTCCTTCCTTTCTGTGAGCAGTCTACTAGATCTCTATTGGGTTTGCCGTTCTTCAATCACTAAAGTGTGTGTGTGTGTGTGTGCACGTGTGTGTGCACGTGTGTGTGCGTGTGTGTGTGTGTGTGTGCACGTGTGTGTGCACGTGTGTGCGTGCATGCATGTGTGTGTGTGTGTGTGTGTGTGTGTGTGTGTGTGTGTGTGTGTGTTCATGTGTGTGCATGTGTGTGTGTTCCAGAGTGGACCAGATTCTGGGTAAAGGCCAAATCCCTCTGGATAAAAAGATCAGAGAGAAGCTGTGCTGTCTGAGGGAGACCTCCTGGAGGACATGAGCATGCTGGGACGTGTGTGTAAGGTGGAGAGGCAGGTTAGTGTTTCCACAACATAACCTACTTTTTGAATACTGTGCAAGAGAGGGAGAGAGGGAGGGGGAAGATGACGAGAGAGGGAGGAGGAAGGGAGAGGAGGAGAGAGGGAAGAGGGAGGATGGAAAGAGGGAAGAGCGCGGGAGAGGGAAGTGGAGGAGAGAGGGAGGAGGAAAGGGAGATAGAAGAGGGGAGAGGAGGAAAGGGGGAAGAGGGAGAGGGGTGAAGAGGAGGGAGGAAAGAGGAAGGGAGAGGGAAGAGGAGCAGAGAGGGAGGAGGGAAGGGAGAGAAAAGAAGAGGAGAGAGGGAAAAGGAGGAGAGACGGAAGATGAGGAGGGAGGCAAGAGGGAATGGAGAGAGAAGAGAGAGGGGAGAGGAGGAGAGAGGGAAGAGGAGGAGAGAGTGAAGAGGAGGAGGGAGGGAGACGGAAGAGGAGGAGGGAAGGAAGATAGAAGAGAGAAGAGGGGGAGAGGAGAGGGAGATGGAAGAGGAGGAGAGAGGGAGGAGGGAGGGAGAACTCCAAAGAGAGGGTGAGGAAAAGATATGGATATTTTTTATCAAATTAAACATTTCCCTCCCTCCCTCCTTCCATTATCACCACCACCTCCTTCCCTTCTCTCTCCCCGTTCAGGTCCAGTCCATTGAGTCGAAGCTGGACTCCCTGCTGGACATTTATCGCCAGGTGCTGCGCAAAGGCTCGTCGTCTGCCCTCACCCTGTCCTCCCTGCCCCTGTTCGAGCTGGAGCAGACCTCCGACTACCAGCCCTCCGTGTTCAGCAAGGACTTCTCCTGCTCCACGCAGGTGAGCGGCAGCAGCAGTGGCGGGACCGCCCCCGATGGCTGCGTCACACGCTCCTCCACCAGCGCCCACCTGTCCCGCGGGGGGCTCCATCTCATCCTGGCGCCGCCCAACGAGCTGGGTCTCAACCTCAACAACTCCGCCCCGACGCCTCCTCCCTCTGGCCTGGGCCCCCCCCCCTTTAGCCCCTCACCGCTGACTCATCACCACCACCCTCGCCATCACCACCATCATCATCCTCACCATCACCACCACCATCACCATCCCCAGGCTCAGTCCCTCACGCCTGAGGGTGCCTGCGAGGACGTAGGTGGCGGGGGAGGCTCTCCGTCCGTCCTCACCCAGAATAGCACCCCCGGCGGCGGGGGTGGAGGAGTACACGTGGGTGGTTTCCCCACCATAGCCAGGCCTCCGCCGCCTCCCCCCAGCCGGACACT
The DNA here is from genome assembly GCF_963971535.1 of Notolepis coatsorum. Taxonomy (NCBI): domain Eukaryota; kingdom Metazoa; phylum Chordata; class Actinopteri; order Aulopiformes; family Paralepididae; genus Notolepis; species Notolepis coatsorum. Next base: position 113,613,259 of record NC_140171.1, on the reverse strand, counting down.
GGGCCAAAGCAGCGCCGCCTCCAGGCCGGAGATGGAGGTGGAAGACTTGTGTGGAGATCTGAGGAGGCAGCGGGAGGACGGCGGCCTGGGGGGAGGGCTCGGCCTAGGGGGGCTGGGGCAGCAGGTGCGAGGCAGCGGCAGCAACAGCAGCAGCAGCGGCAGGCTGATGTCTAAAGAGGAGGGATCCTGGAGGAGGCACATGAGTCTGGAGATGGAGCCTCTGGTGCCTCTGGTGCCCCTGACCCTGGGCTGCTGCTCGGGTCCCAGCCAGGTGGACCGAGGCCTGGGCAAATCCATGTCGGTGCAGGACCTAATGCAGGCCACGCCGCTGGCGGCCCTGGATGCCCAGCACAGCCCCAGCCTCACGTCCCCCAGCACCAGCACCAGTGGCGACTCCCCCACTACTGGCTTCCACAGCAGCGGCCAGGACCCAGGGGGTGGAGGAGGAGTTGGGGGAGGTGGATGGGGGGAGGAGGACCTCTTTATCAGTGACAGGGATGTTGAGACACAGGGGTTTGACTTCCTGTCCCAGGGGACCACAGAGACCCCCTCCTATTCCTCAGAACTGGTGAGGACCGGGGCCGGGGGCTCCAACAGGAGCCTGGCCAGTGGTCACACATCTACTACCCCTTCTGTCGGGAGCGCCGAGTCACTGGGCACATCGCATGTACGTCTAAAATAGGCCCCGCCCCCCAATGGACAGCCCACTCGCAATGCTCGCCACACAGACACACTTTTTATCCTTTTTGGAAGGGAGGGGGTGGGTGGTAATTAAAATAAGGGGTCCTTTATGTTTATTCTCATGTTGATTAATTTGATAATAAAAAAGCATAGTATTTTTCATACATGTTGATCATACACAACATATCATTGCATGAGTTATTATTTTAGTATGGTTGACAAATCAAAGATGAAGGTGTATGAAGGAGAAAAAAATTAAATATTTTTTTTTAAAGGAACCCTGATCCTGAAAGACAGTGGGCTGACCTTGGGATGCTGCATGAGCACTGCATGTCTAAAGCACCGTTATTAACACGTCACCCAGAGGGCTCGATGGAATTACTCCTTTATTTTGAGTGCAAATGAGCAAACGCAGAAACGGAACTCATAAGGTGTAATAAATCTGGCGCAGGCTAAAAGCTCCGAATCATGATCCGTCTCTCCACTGAGAGGCTGCCATCTTAGAAAATGAATGTTGCCTCAATTAGCTTTAGGATTTTCACCCCACGTCTGTCTTTACATTATATATTCTTTAGCAAAGACTGTGTATGCCTGTGTATGTTAGATAAACAAGACAAATATCAAGGTCGCTGTAGGTGCCAAGTCACTTCTGCCGACAGTCGATGACCACGGAGTACAACGTACACTTACAACATACAGTACGCACACACACAGACACGCCAGTCGATCCTATGTATCCGTTATACGATGGAAGATATAGCCGCTGCAGTCAAAGGTACAGTCCAACTAGTGAGACGGAGGACTCGCTGCTTACTTACAGCTCAAGTATGCACCATGTCAGTTGGTTTTCTAGCCACCGACTAACCATTGACCATATTCACACGGTGGCCATTTTGCTCATACGTCATGCTCGGGTTGTGGGATTCCTGGTGTAAAGGAATCCCAGCCTGAGCATGACATAAAGAACAAAATGGCCCTGATGGAAAGGAATCCCAAGCTGAGCACAACATAAAAGCAAAACGGCCCTGAGGGTGGAAAGGAATCCCAAGCTGAGCACGACATAAAAGCAACAAAATGGCAGTCGTGTCAATATAGTCAAAAAAGATAAAAACGTCACGTTGTTCATGTTGTGGGAATATGTGTTTTATTTTTTTTAGCAAAACACTTTACTTTGGTCTAGAAACCAATACATCAAAAGGAGAAATGTGTGCATAATCATGTGGCTTTGTTTTTGTTTTTTTGTCACCTGTTTTTGGACGAGAGGAAGTCTTATTTTAGGGATTTAAATCAAGCTTGTCATTTTATAACTTTTTTTTCATAGTGTCATGTGGGATTATTCTTCTTCCTTGAAGGTGACAAGCTGTAGAATGTATAGTTTATATCCATATTCTTATCAGCAGATCTTTCGCACATCAAGATGACTCGTTCTTTGTATTTCCATGGTACAGAATCAGGAGGTACATCAGGACTAGTGGATGTCTACCAAGGGGATCGGTCCATAGAAAGAAACCTGCAAGATAAAACAACTGTACAAGCCACACAAAGCTTAGTGACTTCAATACACCATTAGCTAGCGGGGCCTTACTGAAGGTTGAACATACAAATCAAAGGCTTTACCAGAATATGTGAAATATTCATAACGTGCAGTACATATGGTGCCTTGCTTCTGAAGTTTCCACTCATTTGTCCATATCTGCAGTTATTTTCCAACGTGTGCATTAGTGTCCTCTGAAATTAAATTGTCCAAACCTCCTTGATTTACCCCCTTGTAAATTATCTGACTTGGGCATTTCCCTTTCTTTTTTTGTATTCAGAGATCATTTTGCTACTGCAAAAACTGGCCTTTACAAAATGTCAATATTCTGTCTCATTTATCCTAATTTATTTAAATTATGTGCACATATTTACACAATAGTAATAATCTGTCAACTTTATAAAGCCTGTAATGTCATGACAATGCAAATTAACGTTTATTCTCATACATCAATAAAGAAAGGAAATTCTAATTGTTTTGCATTGAGTCTTTCTTTACATTTACATTTAGTCATTTAGCTGAACGCTTTTATCCAAAGCGACTTACAAGTTCTATACAAGTCATCAGGAAGGGTACAACTCTTACAGCTGAGTAACCATGTTCATCAAACAGTGCTGAAACTTGGGTGTTGCAGTGTTGAGTGCATAGTAGTAACGACATATAAGATAAGATATTCCTTCATTGATCCCCTTGGGGAAATCAATTGGGGAAATATTAGTATAGTAAGAAGAGTGCATGAAAGTACAAGACAGTAAGAAGGTTTGTTTTTTTATTTCAGATATTGATTGAAGAAGTGTGTTTTTAGTTGAAAGATTGGTCGGGTTTCGACTGTCCTAACTGCGGTGGGAAGTTCGTTCCACCATTGTGGAGCGAGGACCTAGAATAGGCGGCTTCTATAAGGTTAATTAATGTAGAATGAAACGCCAAACCCGTCAACACAAAGAAAACAACAGGAGACGCATTAGATTCCTCATCTTTAATGTTATGAAGAAGTTACATTAATTAAGGTGCAGGAAACAGTTATGAGGTTCAACTGTAACAACTGCAGGGGAATGTAAGCTGAGAGTTGTCTTCTGGTTTCAGTTAAAGACCTTTGTAGCTTATTCTTCTAAAGTGCACACGGAGAACATGCAAGCAGCCAAACTACCATTTCTCCTTTGAAGCTAAAACACGGAATGTTATTTCAACACTGAAAGGACAAAAAACATCTCAGCCTTATTTCTTAACACCTATACTGTTAATAACCAGGGGTGTAAAAAGTACAGAGAAATTATGGGTACTTAAAATCGTACTCAAGTAAAAGTCATGAGTATCTGGCTAAAAACAAACTTGAGTAAAAGTAAAAAAAAGTTTCTACTTTGAAATGTACTTAAGTAAAAACTTTTTTTATTGCAAGGGATAGACCAGGGTCTCAAACTCATTCCATTGTGGGCCAAGTTTTCATTTTAACACTTTAATCGCCATGGGTTAAATTCATAATTTACCATCCCTCGCCAGCTCTATTTGTCTATGGAGAAGTTCCCCTTCTTTGCAGGGCTATAACTTTTTAAATTCTATTGCTACATTGCCATTATTATGGCCCATTCAATGTCCTATATGTATTGTTCAGGGTGTAGCAACGTTAAACTTTTTCATTCACATATTCATACTAAAATATGGTCTAAAGCAGGGGTCGGCAATTAGGTTTGCCCACGGGCCAAATTTTCCCCAAGCCATTGTGTGGCGGGCCAATGATAAGTGAAAATTTTTTAACTGTAAAAAAAAAACGACATATACATGTTTGCACTGTCTTTTTTCTATTATAAAATGCCTCTCACACAGTGCATTACACATGAACAGATCAGTCATTTGATTTGAATGCAGGTGCTCGCATTATAAATCGAGATCAGTAGGGTGCATTTGATTTTATGTATTATTATTATTAAAACACAACACTCACCGGCATAATGCAGGCAGCCCTGCCCTGGACTTATTGTTTCTGCTTCGGTCCTCAAAAATCCATGCTAATAACATGTTAAATGTCCGCTCGCGTTGAATGCCCACCCAACTTGAACACAGTTGCTTGCTCGTGTTGCCATGTCAACAAGCGAGAGTCACCGGTTGCTTATTGCGAGAGTTACCTGTTGCGATAAACCCGTATTTTAAGAATGACTCCTGTTTATTAAAATAAGCTTTATAGGTCGTAGGCTCCTCTTCTGGCTCATCATATTTCCCCGTTGCAAAAAAGTTATTCAAAGACGTTTGTTTTGTTTTTGCAAACGTTCGCTCGCCGGCATCCCAAACGCGGAAGTGAAAGTGAAATTCCATTGGTTCTCCCAGTCCATGTGACCATTTCTAGCATTTCAATTGGCTATAGTGACAGCCATAGATATGATGAATAGATAGATACAGCTTCAAAAGACACTCTGGCGTCAAGACGAGTGAATATTTCCTGCGCGTAAAATAAACATCATATTCTCAAAATAACCTGACGGGCCAGAAATTATTGCTGGCGGGCCCATTTCGGCCCGCGGGCCGCCTATTGCCGATCCCTGGTCTAAAGTATAAGTATGTTTTTATCGTTTTCTGCAGCTTTCTTCAGAACGTGATTTATAGCCCTAAATGCATTATATTGATGATCAAATACAATTTGGTAGGAATCTGTGCGCGATAAAAAGTTTCAACTGGACGTGGTTCTAGAAGTTTCTACGCATCATCTGATGATGACCGGATGGGCGGGGGATCGTTTATAATTCCGTGGGCAGCGTTAGATGATTCATCCAGAGTGGGTCATATGTTCATCAGATCAGTTAGTATAGAATACGTTAGAAAATAACGCTGAATCTTACCGTGGCTTCCTCGCGCCGCTGGCAGATGAGCGTGGAACAGATTTTTTTTCTATTATGGGATGTAGAAATGCCCAATCCATTTCCAGGTTGTATAATAGTATATACGTCCAAATAACGTTGTTTATTAAGTTAGGGCGAGCGATCTATTATCCAGTGTTTCAAGATGGAGTCGCGGGAGCTATAGCGAGTGGCCGGACCACATTTGGATGAGTACTACCGGTTCAAAGGTTAATATCCGGTTGCCAATCTGCCGATCGGCCACCAGATGGCGATCTTGAACCGCTAGAGAGTTGAGAGGAGATCAGCAGTGTGTCTCAGGGCTCCGGAAAGGAAATATGATTTCGATGACAGATTTTTGAAATATTGACATCAAAGACGAGTTACGGCGTCTTCGGCAGAATGAACATGGCTCGGAATGACGTGAAAACTCGTTCCCGGCGATCATAGTGTTAACTACACTTTGCACCAGGTGAGTTAGTTGAAGAGGTGAGCCAATTAGTGAAATCATCAACTGGTGTTTAGGCAAGGCTGGAATGAAACCAAGCATACACTTGCACAAGGACCAATCAGCATGGGTATGGGCAGGTTCATTTTCCATTGATGGGGATTCGATTGGCTGTTTTTAAATAAAGTGCAGCTGCAGGATTAATAAGTTAATAACGTTAACGTTAGTTCGGCCAGAGAAACAAATATACAAATTAAAATAGTTGGACCTGCGAGATTTGTACTTTGTAGGTCTGCATTTTAAATGTAAGGAGTAAAAGTACAAGTATACAAACCTAATAATACTCAAGTAAAGTACAAATCCCACAAAACAGTACTTAAGTATTGTAAGGAAGTACAATTACTCAAGTACTTTACACCCCTGTTAATAACCAGCTAAGACTGACTGCTAAGATAGATGTACTAACTCTGTAAACCAACACTCAGTCAAGGGAGCAGCTGAAATCGAACTACCACGGCACACAAAGGAGAGAAAGCATGTCACTGGAATTCACTCCATTTAGAGAGAGAGACATAATGCAAACTTAGTAGTGAAGCACCACCACAAACAAAGCCACGGATAATAACCTACACAACACAAGTACACTTTAACTTGGAACAGTGTTCGCTGTTCATTTTTCCTTCGTCTGCTTTTGCGATGCATTGTGATAATCGACCAGGCGTTGACTACGGTGTGCAGCAGGGGGGGTGGGGTGGTGGCGGCGGGACTTCGACCGTCTTCGGCGTTTGGGGCGCCGGCCCGGCACAAGGTTCATTTGACCTTCTGGGCCTTCTGGGCCGACTTGGTGACCTTGCCGCTGGTCCCGGCTTTCTTCTCCACGCCCTTGATCACCCCGACCGCCACCGTCTGGCGCATGTCGCGCACCGCAAAACGCCCTGAGAGGGGAGATAGTGGGAAGATAACCGCTGTTGCATCAATGGTAATGTATTTACATGCATCACAAACTGATAATTAGGGATGGGCATCCTTTTTCGAATATTCGAATAGTCGTTAAATTATATTTTAAAATATAGTTTGTGTTTATCGTTTTGTCAAAAAATATATATTTTCCCTTGTTTTTACTGGCACACACACTGTGTAGTAGTGTATTGAGAGGGGACCCTATTAACTGTTACACCACTGAACATGCTGGGTACAGCAGCTTACTAGCTAGCCAGGTAGCATAACAGTCTGTTTTTCAGCTGGGAGAACTGAAAAGAAAGGTTTTACAATGTTGACAGTTGTCTCGGATTTCTAAACGGACCTAAGTAACAGATTGGGGACTTTCTACACGGATGTAGCTGTTGGTTGTTGGGTTGTCACAGAGAAGCAGGAGGGGGAAAGCTTGCTCGCTTGACTGCAATCAACGGACTTTGTCGTAGCATTGGTGACATCTTGAGAGAAGCTGCACCCATGTTGTTTCGATTGCGATTTGAACGCTAGCTGTCAAAGAAGCTAACAAGAGGATTGAGGTTGGTCTGGCAGTCAGTGGTTTTCTCGAGGTCTTTTTTTCTTGACTTTTCTTGCTCTGTGTTTTCCTTCGTCAGCTATCGTACCTAGTATTTTCAGGTCTTGCTCTACGTTAACTTTGCAGAAGTTTTATGAGTTCATCGCGGGAGGGTATGGAGGGGGTTGTGGATGGCTGGGGGTCAAGGGGTAAGCGCTCAGCGTCCAGTCCTATGCCAGGGGATAGCGGGAAGGTGAGGAAGGTTGGGGAGGGGGAGCTAGCTGTGTTGATGAAAGTTAGAGGCCAGGGCCTGGGGGATGGAGGGTTTAAGACTCTTCACCCGCTGTGGGTCTCAGCCTCATTGGAGGGTAAGATAGGAAAGGGCTTTCAGGCTACAGTGAGGTCAGATGGTCAGCTTAAGCTGGTATGCTTTGACCAAAAGCAGTTTGATGCAGCCATTAAGGTGACCAAGGTGGCAGATGCAAAGGGTATACCAGGGTATGATAGCTTGAGGGTGGACAGACCTGGAAGATCAGGAGTGGGGTGTGCTACATTTATCAGGAATGGGATTAAGTATCGGGGGGGTGGACATGGGAATGAGCCTCACCAGCCACTGTGGCTAGTGGTTTTCCAAAGTCACTAGCCACTCAGCATTTTCACCAGCCAAAAATCCCTGCGCTCGTGCCCCCACCAAAAAAAGTAATAGGTAATTATTGGACAATGTAACTGCATGCATTTGTTTGGACATAAGATTTTATTTGAACAGAAACATCTAAAATAACATCTAATCCAAAATATCAGTAGTGTGGTGTGTGCTAAAATAACCAGGGGTGTAAAGTACTTGAGTAATTGTACTTCGTTACAATACTTAAGTACTGTTTTTGGGCATTTGTATTTTACTCAAGTATTATTAGGTTTGTATACTTCTACTTTTACTCAATTACATTTCAGAAAAAAAACATACTTTTTACTCCTTACATTTAAAATGCAGACCTACAAAGTACAAATCTCGCAGGTCCAACTATAAAAAAATAAAAGTACATTTAAAAGTAGAAACTTTTTTTACTTTTACTCAAGTGTGTTTTTAGCCAGATACTCTGACTTTTACTTGAGTACGATTTTGCGATGGTACCCATACTTTCACTTAAGTATAATTTCTGGGTACTTTTTATACCCCTGAAAATAACATCTAACGCCAAATAGGTCAAAGGTCAAGGTTTCCTGACCTCCACAGGCGGGCAATAGAGCGCGGGTAAACGGCAGGAGTAACTATGACTCTTGGTAGCCAAAGGGGGGCAACTGCGATTTTGCGCGAGCTCCCTTGCGTGTGCCTGTATTCTGACCCCCGCGAAAATATGCACAGGGTAGATCTCGGTCGGTTCTACAACTTCCCAATGCCCTTCCATCAGCGAAAACGTTGGGGAAAAAACGTTTGTGCAACATGGAATGATTTGGGTGATTTTGCGCGATTTTGTCCCGTGGGATTATGCGCCTCCCCCGCGGTGATATTAATTGAGGGGCGGATTCGCGGTGATGGGGAAATGAAAAAAGGTCACCCGCCAAAGTGGCTGGTAAGAGTGACGGAGTTACACGCCACTGCCGAATTCTACCCGCATTTTGGCGGGTGGTGGGTGTTAATGTCAAGTTATGAGGCTGTAACTGAGTGGCGAGACTAAACAAAAGAGACTAAATCGAAACTAAACAAAAAAGACTCAAACGAAAATGCTCCGACCAATAGTTGACAAAAACTTGACTAAACGAAAAATAGATAAAGGTGACAAAATATGATGAAAACGAAAAAGAGCATTTGAGACATGACTAAGACGATTTTCTTTTTAAATAGCTGACGAAATTAACACTGTCTGACGGTAGTCCTGGGGAACCGTGGTTTGCTGCACTCGGGAATTTACCTATCACAGGCCCGCCCTTTTTTCCTTGATTCTCCAATAACAACTGTTGCTTCCCTCTGTCAGGACTGGGGAGAGCTCTTCATTAAACAGTCAGGACTGGGGAGAGCTCTTCATTAAACAGAGTCAGGGCTGGGGAGAGCTCTTCATTAAACAGAGTCAGGGCTGGGGAGAGCTCTTCATTAAACAGTCAGGACTGGGGAGAGCTCTTCATTAAACAGTCAGGACTGGGGAGAGCTCTTCATTAAACAGAGTCAGGGCTGGGGAGAGCTCTTCATTAAACAGTCAGGACTGGGGAGAGCTCTTCATTAAACAGTCAGGACTGGGGAGAGCTCTTCATTAAACAGAGTCAGGGCTGGGGAGAGCTCTTCATTAAACAGAGTCAGGGCTGGGGAGAGCTCTTCATTAAACAGAGTCAGGGCTGGGGAGAGCTCTTCATTAAACAGAGTCAGGGCTGGGGAGAGCTCTTCATTAAACAGAGTCAGGACTGGGGAGAGCTCTTCATTAAACAGTCAGGACTGGGGAGAGCTCTTCATTAAACAGAGTCAGGGCTGGGGAGAGCTCTTCATTAAACAGTCAGGACTGGGGAGAGCTCTTCATTAAACAGTCAGGACTGGGGAGAGCTCTTCATTAAACAGTCAGGACTGGGGAGAGCTCTTCATTAAACAGTCAGGACTGGGGAGAGCTCTTCATTAAACAGTCAGGACTGGGGAGAGCTCTTCATTAAACAGTCAGGACTGGGGAGAGCTCTTCATTAAACAGTCAGTACTGGGGAGAGCTCTTCATTAAACAGTCAGGACTGGAGAGAGCTCTTCATTAAACAGTCAGGACTGGGGAGAGCTCTTCATTAAACAGTCAGGACTGGGGAGAGCTCTTCATTAAACAGTCAGGACTGGGGAGAGCTCTTCATTAAACAGTCAGGACTGGGGAGAGCTCTTCATTAAACAGTCAGGACTGGGGAGAGCTCTTCATTAAACAGTCAGGACTGGGGCTCTTCACTGAAGGCCTTGAGAATCCAAACTGGGGTGCCATCTTTTCCTGCTTCTTACTGCTGCTGCTGCTGCTGCTTGCAGGGATGCTGTACACACTTGGCTGAGTCTTGTTAACGGGAAAGATTGCTTGCATAGAAAATGGAAAAGCAACACCAATACTTACCAGTGGGCTTTTATCCTCCTTTGTGATGATGAGATCAAAGTTTCCCCATATATGGACGTTTTTCCTGACTCACTGGGAATGAGCACATATTTGCAAGGTAAGCTAATCTTCTTCCCTGCAACTTTATGACCCTTCCTCACAGATAGTGCGCAAGAGTATGTTGCAGCCTTCATGTACAAACAACCACCCACACACACACCCACACATATTTAATGGATGGATGGAGGGTGAGAGAGAGAGAAGAGGCACATAGTTGAAGGAAGCACTTATAGGCAAAATTATAGTGTGAGATATAATATGACTAAACTATTAAATGATACATACGTACTAGGGATGTCCGATATTATCGGCCTACCGATATTATCGGCCGATATCGGCATTAAAATGTGATATCGGAAAATATCGGTATTGGTTTAAAAAAAATATGATTTGCATAAGTGCCCGATCTGAGCCGATGTCACAGCTGAGAAATTGGGCCCTACCTGATCGAAGGCCCGGCATATCTTGCCAGGTCCTATCAGGCTCGGTTGGAGTTACAGATTCTCTAAATGTGAGTGACTGGAGTGAATGTTTCAGTCTATGAGGCAGAGAAAGAAAAACTGAAAACATTGTGATGATACTGTAGGCATACAATTGTAGGCCAAATTGACCTATCTCAAGCCCCGCCCTCTTCTCTTGATCCTCCAATCACAACAGTTCCTTCGCTCGGACAATACTCAGAGAGAAGCAACGGTTGTGATCGGAGGATCAAGAAAAGAGGGCGGGGCTTGAGATAGGTCAATGTGGGAGAGCGACTTACCCAGCGGCGGGTACTCTGAGAAACTCTCAACGCACATGGGCTTCCCGGGGACCATGTCCACTATGGCCGCGTCCCCGGACTTGAGGGACTTGGGGTTGTCCTCCAGCTTCTTGCCGGAGCGACGGTCGATCTTCTCCTTGAGCTCTGCGAACTTGCAGGCGATGTGGGCAGTGTGACAGTCCAGCACCGGAGCATAGCCCGCACTGATCTGGCCGGGGTGGTTCAGGATGATCACCTGGGGAACACAAGATACTGTTTAACTAACGTATCTTCAAGTCTTAGTATATGTCTCTCGTTCTTTCATTCTTGTTCTATCACGCGTTATTTTCTCCTCTCTCCCCATCAAGGAACCGAACCCCCACCTGAAAATCCCTGTGTCGCTCCCCGCTCTCTCTCACTCACTGCTCTCTCCTCTGGATAACCCCCCCTTTCTCTGTTCCACCTGGACTGGTTAGTACACGCACACGAAAACAACAGTCTGTCACATTTACATACTACACCACATGAGTTTTGCACGCTAGACACACGCACTCATACACATACTGTAATTGACACAAACACATCTCATTAACATTTACCGTTGGCATCCACACGTAGGCCCCGTTCGTTTTTGTACATTCGATTATTGTTTTCTTTTCTTTGTTTATTAAATATCATTATTGTATTCCTCTGTCTCCTGTGTCTGTCTGTCCTGGGGTTCTGCCACACTTGACTGCCTTTTGTATTATCATAACAGATACACTGGCTTATGGATGAAAATACCCCAGGGTAATACCCATGTATTCTTTGTTTATTTGAGACAGTTCTTATGGTTTTAAAGTACTTAAAATGTTTTAGTTCTTTGAGGATTGTTCCTTTTATTGTATTATCTTTTAGGATTTTTATTTTTTTTTATTATCAAATTGTATATTGTTGTATGGTAATACGTTTGTTTAAACGGTTTTTTTTAGACAGTTTCAGTTGATTTAAAATTATTTTTTTAAACAGTTTCAGTAGTTCCTTTAGATTTGTATTTTGTATGCTTGTATACATGTTTGTTGTCTTGAGTTGGACCACAATGTAAACAAGTCCTCTGACTTTATTGTGTTTTTATCCTTGATGTTGTTTGTCTGAGTTGCATATTATTTTTTGTATCACGTACTCTTCAATTACAAACATCAAATAAATCAATCAAAAACACATAGACAGTTATCATTATGAAAATATTTGACACATTTCGCTCATCAAGTTAGTTACTATGGTCATTTGTTGATTCCACATTATGTAAAGAAGGCCTACAGTTCAATATTTTGAGTTGTGCAAAGTGTGTGTGTGGAGTTATTCTCCAAACTTCATTAGGGTATAGTGTAGTGGAATTGTATGTCAATTTTGTTATCCCCCCACACACCTACCATATACAGCCTATTGTTCTCCAATACTCAAGTTCTGTCTACCCTCCTCCATTAATCAACCCTGTTGTCCCCATCAGTCTTCCTGTCTCCATTGATAAATCAATCACCAATCTCTTGTCTACACACTGAACCCCGCCCCTTTCTCTGTCATGTACATAAATGTCAAGGATTCCATGTCTCTAGGAGCCCGTTACGAGACCCCCCCCCCCCCCCCCCCCCCCCCCCCCCCCCCCCTCGCCGGGTCTCTCAAGCCAAATCTCCTGGGTTGTAAAGCTAATAAATCTGTAACAACCAACTTTGGACCATGCTATTTATTTCTACAACAATAGTGAAAGTCAAATGGCTTTTTTCTCCGCTAAAGACGAGCCCAACCTGAGCAGTGAAGATGGCTGCCTCCTGTGGAGGGTCGTTCTTGCTGTCTCCGGCCACGTTACCACGGCGAATGTCCTTGACGGACACATTCTTGACATTGAAGCCCACGTTGTCCCCCGGCATGGCCTCTGTCAGGGCCTCATGGTGCATCTCCACAGACTTGACCTCAGTGGTCACGTTGACGGGAGCAAAGGTCACCACGAGCCCCGGCTTCAGGATCCCCGTCTCCACCCGGCCCACCGGGACCGTGCCAATGCCTATAACAGATGAGAGGGTCGGCAGCGTATCAGGTGTCTGTGATGTCATTTCAAGGGGGAAGAGCTTGAGGATTCAACTGACATCCTAAACACCATATATATAAACACTAGATGGCTCAAGGCGGAGTCTCCAGCGTAGTTCACGGGCGGCCATCTTGCTTCGGTGGACTATTCTGTTAAAGTGAATGATCTGCACAAACAAAAATACTAATTTTTACGGATTTACAAACAGTTTGGTTTATTACAAACAGTTTGGTTTATTACAAACGTCATTAATGTGGCTATTAGAGACTACCAATATTGGCATTAAAATGTAATATCGGAAATGATCGGTATAGTTTTTCTTTTAATTTAATTCTTTTTTTTTATCCACTTTTTATCCTCATTTTCTATTTTTCTCCCATCCCAATTTCGTATTGCCAATTCTCCCCTCCCCTGTCTTGAACGTTGCTAGACTATGCCCCCCACTGGTCGGTTGTAGTGAGGATAGAAGCCTTGCATCACGTGTCCCCTCCGGTACACGAGGAGGCAGCCTGTCGCATCTTTTCACCAGACAGCGCAGACTCTCAGTGGCGAGGTGTAACACTTGGGAGGCTCACGCTGCCCCCGATACTTCCTGTCTCTGCTGTGCAGGCGTCACCCAACCGACCTGTAGGAGTCGCCGTCCACAACGCGTCTATACTTCCCACAAGCAAGTTGTCCTTCCGCGTTCCCGTTTTGCGCTCTGATTGGCCACGCACGTTTCTGGTCATGTGACATGTGCGCCCAATCGCATGACGAGCAGTGTCTTAGCCCATTTCCGCGTCAAACAGCCTGCAAACGACCTAACGCCTAGTTTATCACTGGTTAAGCTTAGGCGACTCTTTCGCAGTTGGTTATGGTTAGAGTTTGGAATCAGGGCTGGCGTTCTATCACCATGCTCTAAGACAAACTCTAACCTTAACCAACTTCGAAAGAGCGCCTAAGCTTAACCGTCCAAAGAACTTGGCCAATCAGATCGCGCAAAAGGACAACTTGCTTGTGGGAAGTATAGACGCGTCCACAACGTCCAATCCCCACCCATCGACTTTCCACCCGCTGACTCTGCCAAATGAGCCAGTACGACGGCCGGTCCAAGTCGAATGCAATGCTGAGACTGGGATTCGATACCGGAGTCTCTTGCATTGGTGATGAGCGCAATCTCCGCTACGCCACCCAGCCGCACCGTTTTAATTTAATTATTTTTATTTATTTAACCTTTATTTACCCAGGCAAGCAAGTAAGAACAAATTCTTATTTTATTTATTGTCAAATGTATGCATAATGTTGTGTTAAATCCACGACAAGAGACATGTAATGTTAATGACCTGAAATTATTGCATATATCGGTATCGGTTGATATTGATATCGGAAATTAAGAGTTGGACAATATCGGTATATCGGATATCGGTAAAAAAGCCAATATCGAACATCCCTAGTGGCTATGATAATAATTTTTTCTGAAAGTCCATTATAAGTATGCAGTATGATAAATACATCTCTGACGTTTTTAACAAACCAAACGGTTGAAAATTTTGCAAGATATTTTACCAAGCTATTTAGCAGGTTATTTCAATAGTACATGCACTTACGTGTGAATTGAAAATGCGGAACCCTGTAAACAAGATGAAAGTCTTTCTCTGGTCTGCAACCCCTTAACAATTGTGTGTATTGAGCCGTACTGTATTGTACCCATTCTGCAATCTGTTAATAAAGTTTTCAATCAATCAATCTATAGACATTCATGTTATGAGTGGGCGTGCTGCCCTGCAGCAAGATGGCCACCTTGTGGCAACGTCGGTCTCCGTTAGCCAGCAGTGCTGGTGAGTCATCTAGTGTTTATATATATATGCTAAACACCTCCTACTGTCGAGCCTCCTATCGGCTTACAGCCATTCCAAAGACTACAGCCAATTGCCATGTAATAACCTTTTGTCATCCTCCAATCGTATTCCTCTTCCCCCAGGCACTATTAGGATTTCAACTTCAATATGTAATTGTGAACTACAAAATTGTACTTTAGGTCAGTTTAATTATCCTCTCCCCTCCCCTTTTATTATAAAGCGCCTTGGGTCTCAGATGCTCCTGAGTATCCCATTCATTCAAATCAAAATCAAATCAAATGTATTTGTTAGGCCCGACAACACACGTTAATGTCCCCATGGGCCGGACACGTTTTCTTTAAACAAGTCAAGCCAATGGTGGCACTCGTGCCTAAGGTTGCTCGCCCCTGGTTTACAGCGTGGCAATACTACCACAGGATAAGGCTAATCCCCGGTGTCAATCAGTTAAATGTAACGTCCACTCCAGACCTTGGCAGGATCACTGCAGAAACATGCCAGGACCAATGGAGAACAAAGGACAATTGACGAGACTGTGATGAGCCCATTAATATCCTCAATTTTCTATTTATATTTTGTGGGTCGGTATATTGTGGGTTTGTAGGTCGGGTTGGATCTACAGGAGTTATGCTGAAGGTATTGAGGCTCAAAGGAAGCTTTTCCACACAAAACTTTATTTATCAAGGAAAATAACTTGTTCATGGTTAGCAAAGGCTCCTCAGCCACTCCTCTAGTCATCAGAACAAATCCTGGGAACAAATAACTAATCATCTTGCAACAGGAAGCGACAGGATTTATAGATGTGTGCTCTTATTCATCTGTGAAATGTCACAAGGAAAATGAGGAAAGGAACTTGAGAAGTGGAACGTCTTGTTGGCTCACGTACCATTGAGACCACAGAAGCTACTGGAAGTGAGTGGCACTATATGGACTTATATCGGGGTGAGGAACATATACACTCAATTATACAAGTTAGTTCCGACCAAGTCATTTGATTGGACAAGGGGTATACCATGAGTGCTGATATAAACTGTGTCTCAGTTCAGGGGTAGTAGCCTACGATGGCTGCATTGGAAGACTGCATGATTGGTTGATTGAACATTTTATTAACAGATTGCAGAATGGGTACAATACAGTACAGCTCAATACACACAATTGTTAAGGGGATGCAGACCAGAGAAAGACTTTCATCTTGTTTACATCAGGGTCCCCTGCATGCGTCAAATGCACCAACGGGCAGATGTGTTGACTATTTACCAAGGTCGAACGCTGTTTTAACGTATGCTAGGGCCATTATTATACAGTTTTAAGGCAAGAATGTAACCATTTAGATTCCCAATATGTGGTCAGTTTGGATAATGCCTGTTTGGAAATTTGTTCCAACGTTTTCGGAGATTGAGTGGCTGCGACAGGACTGGGGGGTTGATGCATGCCATCAGTCTCTCCAGTTAGCAGGTAGAAATAATCAAGTAATCTGGATGAAATCATTACTTTATTCATCTGATTCAGATGACGCTAACAGCCATTTTGAGCCTCTTTTGGTGGAGGATTCCTCCTTCCAACTGGGCATGCGTCAACCCCAGTCTCTTCCGTAGTCTCCTCCGTAGACCAGACCGTCTCATTTAACAGCCTCAGTCTCCTCCGTAGACCAGACCGTCTCATTTAACAACCCCAGTCTCTTCCGTAGTCTCCTCCGTAGACCAGACCATCTCATTTAACAGCCTCAGTCTCCTCCGTAGACCAGACCGTCTCATTTAACAGCCTCAGTCTCCTCCGTAGACCAGACCGTCTCATTTAACAGCCCCAGTCTCCTCCGTAGACCAGACCGTCTCATTTAACAGCCCCAGTCTCCTCCGTAGACCAGACCGTCTCATTTAACAGCCTCAGTCTCCTCCGTAGACCAGACCGTCTCATTTAACAGCCTCAGTCTCCTTTGTAGACCAGACCGTCTCAAGTTTTCAAGTTTCTTTAATAGTTGTCATACAGAAGTACAGAATACTTTTGTACAAAATGCTTCTTACTGTTGCGCTCCAGAGACTGTGCATGACAAGATAAGTATGAAATAAAAACATAGTAAAAATTAGAAGAAAAAAAAGAGGTCACAGTGTTCAGTTTAGACATATGTACAATGTTCGTAGACGTAGTTACCATACAATATACAATACTGTGCAGTGTACTAATATACAATACTATATAGTGCAAGGCATAAATGGACAAGGTGCAGTTTAGGTACAATTCACAGTAGGTGTACGAGTTGTAGTGCAAATCCTTTATCAATAAATATAAAGTGTAAGTGTGTTTGTGTGATCTAAAGTGTGGAGAGTGGGTGCTGCAGTGTGTTGTTTGTTTGAGTGAGTGTGTGTGTGCGTGTGGGTGTGTGTGCTGTGTGCATTTGATGGTTGTTGCATAGTGATTATTGTTCGTTTAGCGATTATTGTTCGTTTAGCAGCCTGATGGCCTGGGGATAGAAGCTCCTTCTGAGTCTTTCTGTGCTCGCCATAAGACTCCGGTATCGCTTGCCTGACGGCAGCAGTTCAAAGAGGCAGTTGTTCGGGTGGCTCGAGTCCTTAATAATTCTCTTAGCCTTCCCCTTGCACCGCTTGTTGTAAATGTTCTGGAGGGTGGGAAGCCCCCCTCTAATTGTGCGTTCGGCTGAACGTGTCACTCTTTGTAGTCTGCTACGGTCTTGTGCAGTGCTATTCCCAAACCAGGAGGTGATGTTGCCGGTCAGGATGCTCTCTATTGTACATGAGTAGAAGTTCCTAAGGATCTTCTGACTGACTTGGAACTTCCTTTAACAGCCTCAGTCTCCTCCGTAGACCAGACCATCTCATTCAACAGCTTGGTTCGACCTTCGCTGCCCACAAAGGACATGCCTTTGTAGACTATGTCCTTCGAAGGATACGGCCCCTGAATTGAGACACAGCTATAGAGTATAACAGCACTGGTGCTTTTTTATTTATTTTTGGGATTTCTGTATTTTTCACCCATCCCAATTTAGTCGTTATGCCAATTCCCTTCCTGGTCATTGCGCTCATTGCCCCACTGCCGGCCTGGGTTGGGTGTAGAACTACCTCCGATACATGTGGAGTCGCCAGCCGCTTCTTTTCACCTGACAGCGAGGAGTTTCACTGGGGGAATGTAACGCGCGCGGAGGTTCATGCTATTTCCCCCAGATCCCCTCCCTGCTGAACAGGCGCCCCGACCGACCTGAGTCCAGGACGCGTAAAGATTTTCCCTAACGCACTTTCAGTTCCGCGTTCGGGTTCCGCGATCTGATTGGCCACTGACGTTTCTCTCAGCGCCAATCGCGTTACGCCTATTTCTGCCTCTAACAGCCTGCTAGCTAGCTAACGCCTAGTTCTATCACTGGTTAAGCTTGGCGACTCTTTCGAAGTTGGTTAAGGTTAGAGTTTGGAATCAGGGCTGGTGGTCTATCGCCCTGCTCTAAACCAAACTCTAACCTTAACCAACTTCGAAAGAGTCGCCAAGCTTAACCAGTGATAGAACTAGGTGTAACGCGATTGGCGCTGAGAGAAACGTCAGTGGCCAATCAGATCGCGGAACTGAAAGTGCGTTAGGGAAAATCTTTACGCGTCCAGGACACATAACCCACCGGCTTCCCACCCGCTAACACTGCCAATTGTGTTAGTAGTGACGACTGACCAAGTCGGAGGTACCGCTGACAGCTGGATTCGATCCTATCAAGTCTCTGCGGTGGTAGGAGCACTGGGGCTTTTAACGTTAGGTTATGTATATAACCAAGTTCTGTTAATACTAGTGACGCTCAGCGTCTATTGCATATATCTCGCTTCAGCGTATATACACTGAATAAATTTCAAAATGTACCTTTACATGCCAGCATTCATCTGGCCACACCCCCATCCGCTTACCTACATAAGCAGGAATGGGACCACACACTCATCTCCTTCCCAACAAATTTCACCACAATGAAAAATCAAGGGCCGCAGCGGCGTCTAGACGCTGAGCGTCACTAGTATTAACAGAACTTGGTTATATACATAACCTAACGTTCTGTGTCATACTAGCTCCCGCTTAGCGTCTATTGCATAACAGGAGCTGAGCGGGAGCTAGAAGCTCGACAAATGAACCCCGCTGAGGCCCCCCACAACCATCAGAACAGGGAGGGCCGAGCCCCCCCGGACCCCCTCTAATGGAGGGCACCCCCCCCTATTGGAGGTCCCCGGGAGGGCGATGGACCCGACCGTGCGAAGAGGCACTCAAGCAACTCAACGCACAGGGTGAGCAGACCGTGGCCTGACCCCACGACTACACACACGCACAACCCGCATGCCACCCGGGAATGAACGGAGGGAACAACTTCGTTACTGCCCCCAGAATCACGGGGTCAAGGGCAAACCCAACCCTGTGGCAAGGCCTAGCAGCGGAGCGCAAAGGAAGGCCCAGACCCACCAAAGGGACTGGACCCCCTGGAACGGGGGCCCGGAGAAGTCCACGATGCCAGCATCAAGACCCCACCAGGTGGGCACTTAGTGACCCCGCCCTCCACATCGCCAGCGTATTCGGACAAAGGCCCCTCAGCCGAGCGGGCCCTGTCCCCCCAATAGTACACCGCCTGGCACACCGACCCTGCAGAACAGGCAGTCAGCATGGCCGTAAGCACACAAAAATGGTTAACCAACGGAAGCAGGCAGCGCACCGGGGAAAACCAGGCAACAGGCTGTTAACCCGAGCCTGGAGACTGCGGACGAGACAGGCGCCAAAGGAGTCAGCTGAAAACAGCCGCCCCGGCGGAAGGGGCGTATGCTGGCGTTGTTGCACGACCAAGCCTCCATTTAAAAAAAACCCACCCAGAGGGGTTGAGGCAGAGAAGGCTGACACGATTGGCAGACGTCATGAACGTGCAGGGGCACCCTCAACCGGGTAACCCGGGAGTTGACACTGCTACAACACACCAGGGAATCAACCACCTTGGTGTTACCCAATGCGGTGGTTGTTCCTATAACCCCTCAAGAAAAAACTCCAAAACACACCTGCGGGTATACACCGGCTATACCGCAGTACAAGTGTTTCAGTTTTCAAAAAAGGGTTAACCCAGGCCTACGGGTCGACGAAACATTACTTCGGACCGGGCCCGGCGATACGGGAAGCACAGGGTCACCAGAGGAGGTCAAAGACCACCCCAACAGGCCCCTCTTCGCCATGCGTGAGAGAGGAGCGAAAAGAATGGAGAACCAGCCCCAAGCACACCATACTTGGTATTCCCAGGCGGTCTCCCAACCAAGTACTAACCAGGACCAACCTGTGTAGCGGCCGAGATCTGACGAGATCGAGCGTGTACAGGTTGGCATGGCCGTAAGCCATTACGACAGTGCAGAGTACAAAATGTACCCAACCAGGGTCTCCATAGTGCTTAACCCTGTGACACCCGGACCGACCTGGCATTTTTCCCCCTGAAAAAAGCCCAAGTCCCTCAGGGTACCAGAACAGCAGATCTGCATCCCCGGCGGACAATGGGTTTAACTGATCCGGACCAGCGTGACCAGAACCAGTCCCGTGCCCTAACCACGCCGACATGCCTACTCCAGGAGAAGGGGCAGATATGCGTGTTGATCTTAAACATGAAAAGAAGGCGCCACCCAGACGAACCCACCCCCAGGGCGTGAGACCCCTCTACATATGTTCAGATCCATTCCGTCATCATCCCCCAGATATGAACGAGAATCCGTCGACAACCAAAACAGGTTGTCGGAAGAGGAAAAACCTCCATCCCAGTTGCTTTATAAAAACGCCGTTTTAACCTCAAGCAACCAAGGCGTGCCAGTCAGTCGCCTGATTACAGAACACCCCGAGCTAGCACTATGCGTGTGTCGGGACACAACCACATCAATGAACAGGCTATTTAGACCTGTCATTGAATCCCCAAGGCGCCCCGGGGGAACGACAAGAGGGGTGTAATACTTCCTAACTCCAACTCTTTTTAATAGAAAAGAAGGAAGCACCAACAGTATGTATCCCAGTCTACACAGCCGGGGGTAAAAAAAAATCACATTTTTACATCCCACCACCCTCCCATAGGAAGGAAACGGAAATCCCCAGAGAGACTTCCCACGCGAGCTGTACAGATTGAAAGGAATATATTGCACCTTGAGCCATGTAAAAGTTTGGTTTTAGGGCTCTCCGGGGAGGAGGCACTGAACCCATACACACTCAATAATCGAATTGAATCGAATACACACACAATAGAGTAGGACTCCTTCTTGAGGTTCCACTCACCTTGACAATCTGAGGAGGAGGCTCTGTACTCTGAGGAGGCTCCCTCACATGGAAGGAGAGTCCCAACTCACAGAAGGCCCGAATAGGAGCTTCGTGAGGAGGAGCCCTGACCACCCCCTGAAACAGATCCATCATATGTACCTGAACAGCACACGGAAGTCCTACCAACAGAGACGCGCACAGTGACGTACTCTATGGCGGGGGAATTTCTGCGGTGCACACGCCCAATATTCCAGGGCATGGGACCAGGAAACTCCCCCCCCCCCCCCTCACCCTGTAACGTGCCGAACCGCAACGTGACAGGAACCTTGAAGGACAGGTGGGTTTACCCCTGACCAACAGAAAAAAGGGAGAGAAAAGGTTACCAGTTCACCCCTTTACGACCCCACACCCATGATACGATGTAATGACAAAAAAGAGTATGACGCAGTCATAGTCAGCTCCATGAAGCGTCTAACAGCTTCACACAGCGCATGTGCCAACCTGCTATCTGATTTTTACTAAGGAAAAAACACAGAATAGAGAGGGCCCTCTCAAGAGCCCCGGTATCAGACTTACACATGTGCTTCTGTGGCCAGCCCAACCCAGTTGTAGGTCACCCGACACACACAACCCATTATCACCTACAAAAAATGGCAAAAACACTCTACAGAGGAACGCCGTTTTTCATAATGAGAATACACAATTCTCGATTAGTATCGGCCACAGGCCTTGCTAAGCACACACGAAAAAGCGACCAAACAATCTTTTCTTTAGGAAAATAAAGTTTCTCAAGCAGTTAGCACAACCCCAACAACTAAGCTAAGGGTTACATCGTATCCCTACCACACAGTGACACAATATAGTGTAACAACATGTCTGAGAGGAGGATGAAGAAGTCCACAGGGAACCGGGGGGAAACACAACGCTCCTACTTTACCCTTAATACGGCCAGTTAAACAGGTAAACCTGTTAATATGTGAACACACTGTTCATTGTCATTACAGGCTGAGAAAAGAATCATTCTTTACTCATATGTCACTAAGCATAGCTTTATAGGTTAGTTTAACCCCCTTAGTTGTGAGTGCACGGTACAAGAACATACATGATGTTTCTCAACACAACAAACCAGATCATTTTCACATCTGTAATAAACAACCCGATTTGCATGGAGAAGCTAAATACCAGTGACAAGACAATTCACACATAACTCGCGTCGTATCCTAAATGTAGTGCAGCAACATACGTTTTGGAAAACATCGTTATTTACAAAACATTTAGAAGGGAAAGAAAGAAGAAGTGTACAAGGTCTGGTCAGGACCTTGCCTACCGGGAGCGCAGATCAAGTGAATTGCAGTCTCTAACATGGCACCGAAGTAAACACAGCCTCCTGTGTTTGATGACACGGGCAGCTCGCTGCTCCAACCCGCCGCTACGGTGCTCCTTGTTGACGCAGTCCTCGCCGGTCTGGCTCAGGGCAGCTTCGACGAACAACCTCTGTCAAAGATGACGTCGTAGTCAAGAGTGTTTAAAACATGTTATAGTCACAGCACGTTCAACAGTGTAGCATTAAGCTAACGGCCGCCTCGGCCAATAGCAGCAAGCTAACGTTTCCTAGCCTAGCCTAGGTAAGCCACAACTAGCACGCAAGCTAATCAGCTATCACCTGAACCTGTACACAATGATATAACAAGCCATACTTAGACATGCCGCCGTTCTGAAACCCTCCTCACTGTTTAAGAGAGAAGAGAAACGAGATGTTAACACAGTTTTACAACGGTGATTTTACCAACATCGGACGGAGCCAGCACAATTCCCATCTGGGCTGTAGCTGACTTGAACACGGATCTTCCGCTAACGAACATCCATGCCCATATTTCCTCGTGAGGGTATACTCTCATGTGTATATGAAAGACGGGGCCACACGGTGACAGAGAAACATCCACTCGTCCAGAAAACACAGGGATCACCAGTGTTACTGGTCGTGGCCCACTAGTTAACTATAATGGGCTTCAGACCAAGGTCCTCCGCCGTTGCCTAAGAGGCTGAACAAAAGGACCCTAATCTGGGGCCGGTTTCCGTAAACATTGTCAGCCAGCCCCCATAGCACTAACAGACAAGCGGAGCTCGCAAGCAACATTACTCACCAACCTGGAACCCACCGCTTCTCACAACAGTCGGTGCGTCACTACAGTCCAGCTGCACCGTCGGAGGGTTTCACCCCGTCCAGCCGCAGCAAGGAGGACTGTAGTTGGGAGGCATGCAGCGGCGTGAACTCCCAATACGAAAACCGATGGAGTTTTTTAGAATGATCACCATCTTCCAGACACTCCAGTACGAAGACAATATTGCCGTATTTTCTCGAAAATAGTGAGAGAGAAAATAAAGATATGATGTATCTCCTTGTTCTTCCTTTCCTCAGAGTAAAAAATTTTCTTCACGTCAAGTGGGCATGTGAGCAGCACTTAGCTTGTGATGAAATTTGAGAAGGAGATGAGTGTGTGGTCCCATTCCTACTTATGTAGGTAAGCGGATGGGGGTGTGGCCAGATGAATGCTGGCATGTAAAGGTACATTTTGAAATTTATTCAGTGTATATACGCTGAAGCGAGATATATGCAATAGACGCTGAGCGGGAGCTAGTATGACACAGAACTATACATGTATCACTCTGCTGATATTCAGTATAACAGCACTCCCTCTCGTGTGATATTGCTTAAATGTTCTACAAAACTTCCATAATCACTTTAAGTGTGTATTGGGCCAGTGGAAATTCCATTCAATTAAAGGGGACATGTACTGCTATTCCTAGCACTATTTGGGCAACTTTACACAATTCCTGTTAGTCTATTGAAGACATCTGTAAGGTTTTTTTCAAAAAAATGCATTGTTTTATATTTCTAATCAAGTACTCAAAACCATAATTTTTCAGCTCCAAGATTTCAGGCTGTTATGGCCTGGCTCCGCCCATAAGCACTTTGAGTGACAGTCAGTCCACACAGTCTGCGATTGGTAGACAGAGAGAGATAGAGAGAGAGAGAGAGAGGGGGGGGGGGGGTGCGAGAGAGAGAGAGAGAGAGAGAGAGAGAGAGAGAGATAGAGAGAGAGAGAGAGAGAGAGAGAGAGAGAGAGAGAGAGAGAGAGAGAGCTTGTGTGTGGGGCAGCTTGTGTGTGGGGGGGGGGGGGCTCCTTTCCTCCCCTCTCCCGTGTGGCGCGGCAGGTCCCCCCCCCCCCCCAAGTGCTCCCTCCCTCTCTCTCTCTGTCTCTCTCTCTCTCTCTGTCTCTCCCTCTCTCTCCCTCTCTCTCTCCCTCTCTATCTCTCTCTCTCTCTCTCTCCCTCCAGAGTATGCAGAGGTGTCAGGTTTCAATCTGCCTCGCAGTATGAGGAAGTGGGCGGGCATTAGCTACAACCACAGAGCCAATCACATCACTGTCTTCTACCCAGAGCCTGAATGACGTGACTCAGGCCTTCAAATCAGGATGGACTAATTTACTGGAGCAGGAAATTATCTGAGCTGAATCAGAGCAATCCGCCAATATGGTATTTAGAGACTAAAACACATTGATACTAACTCCTATTACTATAATACAATGCTAGAGACTGAAAAATGACATTTATAGTACATGTCCCCTTTAAATTATACCATCTCTTTGTCCATGTGCGCATCAAGTTTGAGAAATGTTCTTTACTTTCACATTCCTGCACATATCAGTGCCACTTCCAAGAATTTTATTACATTTACATTTACATTTAGTCATTTAGCTGACGCTTTTATCCAAAGCGACTTACAAGTTCTGTACGACAAGCCATCAGGAAGGGCACAACTCTATCAGCTGAGTAACAATGTTCATCAAAGTGTTGAGTGCTACAGTGTAGGTTAGTTTATTAGGACAAGTGCATGACAGTATGGTTAGTTAGGGTTAGATAATTTTATAATTTTTTTTTAATTCAGATAATGGTTGAAGAAGTGCGTCTTTAGTCGACGGCGAAATATTGGCATCCTAGGTGCCGTAGTAAAATTGGACACAAAAAAGTGTTCTGAAATGCCCCTATACTGTATGTACTTTCACTTACAGTGATAGGAGGGCAGGGATGTGCAACAGCCCGTTTACTCTGATTGGCTGTGTTGCCGCTCTGGAGAGCATTTTTTCTGGGTTTATTTTTACATAAAGAATTAACAAGCTGCTCAGCTGCAAATACAGGCTCCCCCCGCGGTTGAAATATTTTATACTTATATACTTTTATATTTAAGGGGGGGGGGGGGGGGGGCTTTTTCCAGGTTAGAGCAATAGCCCCTCCAAATGCACATAACTGCCCAATTGCACAGCCCTGGCCTATTCCTATATTCCTATTTAATTTGTGCTATATTTAATTTAGGTTATATCCCATTTAATATTATTCAACCTCCTTATTTACAGTTGTACAGCCCTGGCCTATATTTTATTTGATTCCATAATTATATTATATTCTATTGTGCTTAACTTTGTTCATATTTAATTTTATCTTACTCCACCTCTTTATTGTATTATCTGTCTGTTAATGTCTGTCCGCCAATGTCGCACTGAAAACGACCAAAGCTAATTCCTTGTATGTGAGAACTACTTGGCATTATACAACAGCATGCAAATTTCTCGATTCTGATTGGCTGAAACACACCATTTACACGTCTTTATTGGCAACAATCCACGGTCCTGGGCTCAGGACCCGCCCACAACCGAATCACATATCACTCCGCCGGCTCACTCCGGGAGAAAACAAGATTGCGGACAACAAATGGATATGTTGATAGCGCCATAACGACTAAATATGAAGCGATTCTGTCACTGCGAATGTGTTAGTCCTTTAAACAATGTTGGATGATGTAATTGATGGGTCTTGAGTCATTCTAGAACAAAAGAAAAATCGCGATTTGATTGATTGATTAATTTGCATTTTTTTTTTTAATTTTTTTCCTTCTCTCTGACTGTCAGTGCTAGCTCTAGTCTCCACCCACCGCCACACCCCCCCCCCCCCCCCCCCCCCCCCACACACACACACACACACACACACTCCTGTCTGCAACGCGGGTCAGACTGAGAGAGAGCTGGGTGCTGCGCTGTTCTAAGTGAGCATGGCCTATTGAGTTGATTGATTGATTGATTGCTAATTTTATTACTGTACGCTTGGTTTCCAACTGGTTAAGTTTAGGCCCTCTACAGTAGGTTTAAAAAAATAAATAAAAAAATAGGGCGAAGAAAACATTTTTTTCCTATAGGGCAAAGAAAACGTTTTAATTTGTTTTACCTACTTTCTATAGAAGCATCTAAGAATGAAGTTCTATGGAAAGTAGGTCTGCATTCCCTTAACAATTGTGTGTATTGAGCCGTACTGTATTGTACCCATTCTGCATCTGGTAATACAATTTTCAATCAATCATTCCAATAATACACAGTTGGATGTGTTAGTTGGTTGGATGCACTTCAAGCTGCTTCCACATGAGGCAACTTCTCTCAATCATTCCAATAATACACAGTTGGATGTGTTAGTTGGTTGGATGCACTTCCGATCTGCTTCCACATGGAGGCAAATTGTCTTTTTTGTAGTTGTGGGAACTACTTTTTCTGGCGGATGGTTTTTTCAATAAATCTTCGATTAATGTGTGTTTATTGTATAGAAATAAGGTTGGATGAATGTGGCAGTTGTATAAAAGCTTTACACCACTTGCAGTCGTGATTTGTGAACAATAAACCATGCCTAGGGGGGTCTAACGACCACCCCTAGGCATGGTTTATTGTTCACAAACCACTCCTGCGCGTGATGTAATGCTTAAATAAAGACCTTTCTGATTCTGATTCTGAAATGTCTGTGCACGTCTCTGCAGCAGGGTGGTGATTTATATTGTCTTTGAAGCCCCTAGACCAGGGGTGTCAAACTCATTTTCACAGAGGGCCACATCAGCATTATGGTTGCCCTCAAAGGGCCAAAGACCGTATAAATGTTAATCTAATGTAAAATAAATGTAGCTACCGTACTCATTTACATATTGTTAAACATGTTGTTTCTGTATTTATTACTTATTCAAGTTATACATATTGCATATGCATTTGCATAGATGTAAAAATATATGTTAGCTTATGTTATTTTAACAAAAACTAAATCTTAGTTTATCAGAACCCCATATTACTCCATCAATCAATGATCAAACCATTCAAGTAAATAACAAAGAAGAATATCATCAAATACAAGCTATGACATTATTTAAGTTTGTTCAAAACCTTTTTGTCACAGTCAAGAGGGGCAGAACTAACAACTGTGAGCTGCAAAGAACACGTGGGACAGATGTAGCAGATGTTACAAAAACAAATGGCTGCACACAACCTTGCAGAGGCCATACATCCAACTAATGGTTTAAAAGTTTAATTAACTTTAATTAACAGCAGAATGGGTACAGTACAGTACAGCTCAATACACACAATTGTTAAGGGGATGCAGACCAGAGAAAGACTTTCGACTGGTTTACATCAGGGTCCCCCATTTTCAATTCGTAATGAAATTGCTATTATGTGTCTGCATGAACACACAACTGTAACTGTACTAAAAAATAACAAAATAAGGGTTGTCTCAGTTCACAACTATATTGGTCAAGTTTTGGGTGGGACTTGTTTGCGTCCCTACAGCTTCTTATTCAATTGAGCGAGATGCTCGGTTATGTCACACAGCCAGTTTGCATCTGACAGTTCAGACAATATTTCTTCAACCCTTTGTTACCTATTCCGCCTGGATCTTTTTAGTATTTTGGGCTGTAAAATTGTCAAAGAATGTCTGAGGAGTAAGTGCTTTTGGCTTTTTTCCTTTGTTACTTCATCAATACCTCAGATGTTCAACATACATGTATGTGTAAGAATGTGTAATAACTAAGGCTGTCAAAGTTAAAGCTTTATTAACACATTAACCCACAATTCTTTTAACGCCGCTATTTTTTAAGATTAATGTAAAAAAAGATTTTTTAAATTTTTTACCAGAGCTCTTGGGGGCCACAGCAAATGATGTGGCGGGCCACATTTGGCCTGCGGGCCATGAGTTTGACACCTATGCCCTAGACTGTCCAGACGTTGAGTATTCTGATGGAGAGTCCACTGTCCACCATAGAATCCCATCAAGTCCCAATGTTAAGTTAAATTGTATTGAGGGACATTTGTCTCTGCTTTGTTAGCAGGAAAGACAAACTCAGATCATGAAGGACCACTTAAGATTGAACTTTAAAAAGTTAAATCTCAATCAGAATAAACATCTATTAGATTTTGTTCATTAAATCAAATAACATTTATTTGTAAGGCCTGACAACACACGTTAACACATTCCCTGCCACGGTTATATCCATCAATGTAGGCTCACTGCCACCACTCTAAGCCTATGGAGATGTTCACCTTCTTTGCAGGGCTATAACTTTTTAAATTGTATTGTTAAATTGACATTACTATGGCCCATTCAACATCGATTATCTATCGTTCAGGATGAAGGAACGTTATACTTTTTCATTCATAGATTCTTCCAAAAATACCTTCTAGAATATAAGTATGTTTTTATCGTTTTCTGCAGTAATTCATAGAACGTGAGTTATAGGCATAAACGCATATATAGATTATCAACTGCCGTTTATTCCCGATACACGCTATATAAAAAAATTCAACTGTATATGATCCTATACGTTATGATTCATCATGCGCGGATGAAAGGGGGGGGGGGGGGTCGTTTATAATTCCGTGATCGTCAGTAAATGCTTTATGTAGTATGGGTGATATATTGATCAGATCGGTTTGCAGTGAAAAGAATAAACAATCAAGCTGAAAGTAACGTTACTGTCCTCTTACCGTTCGCCGATGAGACTGGAGGAAAAAGATCCCACTTATTTGACATCGATCTACTAGATCCATTTCCGGTTTGTATGGGGCAATAAACGCCCAAAATCATATCGATTATTGAGTTATGGCAGCGATCCATATGCACGCCAGTGTTTGTCTGTAGTCCCGCAACGATATGTGACTGCTGGACGGATTTCCCAGATGCACAGATGGCCACTTCCGGTTGTAACTCGCCCGATCATCCACCAGGCGGCGGTATTGAGGCGTTGCACTATTGTGCAGGGTCCCACTGTATCACCAGAGGCTGGGTGGCGGAATTATGACTGCCATGGTGAAA
Organism: Notolepis coatsorum; assembly: GCF_963971535.1. Classification (NCBI taxonomy): domain Eukaryota; kingdom Metazoa; phylum Chordata; class Actinopteri; order Aulopiformes; family Paralepididae; genus Notolepis; species Notolepis coatsorum. Next base: position 113,584,130 of record NC_140171.1, on the reverse strand, counting down.
AAATGAAATATGATCTCAATATCGCTGTACAGCGTGGTTTGGCAGAATTCGCATGGCCGGCAAACACGCTGTACAACGGGATTGGCGGTGGATGTGTTAATGTCCCCATGGGCCGGACACATCTTCTTTAACTCATTCAGCGCCAGGGGTCGCTGTTTACCTTACCGTTGAAATGCCATCGACTTTTAACATGGGGATACGTGGCTGTGTTTGCAAGCCTAAAGCTATATTATATATTATAGCTATGGATCTAATAATATAGTCGATTGTCATTGAGTTTCTTCCGGTCAATATGCAAAAAACTGATGATTTTTCCATCTATACATTTCCGTTTTATACCGTCGTGAATATGAGTGTAGTTTCAAGGCGGTCTGGTGTAATTTCCAAAATGCTTCGTAATGGCCGGCAACGTGTATTCTAGTAAAAGCGTTATCGTTTCTTCCCTGGACTAGCTACTGTTCTCAAATCAAATTTAGATTATCGGTATTATGTTTCATCATGGATGCATGAAGGGGGGGGGGGGGGGGCGCCCCTCCGTGCTTTGATTGCTACCAACGGAACACGCCACACACACACCACACACACAAGCTTCTGATCGCATGAATGCATTTTTGGATCAACGCAGTATTGATACCATTTAGCCCTTACCTTGACCAGGATCTGTCCCGAAAAGAATATTCCAATTATCTGATCGCCATTCCAAGTACTGATCACGATCGTGTTTCCAACGTAATCCAGCAATGAACATGAACCCGGGGGGCCCGGCCCTCGTCGATGCATGCGTTATAAGCGCTTGCCCTGCCCGAGTAGTTAGACTCTGCCCGCAGTGGCGTCGCGTGGGTAAAATAATAGGGGATGCCAAAATTTCTTTTTTTATTAATATTATTTTTTTTTATTTATTTTTTTTTATACTTAAGCCAAGCAGTCACCATGTACAGTATGGCTCGGCGGCCATTGCCAGTCAAACCAAGCAGTCACCATGTACAGTATGGCTCGGCGGCTACTGCCAGTCAAACCAAGCAGTCACCATGTACAGTATGGCTCGGCGGCGTTACTACTATGAACAAAACAAAGCCAAGAGAACAGTTTTGACTCTTCAAATAAAGTGACTATATTTATTTTTCCAAATAAATATAATTTGAGTCAATCACAAAATTCACAATCCGTCAATGTCATTAACAATGTGTTTCCCTGAACAATGAGTGAACTAAAAACCAACAGGTATTGTGCTTTGTCAGCAGATAAAACATTTGACGCTATAGGAGAGGAGACTGTTGTGGTCTTGGTCCATGAAACAACTATTACTTGGCATTTATAAGACAGCACGCCTCAAAAAGAATTAAATAAACCGAACAAACATCACAGGTACATGTCCAAATTAACCTGGCTACTATGGAGGAATAAGTGACTGCGTATTCGAGCCCCTGGCCCCAAATGTACAGTCTCCTCACCACCGGATGTATATTTCTCTCCCACCCACCCACCCCCTCCTAATGTACAGTCCCCTCCCCATCATATCATATGTATATACGCTGTCAGGATCTATGAGTAACAGTACTGTATATTTGGATACCGCATATGTCACAAATGTATCAGTACTAAATACCTATATGTCCCTATGCCATAAATGTCATGTATATTGTGTATGTCATAAATGTCAATATGAATTGAAAATGGGGGACCCTGATGTAAACAAGACAAACGTCTTTCTCTGGTCTGCATCCCCTTAACAATTGTGTGTATTGAGCTGTACTGTATTGTACCCATTCTGCAATCTGTTAATAAAGTTTTCAATCAATCAATCAATCACGTTAGTTAGCATCCAAGCTAGCCATAACGTTAGTAACTTAGCATCCAACCCATGATGGGTTGCAGTAATAAACCATGACCATTCTCCTGATGAATTGAAAATGGGGGACCCTGATGTAAACAAGACGAAAGTCTGCATCCCCTTAACAATTGTGTGTATTGAGCTGTACTGTATTGTACCCATTCTGCAATCTGTTAATAAAGTTTTCAATCAATCAGTCACGTTAGTTAGCATCCAAGCTAGCCATAACGTTAGTAACTTAGCATCCAAGCTAGAAACTGCTTCTTACCTGGCCAATAAACTGGTCCTCCTTGCTCCTCCTGGACAGATAGATTTGTTAAATCATAATATCCACAGTGTGCTGGTCCTCAGTAAATGTCCCACCGGCGAAAAATAAGTGGCTAATAAAGTGCTAAATGTTTGATAATAGAATAGAGGATTCTAACGTGCCTGCTGTTAATAACATTTTCAATCAATCAATCAATCAATCCCGCGAGGGGATGACGTTCAGACCTATGGTTCAGATGTTGTCACGTGACTCACGTTAGATGCCAGTAATCCCAGTATGTGGATTCTAGAGTACTTTTTCTGCCAGAGGGACCAGTGTTATCATGTGGAAAGTGCTTTAGTAAGCTCGAATCCTATTGGCTAATAATTGGTTTTGGATGCATCACGTGGTGGAAGCTAGGGAAAGACACCCCCCTCCTCCCCTCCTGCCTGAGCTGCAGTGACTGACTGAGCACAGTGACTGCCAGCCTGCCTCAGTGAGTCTGACAGTGTAGAGAGTGAGACATTTAAAAAAATAAAGATTATAACAAAGAGATGAAAAATAATGATTTTTGATTATGATTGTAAACTATATAATATTTTTTTCCTTCATATTTTATATTCATATTTTAATGGGGAAGCCTGGCTTCCCTTGGCTTCCAGGAGGATTCGCCACTGCCCGCCCGCAGGCCGCAGATTGGCCCAGACACCAAGCCACATAGTTTCAAATGGAGTGCAATAGCGGCCGCAAGGCGGCGGTATTGGACTTTTGCGATCTCAGACCCATCCCCAGTGATAACACACAGCTGCCCGCATGTTTATGAATGGAAATAGCTAATAAAATAAATAACGATCATAATAACGTATATATACGTTGTTGCCGTTATTCGATTGGCGAACTAACACGTATAAAATCGTTGTTGGCAGGGAAAGAGTTAAACAAGTCAAGAAGAAATATCACAATAAATCAAGAACAAAACAAAAACACCATGAAGTCCAAAACATTTAAAATAAATCAAATAAATGAATGCAACACTCCCAGACATATCCCATGCGAAGTTAAGGAAAAACTCACTAAAACCTAGCAATAGGAAAAAATGCATGGAGGAGATAAACCTTAGAAGGGCCGTTCAAGGGGGGATCTCCCTTCTTAGATGTCGTGATAGTAGTGTTGCAATAAAACAGGCGAGACAGTTGGTAAGAACTTCTTTTGGTAAATTATGCTCCACACTCTTCCCGGTGTCTAGATCTTCCAGACAGGGTTGTTCTCTGAGCCCCGGACTATTCACGCTTTCCCTCAAACCATTACATTTACATTTACATTTAGTCATTTAGCTGACGCTTTTATCCAAAGCGACTTACAAGTTCTGTACGACAAGACAGCAAGAAGGGTACAACTCTATCAGCTGAGTAACAATGTTTATCAAAGTGTTGCATGTTACAGTGTAGGTTAGTTTATTAGGACAAGTGCATGACAGTAAGGTTAGTCACGGTTAGATATTTTTTATTTTTATTTTTTTTATTTAATCATTTCAGATAATGGTTGAAGAAGTGAGACTTTAGTCGACGGCGAAAGATTGGACGGGATTCGGCTGTCCTAACTGGGATGGGTAGTTCATTCCACCATTGTGGGGCAAGGACTGAGAATAGGCGGCTTCTCTTTGATGACCCTCCGGGAGCTTGGATAGGAGTAGGTCTGAGGCGGCCAGAAGATGCGGAGCATAGGGGTCTTGAGGGTGTGTAGTTAGAGACCATTGACCGGAGTTAGGCGGGAGCGGTTGCCTTTGCCGCACGGTATGCTAGGTCGAGGGCCTTGAAGCGGATACGTGCAGCAATGGGGAGCCAGTGCAGGTCCCTAAGAAGTGGGGTGACATGGGCCGACTTCGGTAGGTTTGAGATCAGGCGGGCCGCTGCGTTTTGAATGAGTTGAAGAGGCTTGGTGGCAGTGGCCGGGAGGCCAGCTAGCAGTGCGTTGCAGTAGTCGAGGCGGGAGATGACTGTTGATTGGACGAGGAGTTGGGTGGCTTCTTTTGTCAGGAAGGGGCGTATCCTTCTGAGGTTGCTCAGGAGGAATCTGCATTAGCCCAATTCATCAGACAATCAGAAGAAATCGTCCCTATAATAATCAATGAGACACCACACAAAATTGCTCTATATGCGGATGACTTATTCATTTTCATGGAAGATCCCTCCCAATCAGCCGCAAAGTTACTTAACATAATCGATGACTTCGGTAAATTATCGGGCTTCAAGATTAATTGGCCCAAATCAGCTTGTCTACCTCTTAACACATCCTGTGCCGTTCACGAGAATTCTCGTTTCTGTGGCCCAACGGTTCAGTGCCAGAAAGAAGATTCTCGTTTCTGGGTCGTTATTTCTTTTATTCGCTATTTCCATTCATAATCCATCAAGGGAGGCTGTGGACTGCAGGCTGTCCTGAATGGGTCTGAGATCGCAAACGTCCAATATCGCCGCCTAACGCCTTGCGGCCGGTATTGCACATCCTTGGAAACTCTCTAGCTTGGTTTGTCCGTCGATCTAAAAAGTCCGGTCCGGGTTTTCCTAGTCGGGCAGGAGTAATGTTTATAACACATGGATTGAGGAGAATAAAGCACCGCCGGTTCATGTTCTTTGGTGGATTATGTTGGCAACACGATCGACATCAATACTTGGAATGGCGATCAAATAATTGGAATATTCTTTTTGCAGTACATCCTAGTCAAGGTAAGGGATATATGTTATCAATCTTGCGTTGATCCAATAATTCCTTCCCGGCGATCGGAGCATGTGTCTGTAATGTACTGTGTAACGTATTCCGTTGGTAACGATCGAAGCATAGAACCCACCCCCCCCCCCCCCCTTTCATGCATGCATGATGAAATAGCGGCGTTTCCTGGGATTACACAGAATTACTCTAAAACTATACTCATATTTACCACGGTATAAAAGGGGAATGTATGGATGCAAAATTGTGTTCTTTTTCACAAATTTAACGATAGATACTCGATGTCAAATGGGCAATAGTTTTATATCCATAGCTATGATATTTAATATAGTTTTAGCCCTGCAAACACGCCATGTATCCCCATTCATTAAAGCGCTGGCATTCATGCCACACGGCCCACAGCGACCTCTGGCGCTTAAAGTGTTAATGAGTTGGCCAAAGCGATGCAACTACCGGCTGACATCCCCATAGTTGAAGATTTTAAGTACTTAGGCATAGAGATCTTTCCCACACTGAATCAGACAACTAAATTTAACTTCACAGGCACATATAATAAAATACATCAGGACCTGGATAGATGGTCGAGCCTTACTAATTCGTTACAGGCCCGAGCATCCATAATTAAAATGAACATACTACCTAGGATACATTTTGTCAGCTCAATGCTTCCCCTGCCTCCTCCAATAGACCACTGGCGTAAGACTCAAACTATGATATCCAAATTTAATTTGGAATAATAAACGCCTGATAATCAAAATAACTACCACTCAATGTAGGAAACAGGATGGGGGCTTGGTAATCCCCGATTTTAAGTTATATTTCTGGTCCTTCTCGCTGAGACCCCTGATAAACTGGCTGGACCCAGAAATTGCTGTGTTATGGCGCTCCTTAAGTCAAAAGCACACGGCAGACGGGCGACGTCGCCTGGCGATGCGATCGGCTGTCGCTCGCTTACCACCCCACACCAGACACAACCGCTCAGGTAATATAATAAGCTATATGTGTCGCTCTGTTTAGATGGGGGTGTTGTTTCTCCCCGGGAGATATGGGAGGACGGACGGGATGTTAGGTTGTCGTGAAGCGAGCGTATTAGCAGGTAGCTGTGTTGTGCATTACGAGGGAAGTATTAACCTGTAAAACCCATATTGAGCTGGAATTAAACCGATTCTCGATTCTGATTGGCTGAAACAGTCAAGTTAGCCGTTGTTATTTCGTATAACACACTCCACGTGACCCCAGATCCCTCCCACAACCGAATAACTTTTTCTGAATGAGTCCGCCATAGATAGACAAATGGAAGTATGAATATATTTTGAACGAATCCTCCAAAAAATACACAGTCAACTGGAATATGTTATGGTTCGTTACACATATGTTGGATTATGTAATTGGTTTGTCATGACCCATTGTGAAACAAAATAAAAATCGCAAAAAAATAATAAAAAAATGGCTGTACATTTTTTTATTTTGGTCAGACTTGGATCTTGCTTGAGGCGGTCGGCTGGCGTAGCGGAGATTGCGCTCGTCACCAATGCAAGAGGCTGCGGTCTCGACTCCCAGAGTCAGCATTGACTTGCGGCTTGGGCCGATCGTCATACTAACTCGTTTGGCTGAGTTAGCGGGAGGGAAGTCGAGGGTGGTAATCTGGCGTTGTGGACAGCGATGCCTACAGGTCAGGTCTGGGCGCCTGCTCAGCGAAAGGCAGGAAATGGTGAAGGCAGCGTGACCTCCCACGCGTTACGCTTCACCAATGAGAGTCCTCGCTGCCAGGTGAAAAAAGAGCCACTGGCTGTCTCCACATGTGTCGGAGGAAGCATGTGGTAGACTTCAGGGTTCCCTTGTACCAACCAGTAGGAGGAACATGCGCACAACAACCAGGTAGGGGAGGGGGGGAATTGGCATAATGACTAAATTGGGATGGGGAGAACAATTTAAAATCAGGCGGAGAAAAAAAAAATACTTGGATCTTGTGTTTCCCAAACTTAGGGTCGCCAATTGGCGGAGTAAAATGCATAACAATCAGCCACATTGGAAGGGGGGGTGTGGCAGCTTCAGTTAATGCACAAAAGTAAAACGGTATTTTTATATACTGTAACATATATATTTTTTGATCCACTTTTTCTCCTCTTTTTCTATTTTTCTCCCATCCCAATTCCATTGTGCCAATTCTTCCCTCCTCTGTCTTGAACGTTGCTCGCATATGCCCCCCACTGGCCGGTTGTAGGGAGGATAGAAGCCTTGCATCACGTGTCCCCTCCGGTACACGAGGAGGCAGCCTGTCACATCTTTTCACGGGACTCTCATTGGTGAGGTGTAACGTGTGGGAGGCTCACACTACCCCCACCATTTCCTGTCTCTGCTGTGAAGGCGTCCCCAACCGACCTGTAGGAGTCGCTGTCCACAACGTCCAGATTACCACCCATCGACTTCCACCCTCTAACTCTGCCAATTGAGTTAGTATGACGGCTGGCCCAAGCCGGAGGCAACGCCGACAGCCGGAGTCGAACCCGGTGTCTCTTGCGTTGGTACCAGGGGCGCAATGTCCGCTGCGCCACCCAGCCGCATACTGTAACATATATATAATTTACACGTTTATAAAAAATATTTAAAATGTTTATTAGCAACGCCAAGCTTTCAAACCATTGCCTTTCTCTGTCCAAGACCCTCGTGCAACTGTGAGTAGTACTAGGGGTGGGGGGGGAAAGTAGTAGTATCGCGATACTTTGCATGGCGATACTGTATCGATACAGGGACGCCAAGTATCGATATTTAATAATTCATAATAAAAAAAAAACTAAATAAAAAAAAAAAAAATTATAAGTAAGTTGTATTGTTCATTTCAATACCTGTAATAGTACTGTGAGGTTCGCCTGTTCCCTGGACCTTTAATTCCCTGTCTCCTCACCTCACCAGCCCACACCCTCGCGTTGTTTTTACTCTCCTCTGCTCTTCAACAGCCCACACCCTTGGACTACCTTTCACAGCTGTGATAAGTTATGATTAGCGCCCCAGAGGGCTTTAAATACCTGGACTTCCCCTCCAGTCCTGGTCGGGTCGTTCTGTAAGCTCCTACGGGAGATTCTGTATCTGTATGCTACCATCTACCGCCGCGCTCCTGGTGAGACATCGTCATCGCTCTCTATTCTTCCACGGGAGGATTCCTTTGTTCTCACTGGGAGACGTTGTGCCACTCCAGACGCGCTCCACTCCAGACCCCGAGCCGGCGCGCTCTTCTAGCCGGCGCGCTCCTACTCCAGACGCGCATCGCTTCCTAATACTCTACGGGAGGATGCGTCTCTCCGAGCCGGCGCGCTCTTCTAGCCGGCGCGCTCCTACTCCAGACGCGCTCCACTCCAGACCCCGAGCCGGCGCGCTCTTCTAGCCGGCGCGCTCCTACTCCAGACGCGCTCCACTCCAGACCCCGAGCCGGCGCGCTCTTCTAGCCGGCGCGCTCCTACTCCAGACGCGCTCCACTCCAGACCCCGAGCCGGCGCGCTCCTACTCCAGACGCGCATCGCTTCCTAATACTCTACAGGAGGATGCGTCTCTCCGAGCCGGCGCGCTCTTCTAGCCGGCGTGCTCCTACTCCAGACGCGCTCCACTCCAGACCCCGAGCCGGCGCGCTCTTCTAGCCGGCGCGCTCCTACTCCAGACGCGCTCCACTCCAGACCCCGAGCCGGCGCGCTCTTCTAGCCGGCGCGCTCCTACTCCAGACGCGCTCCACTCCAGACCCCGAGCCGGCGCGCTCTTCTAGCTGGCGCGCTCCTACTCCAGACGCGCTCCACTCCAGACCCCGAGCCGGCGCGCTCTTCTAGCCGGCGCGCTCCTACTCCAGACGCGCATCGCTTCCTAATACTCTACGGGAGGATGCGTCTCTCCGAGCCGGCGCGCTCTTCTAGCCGGCGCGCTCCTACTCCAGACGCGCTCCACTCCAGACCCCGAGCCGACGCGCTCCTACTCCAGATGCGCATCGCTTCCTAATCCTCTACGGGAGGATGCATCTCTTCACTTCCGAGGAGGATCTCCTTGCCAGGCCTCCACCGTCAGAACCCTGCCTTCCCTGTAAGCAGCTCTGGCCCTCGCCCTGTCCAAGGCCTTAACCCTGTTTTCTCTGTCCCTGTCTCCAGCCCGCCTCCCCGGGCCTCTGTCCCTGTTCCCCTCTCCATTGCCCCTGTTCCTGCCCTGTCCTTTTGCCCTGGCCCTGTCCCTTAGCCTTCCCCTTAGCCTGCTCGCCTCTTAAAGGCACAGTGCCACGTTTTCCCTAATTCCTTGTTTCCAGTATTTTTGTGTTCTCCCTTAAAGGGACAGTGCCGCTTTTTGTTTTTATTGAATAAATGCCCTGTTTTGGCTTACTCTCATACCTGTCTTGTGTTGTGCGATTGGGGTCGGTTACAAACCATAACAAGTACAGTAGTCCACACACAAACACACATGTGCATTCAGTTAAGTTGGAATATGACTGTAATACAAACAGTTCAGTTTGTCAGGTACATGCAACACAGATTAGTGTTTAGATTATCTGTCTGCTTGAGAGAAAAAAAATATCGCAATACTCAGCGTATAGCGATATATTTAATATCGCGATACTATCATATCGTGACGCAAGGATCGCGATAGTATCGTATCGTGAGGTCTCTGGCGATTCCCACCCCTAGTGAGTACCTTTGAAATGTATCTGCGATACTTGTATAACGAACGTTTCGCGTCGGACCAGTTCTTCAGAGTTAAAATAGGGTGGTTTCCTATGGGGGAGCAAGGGACTGTGGATTCACTCGGCCAAACCTTGTTGGCGTGCATCACAGTCATGAAAGGGGCTACATATACGAATACAACCTCTCCTCATTCTTCCTGACATTACTGCATGACTGATCGCCATGCACGTGCACACATAGAGCCCAAGGGGTGCTTGAGCACCTGCCCTTTTGTCTCTCATAAAAAAGTACCCTTTTTATGCCAATTATTATAATTATTATTTTTAAATATAATACTTTTTTATTAAGTTATTCTTAGTTCCACCTAGGCTTGCCGCGGTAGTCAGTCAGTGATAACGGTGTCATTTAAAAAAATAAATTATCCACTTTTTCTCCTTGTTTTTCTGTGTTTTTCTCCCATCCCAATTTAGTTGTTATGCCAATTCCCCCCTCCCCTTCCTGGTCGTTGCTCGCATGTGCCCCCCACTGGTCGGTCTAGGGAGCCCTGAAGTCTATCAGATGCTTCCTCCGAGACATAGGAGACAGCCAGCAGCATCTTTTCACCTGCCAGCACGGACTCTCATTGGTGAGGTGTAACGTGTGGGAGGTCACACTACCCTCACCATCTCCCTCCCTCGCTGTGCAGGCGCCCTGACCGACCTGTAGGAGTCGCTGTTTACAACGACCAGAATACCACCCCACCGGCTTCCCTCCCGCTGACTCTGCCAATTGAGCCAGTATGACGGCCGGCCAAGCCGGAGGCAACGCTGACAGCCGGATTCGATACCAGTGTCTCTCGCGTTGGTGACGAGCGCTTAGTCCGCTGCGCCACCCAGCCGCCCTTTAACGGTGTCATTTTGTGTTCAGGAATCCACTTGAGTAAATGAATTGTATAGTTTCACTTTCACTTCTAGTCGTAGATTTTACTTCATGTGAGGCAGAGAAAGAAGGCTCTGTCTAGAGAAGATATGCCATATTACACAACAATGGCAGAGGATTTATCAATATTTTGGATTTAAACACCGCAGCTCGACTGGAGAGGAGCTTAGTCCAGATCAGCAAAAGTACATTTGCATTGTTTTGTTTTTTGTTTTTTGTTTTTCTCTGTGAGGGGAAAGTTGCACGGAAGAACGGTGTGTGTATGTGTGTGTGTCTTTCCATTGGTTATCATTATTAGGCGAACAAGAAAACGATGAAAATGTTCAGCCTATTGTACTCTGCTGTGTTAGAAACATATCATGGTTTTGTTTCAGGCACAACGTCAGGTTATTCTATAACCCTAGTTATATGAGTATAGCGAGCGCTCTGCTCTATTGGAACTATCCCTTTATCCAATCTAATAATGAATAATTTTCTCCACATGCACACACCCATCCGCCTGGCCACACCCACATCGGCTCCTCTACATAAGCGGGGTCGTGGCCACACCATCAGCTCCTTCCCAAGTCTTTCACCACCGAGGGCGAAGACCACGGGGTCCTCAGTGAGTCAGAGCAGAGCGCTCGCTATACTCATATAACTAGGGTTATAGAATAACCTGACGTTATATTATCGTATAGCTTACGCTCTGCTCTATTGGAACACAAGAGCTGAGCAGAGCGGAAGCTCGACAGATGTACCCGCTGAGGCCCCCCACAACCATCAGAACCGGGGAGGACCCGAGCCCCCTGGACCCCCCTAGCCGATTTCCCCTGGGGAACCGGCTTCCTTAACGGCTCCCACACCATTTCGGGGCAAAGTATGGCTGCCATCGGGCTATCAAGCCGAGGCACCCCGTCCTTAAGTCCCTGGACCAAACCCACCACCCGCATGACTGGCACGTAGGCGGGGGTAAGGCCAATGATGCGGGAGATTACCTGTCCCTGTGCCACGTAAGCCATTGCTGGGAAGAATGGGCAGACAACGCCCGTCTCTCTCACAGGACGACGTTGCCAGAGATGACCTATCATGTCATCAGGAACTGCCGGCACCTGGGGCTCTACTGGGGCTTCGAACAAGAGAGCTCCCGCCCCCTCCATGTAATCCTCAGTTTCCATCGGAAATGGAGAAGAGGCAAGATAACTCTCATTCGGCTCCAGCACAACACTAAAACCAGGCCGTTCACCCCTGCTGCTCGCCGCCTTACGACGAGAGCGAGCCGAGGCGAAGAGTCTGCGACGCAAATCCTCTGCCACCAGAGGTGCTGCTGGCCTATCGGCCGACTGTCCACTGGCGGGGGAACCAGGGCCGGAACCCGGCCATCTCACAGGAGATGAGGCTCAACGGCCCCTCGGCGAGGCAAACTCACCACCGGGCGCCGCCCAGGCGCACCTGGCTGCCACGACCGCGGAGCCAGAGACGCCCCACGACGCACGGAGGACGCTGCGATAGTGAAGCGCTGGTGGAGGGTAACGTTGTGAGCGTCTAGACCAGGGGTCTCAAACTCGCGGCCCGCGGGCCAATTGTGGCCCGAGGGATGATATTTTGCGGCCCCCTACTTGACATCAAAGTGTAGTCTTAATGCGGCCCGCGCGCTACTGTTTGCCGAGACGTTGCGCGAGAGTTGGAAGTTTTATTTATTTTATCACTTGTAGGCTACCATAGCGCAGGCTCATGACAGCAACGTTATGTTAGTGACTTGGTTGAAACGTGATTCCGGAGTGATATAAGTAAAGTGGAAGGCAAATGCATCCTCACTATCTCCTCTGACTGCGAGCAGTGCTCTGCATAAGCGGCTGGCTGCACTGCCACTGTCTGTGTCTGTGTACGGGTCTGGTCCAATCACATTCAGCATCCCGTCAGTGTTCCCCCCCCTCACCCACAGTCTGCAAATCAGATGCAGAGTAGGGGAGTAGGGCGGGTCTTCACGGAATGCAAGTCGTCTCTCTCTTTCAGTCCGATTCAGTTGACAGCGCATCTACAGTAAACTCGCTCCCAGTTTTATCTCCGTGAGATAAATGTAGCTACTAGCCTAGTTTCTAGCCATTTTCAAAGATGGTCAGTAAAAGTCAACTGCAATTCAAAGGTGAATGGACTGAAAAATATGCATTCATCCTGAGTCCCAGCACCAAACCAATGTGACTATATGCCAAGAAACGGTAGCTCTTGTGAAGGGTGGCAATTTGAAAATAATGTATGACTGAGTGATGGAGACCATGTTTGAAGGCAAACAAAAGCAAAGCACCCTCAGATCGCACAGCAACCAGAATAACTGAAATACTGGCTGGTGATTTGATTAAACAGCTTTGTGATAGAATAAAATGAGTCCACTGACACCACTGAAAAGCCTATGTTCTGAAGAACAATTCATGTTCTGAAGAACTGTTCATGTTCTGAAGAATTGTTCATGTTCTGAAATGTTATTGCTAAGGATTGAGAAGATTGGATCAGTTGTACTTTTTTTTGAATGCTTGAAACCCTTTTTTTGTGGAATATTTGATGCGGCCCAGCCTCACCCAGACTCTACCTCCAGCGGCCCCCAGGTAAATTGAGTTTGAGACCCCTGGTCTAGACCCTCCGACGGTGAAGACATTATCTCTTAGTTTTTCGTAAATTTGCGAGAGAGAAAAAACAAAGATACAATGTCAACGTAGCTCCTTTCCAACAACTATTTCGGCACTAAACTTAAAGTGGTGTGTTACAGACACTTTACGGTGGTGAAAATAGGGAAGGAGCTGATGGTGTGGCCACGACCTCGCTTATGTAGAGGAGTGGATGTGGGTGTGGCCAGGCGGATGGGTGTGTGCATGTGGATAAAATGATTCATTATTAGATTGGATAAAGGGATAGTTCCAATAGAGCAGAGCGTAAGCTATACGATAATATAACTGTAGTAAGGGGGATGGGAGGAGGGGAGAAACAGTCCAGTGCAGACTTTAATTAATTAATTGTCATCATGCCTTTACAAGCTTCAATGTTTTATTCATCATCTAAATATGGCAATACAAGCTTGATATGGGGGACCCTGATGTAGACAAGACGAAAGTCTTTCTCTGGTCTGTATCCCCTTAACAATTGTGTGTATTGAGCCGTACTGTATTGTACCCATTCTGCAATCTGTTAATACAATTTTCAACGAATCAATCAATCAATCAATCAATCAATCAATCAATCAATCAATCAATATTCAACATTAAATGAATGACCTTCTGTGTTAGTAAGTCAGTGTAAAGTCAGATGTATGGGCCTTTTAAGTCAGTGATAAAAGTGTCTTTCAAGGATAAGTGAGCTCCTGCACTGATTATTATAGTTCAATATTTGATCACCCTCCAAACCCTCCAAAAAGCATAAAAAGGGGGCCCCCCGCCCCCTTTTTATTTATTTTTTTAACATGTTTTGGCCTTAAATAGTTAAAAAATATCTGTCATTTCTGAAAATAAGTTACAAAAGTAAAAAAAAAAAAAAAAAAAAAAAAAAAAAAAAGCGTTTTGGAAAATAGCTATTTATTTTATTATCATAAAAAAGTGTTTTCTATACAGAGATATCGACATCGGTAAATATCGGTATCGGCCAGAACAGCAATATTAATATCGGTTATCGGTATCGGCCACAATTTTCACATCAGTGCATCACTAAAAACTTTATCTAACAGATTGCAGAATGGGTACAATACAGTACGGCTCAATACACACAATTGTTAAGGGGATGCAGACCAATTACATCAGGGTCCCCCATTTTCAATTCATGACATACACAACATACATGACATTTATGGCATAGGGACATACATGACATACAGGTATTTAGTACTGTTACATTTGTGACATATACGATATTCAAATATACAGTACTGTTACCCATAGATCCTGACAGAGTATATACATATGATGGGGAGGGGACTGTACATTAGGAGGGGGTGGGTGGGTGGGAGAGAAATATACATACGGTGGGGAGAGAATATATACATACGGTGGGGAGGAGACTGTACATTAGGAGGGGGTGGGTGGGTGGGAGAGAAATATACATACGGTGGGGAGAGAATATATACATGCGGTGGGGAGGAGACTGTCTATTAGGAGGGGGTGGGTTAAGAGCGGTTTTGAATGTGGGTAGGCATTCACATTCCTTTACAGCTTTGGGTAGGGCGTTCCACATTGATGTGGCATAATATGCGAAACGTGTTTAGTCCCTTGTTTGAGCCGAATCTGGGTTTAACATGATTTGTTGAGCTTCCTCTGGTGTTGTGGTCGTGGTATTCACTGACCTTTGGGAAGTATTTTGACATGTACATGGGTACCTTAGTCGTGTATAGTGTATCTTGTAGACCAGGCCCATTGCAAGTTGCTGTACTCTGTCGTCTACTCTAAGCCATCCTAGGTTGTCAAAGTGGGCAGGGGTGAGGTGGGTTCTAGGGGTAAGGTCAAGTAGTAGTCTGACCAGTTTGTTTTGTGATGTTTGTAATCTTGTTTTTAGCGCCTTTGAGGTGCTTTGGTACCATGAGGTGCAAGCATAGTCGTATTTGTATTCAGCGTATTCTTGTTTACCAGAGAGGAGATCCGGTACAAGAATCTAGTTCGTTGGTTGACTTTTTTTATTACCTTGGATGCCATTTTGTCACAGGAACCTAGGTATGTAATTTCATCTTTCCTTGTGACAATATTGTCACCCACTGTAACTGAGAAGCCGTCGGTCTTGCTGAGTTTGTTATTTGATCCGAAGATAATGGACTCTGTTTTACCCAGGTGTAATGATAGTTTGTTATCAGCGAGCCAGGTGCAGATTCTGCCGAATTCAGAGCTGAGGGCTTTTTCAACCTGTAACTTGTTCTTGTCAGAGACCAGCAGGGCTGAGTCGTCCGCGAACAAGAACAAGTTACAGTCACAAGCTGACGACATGTAATTTGCATAAATTAGAAACAGTAGCGGTCCTAGTATGCTTCCTTGTGGAACACCACAGCTCACTGTGAGGGGGGGGGGGGGGGGGGATAGAGTACCGTTTACCTCCACCATCTGTTCTCTCCCCTCCAGGTAGGATTGCATCCAGCTCACTGATAAACTATCAAAACCGGGCGGCTACATGGTGCAGTGGGCAAGGCTCTCACCACGAATACTGGAGGCTGGGCTCAAACAGATCATCTCCCTGTTCGAGCCCAGCGCTCCACATTGCTTTCAGTTTAGCTGGTCGTCCGCACTAATACACATTGGCAGTATTAGGGGGAGGGAAACTGATGGGTGGGGATCGGGCGTTGTGGACAGCGACTCCTACAGGTCGGTTGGTGCGCCTGCGCAGTAGAATCAGGAAGCGACGGGGGCGGGGCCCCTCCAAAGCCCAGACCCCCGATGCTGAAAGATCGAGCCGCACAGGTGGAAAGATGCGACTGCTGTTACCTCGAGTATCGGAGGGGACTCGTGCTATGTATGACTTAGTCCACATTGCAGCCGGCTTGTGGGAGGCATGAAACAGCGTTCAAAGACAGGGGAGGGTTGAATTGGACTATACGAAAATTGGGATGGGAGAAAAATAGAAAATGGGATCAAAAAAAATAAACTATCAAAACTAGGGATGTCCGATATTATCGGCCTACCGATATTATCGGCCGATATCGGCATTAAAATGTGATATCGGAAAATATCGGTATCGGTTTTCAAATTTTTCAAATACATGACGCAGTATTTGCCCGCGTCCACCTCTTGTTTGATGTGGTCGTTCAAATAGAGAAGGCATGTGTCAGTGGAGTGGGATGCTCTGAAGCCAGATTGGAATTCGTAGATTAGATTTTTTTCCGCCAGGTACTTTTCGACCTGTTCGTAGACTATTTTCTCCATGACTTTCGAGATGGAGGTAAGAATAGAAACAGGGCGGTAGTTGCCTGGGTCTAATTTGCTGCCCTTTTTGTGCAGAGGGGTCACTCTCGCAATTTTAAAGTCCTTATCGCTTATCATAACTTATCGCTATGAGATGGAAAGAACCTGAGAAACTCACAGTAATTAACTGGTCCCTGACATTGCTGGGTGTAAATTGAAAATAAATGTGTTTTATCAAAAGAAAAATAACTTCTTTTGGTGTTTGTAATTATGACATGCGTGTTTTTGAATAATTAATAAATAAAGGTTACATTTCTCTACTATTTTGGGTGTAAAATCGGGCTGAACAAATTAAATAGACTTACTTCTATTTGAGAAATACTTCTCAAAGGGCATTGTAATTTCCCTCCAACCTACTACATACGTAGGTGCTTTCAGCTTTCTTATTTACACTAGGCTTGCTGCGGTAGTCGATGTTACCAGTGTTACCAGTGGTACCAGTGTTCAGGCTCCACCGAGTACATTACTTGCCAATCGGTGTATGTTTAAAAAAATTTTTTTTAAATAAAACCCATTTAGTTTTCACACAGTGCCCACATTCATTGAATAAAACATTTGGATTTAGAAATATTTGGGATTAAACCCTGCAGCAGATGGACTGGAGAGGAGCTCAGAGGACCAGTCCAGACCAGCGGCTCTACTGGAGAGGAGCTCAGAGGACCAGTCCAGACCAGAGGCTCTACTGGAGAGGAGCTCAGAGGACCAGTCCAGACCAGCGGCTCTACTGGAGAGGAGCTCAGAGGACCAGTCCAGATCAGCGGCTCTACTGGAGAGGAGCTCAGAGGACCAGTCCAGACCAGCAGCGGATTGACTGGAGGAGCTCAGAGGACCAGTCCAGACCAGCAGCGGATCGACTGGAGAGGAGCTCAGAGGATCAGTCCAGACCAGCAGCAGCTCTACTGGAGAGGAGCTCAGAGGACCGGTCCAGACCAGCAGTGGATCAACTGGAGAGGAGCTCAGAGGGTCAGTCCAGACTAGCAGCGGATCGACTGGAGAGGAGCTCAGAGGACCAGTCCAGACCAGCAGCGGATCGACTGGAGAGGAGCTCAGAGGACCAGTCCAGACCAGCAGCGGATCGACAGGAGAGGAGCTCAGAGGACCAGTCCAGACCAGCAGCGGATCGACTGGAGAGGAGCTCAGAGGACCAGTCCAGACCAGCAGCGGATTGACTGGAGAGGAGCTCAGAGGATCAGTCCAGACCAGCAGCGGATTGACTGGAGAGGAGCTCAGAGGACCAGTCCAGACCAGCAGCGGATCGACTGGAGAGGAGCTCAGAGGATCAGTCCAGACCAGCAGCGGATCGACTGGAGAGGAGCTCAGAGGACCAGTCCAGACCAGCAGCAGCTCGACTGGAGAGGAGCTCAGAGGACCAGTACAGACCAGCAGCAGCTCGACTGGAGAGGAGCTCAGAGGACCAGTATAAAGCTGCAGCTACATTGATTCATCATTGATCCGTCAATGAACGGATAGAAGATTTACAAAACGTATTACTGTGGGTGGCTAGGTGGTGTAGTGGGCAAGGCGCTCACCACCAATGCAGGAGACGCTGGGTTCGAGCCCAGCTCTCCACATTGCTATCAGCTTGGCTGGTCGTTCATACTAATACAATTGGCAGTATTAGGGGGTGGGAAGCTGATGGGTGGGGATCGGACGTTGTGGACAGCGACTCCTACAGGTCGGTTGGTGCGCCTGCGCAGCAGAATCAGGAAGCGACGGGGGCGGCGTGTCCCTCCCACGCAGACCCCCGCCGCTGAGAGATCACGCTGTGCAGGTGAAAAGATGCGACGGCTGCTTCCTCGAGTACCGGAGGGGACACGTGATGTAAGGCTTTGTCCACATTGCAGCCGGCTTGTGGGAGGCATGGCCTAACAGCGTTCGAGACAGGGGAGGGTAGAATTGGACGATACGAAATTGGGATGGGAGAAAAATAGAAAATGGGAGAAAAAGTTGATAAAAAAAAATAAAACGTATTACTGTCCGTTGGTTTATTTTCAGATTAGAACACAACATCAACTCTGTCTGTCCAACAAATGGATACTTGTTACGATTAGTACGCTTCTTAGTCATGTTGGACCCAGCTGGCAGAGTATGGATAGATGAGACCGGAGACAGCACTTGACGATTAACAGTTTACTTCAACACATACACGTACACACACACAGGTAACATTTATCAATGAACGCGCCCAGCAGGGCAGGACAGACAGGACTATATACACAAGACTAATTGACAAGACACAGAGGGTAATTTACAAACAAGACACAGGTGTGGTAGACAGAAACAATAGAGCACAGAGTACTGGGAAAACAATAACAAATAACCAGACTAAAACATAATTACAAACCACAGACAGGGAAACACAAGACTAACACAGTGGAGACAACAATAACAACAACAACACAGATAGTACACATAACAAACACAACTGACAATAAACAATAATGAGTTGATGTGTGAGCTGATGCCAGATCGGCATCAGCCCACCGGTTGGAAATGATGACTGAGAGTTATTGTTATTGATGGGAGGTTGTGAATATAAATGTCTGGATCCTGATCCCATAGGACCAGGACCGGAGGAAGTGTTACAGTACCCCGCCCTCGAAGGTCGACTCCCAGGCGACCCAACAGGCCCCCCGGGAACGGGGAGGGTGGGGGGGACGGAAGCCGCATCAGCGAAAAGAGGAGGGGGGAGGACGGGGGTTCGAGGGACGGGGCCTGCGGGAACAGGAACGGGGGGAGGGGGCTGACGAGGAGGGCTGGAGCAGGGAAGGATGGGAGGAAGAGACGACGGCTCCGGAGCGCGACCTGGGGCTGGGGTCTCCACGGTGGCGAGACCCCCCGCCGAACCCCGAACCGGAGGCTCTCTGGCGACAGGACGCGGTGCAAGACCCCCAACCGGGGTCCCTCCGGCAGCGGAATCCGACGTCGTCCTCCAGGTCTGCCATGGTGGTGGCTCGTTCTCTGGAACCTCCCAGGGCGGAGGAGACCTCGACCAGACCGGCGAGGAAGACCTGCGGTCCTGGGAACCCCTTCCCCTGGGGCTGTGGCGTCGGGATCCGCGCCCCGTCCCCGACGCTCCCCTGCGGACCAGGCGACTTCCCACCCAGGGATCCAGCACCAGGGTGGCCGCCGCGCAAGCACCCGATATCATCGGTGCCGCTGGCCCAGCCACTGCGTCCCATGGTACCAGACCCAGAGCGGTCGCCTGGTCGGCACGCAGGACGGAAGCGCCCAGGATCTGCCGGTTCCAAGTTCGGCGCGGTCATTCTGTTACGATTAGTACGCTTCTTAGTCATGTTGGACCCAGCTGGCAGAGTATGGATAGATGAGACCGGAGACAGCACTTGACGATTAACAGTTTACTTCAACACATACACGTACACACACACAGGTAACATTTATCAATGACCGCGCCCAGCAGGGCAGGACAGACAGGACTATATACACAAGACTAATTGACAAGACACAGAGGGTAATTTACAAACAAGACACAGGTGTGGTAGACAGAAACAATAGAGCACAGAGTACTGGGAAAACAATAACAAACAACCAGACTAAAACATAATTACAAACCACAGACAGGGAAACACAAGACTAACACAGTGGAGACAACAATAACAACAACAACACAGATAGTACACATAACAAACACAACTGACAATAAACAATAATGAGTTGATGTGTGAGCTGATGCCAGATCGGCATCAGCCCACCGGTTGGAAATGATGACTGAGAGTTATTGTTATTGATGGGAGGTTGTGAATATAAATGTCTGGATCCTGATCCCATAGGACCAGGACCGGAGGAAGTGTTACAGATACTAGTCATTGAAAATGAATTCATAACAGACAGCGGATAAATGTAGCGCATAATGTTAAAGATCAAAGTAAGTGCTCTAAAGATATTGAACATCATTTTGTAAAATGGTAATCTCTCTCTTTTATTCAGAACTATTTTATTGCACTGCACTATTGCAATATTTTACTCTGTCTATTCTATTTTACTCTTTTTTATTATTGTCTATTTTAAAAACTGAATCAAACCATAAACAAGGTGACCTATTGGAATGTTAGATCCTAATGTGAAAAACTGTGATTTTATATGTCTGCACTTTATATGCTTATTTTGTGCCTGTCTTTTTTCTGTTGTGAAGCACTTTGAGCTGCAATTTTTGTATGAAAGGTGCTATACAAATAAAGTGTATTATTATATATTATTATATTATACCAGTGTTGTCATTACTTTATTATTCATGGACAATTTCACATCACTGCGGCAACCCTGGACTACACCCCACCCCCCACCACCCACACACGCACACACACGCACGAACGCACGCACGCACACACACACACACTCACCTCCAATCTTGTAGACGTCTTGCAGAGGGAGGCGGAGGGGCTTGTCCGTGGGGCGGGAGGGAGGCTGGATGGCATCCAGGGCCTCCAGCAGTGTGGTGCCCGAGGCGTTGCCATCTTTACGGTTGATCTTCCAGCTCTTGAACCAGGTCATCTACGGGTAGAGAGGATAAATGGCAGGGGTTATTATAGCCTATTGCATCTTTTATAATAAATTAGTGTAAAACTCATGATATATATATATATTTTTTTTTACCCGCTTTTTTCTCCTCCTTTTTCTGTGATTTTTCTCCCATCCCAATTTCCTCTCTTGCCAATTCTCCCTCCCCTGTCCTGATTGTTGCTCGCATGTGCCCCCCACTGGCCGGTCGTAGGGAGGATAGAAGCCCATCACATGTCCCCTCCAATACATGTGGAGGCAGCCAGTCACTTCTTTTCACCTGCCAGCGCGGACTCTCATTGGCGAGGTGTAACATGTGGGAGGCTCACACTGCCCCCGCCATTTCCTGTCTTTGCTGTGCAGGTGCCCTGACCGACCTGTAGGAGTCGCTGTTTACAACGACCAGATTACCACCCATCGACTCCCCTCCCGCTGACTCTGCCAATTGAGTCAGTATGACGGCCGGCCCAAGCCGGAGGCAACGCTGACAGCCGGATTCGATACCGGTGTCTCTTGCGTTGGTGACGAGCGCAATGTCCGCTGCGCCACCCAGCCGCTCCTTCATGATATATATTTTTTAAACCTAACGTAGATTGCATGTCCCATAATGTAACAAAATAACAAATATATGAGTTAGTCAGTGGTAGAAGAAGTACACAGTTCCTTTACTTAAGTAAAAGTAGAAATACTCAGATAAATGAGTACTCTGATAAAAGTGAAAGTCCCCCATTAAAATTATACGTGTACTTGTACTTAAGTATCTAAATGACATTTGTAAACCCTGCAGCAGATCGACTGGAGAGGAGCTCAGAGGACCAGTCCAGACCAGCGGCTCTACTGGAGAGGAGCTCAGAGGACCAGTCCAGACCAGCGGCTCTACTGGAGAGGAGCTCAGAGGACCAGTCCAGACCAGCGGCTCTACTGGAGAGGAGCTCAGAGGACCAGTCCAGACCAGCAGCGGATCGACTGGAGAGGAGCTCAGAGGATCAGTCCAGAGTCCAGACCAGCAGCGGATCGACTGGAGAGGAGCTCAGAGGACCAGTCCAGACCAGCAGCGGATCGACTGGAGAGGAGCTGAGAGGACCAGTCCAGACCAGCAGCGGATTGACTGGAGAGGAGCTCAGAGGACCAGTCCAGACCAGCAGCGGATCGACTGGAGAGGAGCTGAGAGGACCAGTCCAGACCAGCAGCGGATTGACTGGAGAGGAGCTCAGAGGACCAGTCTAGACCAGCAGCAGCTCGACTGGAGAGGAGCTCAGAGGACCAGTCCAGACCAGCAGCAGCTCGACTGGAGAGGAGCTCAGAGGATCAGTCCAGACCAGCAGCGGATCGACTGGAGAGGAGCTCAGAGGAGCTCAAATTCTACTTGTACTTAAGTATCTAAATGACGTTTGTGTATTCCAGTGCTTGGGAGCATTCAAACCTCAATCCATTGACCTCTAAAAGTTATGTTAAAGTGGTATGTGGTCCAGTTATGCTACTCTGATTAAAGGTTACGTTAAAGTGGTATGTGGTCCAGTTGTGTTTTCTATGCAAAATAATTGTAAAAAGTACAATATTTCCTTTGAAATGTAGTGAAGTAAAAGTATAAAGTTCCCTAAAATGAAAATACTCATGTAAAGTACAAGTAGCTCGAAATTGTACATAATTCAGGGCGGTCGGGTGGCGTAGCAGAGATTGCGCTCGTCACCAATGCAAGAGGCTGCGGTCTCGACTCCCGGAGTCAGCATTGCCTGCGGCTTAGGCTGATCATCATACTCCGTGGTATGCAGGAATGGAACTCTCTTCCCAGACATGTTAAGCAGGAGAATAGTAAATGTCGTTTCAAAATCGTGGTAAAACAACATTTTCAACCAAAGAAATTGACATTCCCTAATAGATAGTGTGTACGTAAATGAAAATGTATGTGTCTGATAAAGAGATAGGTATATATGGATGAAAAGGCATGTGTCTGATAGGGATATATTATTAAAATATTGTATAATTGGCTGATATGAACATAGATAATGTATGTAAAAGCTAAATAGTATATTATGCTGTATTGTATTATGAATTAATTATGAGTAGGTATTATTGTATTGTATTATGAATTCATTCATAAGGAGTATATATTTTTATATTGTATTATGAATTTGATTAGGGTTTTTATTGTTGTTTTAATTGTCTGTATGACATGTAAATGTTGTGAGTGTATAAGGGTTTTTATTGTTGTTTTAATTGTCTGTATGACATGTAAATGTTATGAGTGTATAAGGGTTTTTATTGTTGTTTTAATTGTCTGTATGACATGTAAATGTTGTGAGTGTATAAGTCTGTAACTGTATTTTATGTGTTATGGACCCCAGGAAGAATAGCCCCAGCACTGCTGTGGCTAATGGGGATCCAAATAAACTTAAACTTAAACTTAAACTCGTTTGGCTGAGTTAGCGGGAGGGAAGTCGTGGGTGGTAATCTGGCGTTGTGGACAGTGACGCCTACAGGTCAGGTCTGGGCACCTGCTCAGCGAAAGGCAGGAAATGGTGAAGGCAGCGTGACCTCCCACGGGTTACACTTCCTCGCTGCCAGGTGAAAAAAGAGAGCCGCTGGCTGTCTCCGCCAATAGGGTATATATGCAGAGCCGCAAGCCCAACGTCTGGGCGGGGCTTCGTGGCTTGGACTAGGTTTGAGGCGGGACTTCGTGGCTTGGACTAGGTTTGACTGTGCGTGGGCGGGGCGTCGTGGCTTGTACCTTGTTTTGTACTACTGCGCATGCAGATGAGGGGGGGGGGGCTCTCTTGCTCACTCGCTCGCTCTCTCTCTCTCTCTCCTTGTTTACGACATACACAACATTGTCTTGTGTTACATTTGTGATTGATTGATTGAAAACTTTATTAACAGATTGCAGAATGGGTACAATACAGTACAGCTCAATACACACAATTGTTAAGGCCAGAGAAAGACTTTCGTCTTGTTTACATCAGGGTCCCCCATTTTCAATTCATCATAACATGACATACATGACATACAGATAGACAATACTGCTACATCTATACATTATTTATGACATACCAGATCTACAAATATACAGCACTGTTTGTGATACAAAAATAGAGTATATACATTTGAGGGGGAAGAAACTGTACATTGGAAGAGGTTGGGTAGGTGGGGTGGGGGGTGGGGTTGGGTAGGTGGGGAAAACTGTACATTGGAGGGGGTTGGGTGGGGGGGACTGTGCATTTGAGTGGGTTGGGTTTGGACATTTAAGTTTGTGACATACAAGATATGCAAATATGGTTAGAGTTACATTGATGGAGAGACTGTTAATTAACTGGTTAGTTACATCAGAATCAGTAAATAAGAGGTTGAATAAAATTATATGGGATATAAACTAAATTAAATATAGCACATATATAAATAAAAAAAATAGGAATAGGCCAGGGCTGTACAACTGGGCAGATGTGGTCAATTATATACACTAATTAGAATGAGTAACAATGCAGTGGGCAAGTATATAGTCCAGTAGGGTGTGTTAATGTAACACAGTGGGGGGTGTCAGTCAGGGTCCCGAGCCTTGTTGATGAGGCTCACTGCAGAGGGGAAGAAACTGTTCTTGTGGGGTGAGGTTTTGGCCCTGGTGGACCACAGCCTCCTTCCAGAGGGGAGTGACTCAAACAGGTTGTGACTGGGGTGGTAGGGGTCGGCCACAATCTTACCTGCACGCTTCAGAGTTCTGGAGAGGCGTACAGGTCCTGGAGAGATGGCAGATTGCAGCCGATCACCTTCTCAGCAGAGTGGATGACACGCTGCAGCCTGCCTTTGTCCTTGGCTGCAGCATACCATAGTGTGATGGAGGCGAGGATGGACTCAATGTGCAGCATACCATAGTGTGATGGAGGTGAGGATGGACTCAATGTACCTATAAATACTAACTAGATAGTTGATGATAAACATTTAATTTCATTATCTGAAATATTCTAAAATCGAATTGTTTTACCCTGTGCACCCCAGACACAAACTTTGGTTAGAATTTTAATAATTTTCTAGAGGTTTAAATTGCTGGGGTGAAATTTACCTCAAGAAAACCAAATGTAATGTAAATTGTAAATTTGAGGATAGCAGGATGTTAAATGCACACAAGATTACTTTAGCCTTTCCTGAGCTAGACATTATCAAACAGATCTATAAGCAGATGTATGGATGTCTGGCATCTTTGTCATGACAGCTAAAGCTTCTTTCGGTTTAGTGTCTGTGGCTGTGCAGGGATTCATGGGAAAAGAAACGGGTTGGTACGTAATGGGCTGCTGGAGTTAAAATGACTTGTACCTGAGGCCTGCCTGGACACATGACATAAGGTGTGGTCCACCCGTCACCTCTCACTTTACCATGACTGCACATTAACCTGGCACACAACATACTTGTTCACATATATCATTTTTCTTTCACTCTAAAGGAAATATGTCTCACATACAGTAGACCCCCCCAGTACTTTGTGGAGACGAAGATGGGAAGCCCATCTGTGGACCTGATGATGAGTACCAGTCTTCTCCTCAGACATATAAAATCAGTTTTTCACATTAGGATCTAACATCCCAACAGGCCACCTTGTTTATGGTTTGATTCAGTTTTAGTAGAATGTGAAAGACAAGAATGACATTGATGTGACATACTATAAAATCAGTTTCTTTACAGTGCAATGAAATAGTTCTGGATTACTGTTACTGTACAGTTCAAAGTCATATTTACCTTCTGTTTGGTATCCACAGTTTAAAACCTGACAGTCTTCCCTCTTGTCTGACACCCACTCTTAACACTTTCACTGCCACTCACGAGATATCTCGGGTTGCCTACCCTAGTATACCCGAGCGCCGCCGGCGATTAGCCCCCTATCGTCTCCCAGATGACATAAGGGATTTTGGAATGGACTCAATGAAAATGGATGGGGGAAAAAATCCTGTACTCCACATTTTCCAGTCCACTGATGCAGCCGGGGTTATCACAGTTCATTCTGGAGCCTCTCAGACCCGCGGAATCATGTACTGCACTGTACACACGTTGGATCCATACACTTATCGATTTTTTCGAATGGTGATCAGGAATTGGAATATACCAGTTGGATACCATCTGATGTCAGGTAAGGAATCTATGTTATCAGTGTTAGGATAATCAGACAAATTTTGATGAAGATATAGGCTGTTTTGTGAAATGGGCTCTTTCGGTTTCACTGTAAAAGTCCAAGAGGAAATGAACACGGCGATTATCCGTGCGCGGCTCGAATGTGCTTGCGTGCACGTATAATATTGATCATCTAGCGTTTATTTGAAAACTATTCATAAATAGGCCGACAAATATCAACGTTCTGGAATATTCCAGTAAAAGACGATTATCATAGAATGGTCTAGAATGAACTGTTTTTTACCTCAAAACGGGTGCTTTTCAAAATGCTCTCAAAACGGAAATGAAGCGATAAAAAACCAATCTGCCTTGACAGCACTGACTGGAAAAGGATTCTTTGATAAGCGACGGGCAGATTAGACACATAGCCATAATTTAAAACATAGATTAGGCGATATTAAGCGTAACATTGGCGCCGATGGTGGCATTGAAGCGCTACCTCTGGCGCCACCTCGTGGCATTCAAAGTGTTAATGGTTTATGGTATATATCAGTAAACACAATGGGTTTGATAAGCAATTGTTTTGATAATCAACCATGTGAGAAAGTACTGTATATCAAGTGCAATGCTGCATATTTCCATCTCTAGATTCCACATACTATAAATACTGCCAACAATGTAGAATGCATTACAGTTACCAGGAATGGAAGGGCTGACCTTCGAAGCTTTTTTTGGCAATCGAAGCTTCGGGGCCGAGCTTCGATTTTAATTCGAAGCTTCAAATAAAAAAATAAAAAAAGATATTCATTATAATATATATATATATATTTTTTTTTTATTCTTTTTTTTATCTTATGTTGTGGGACTTGTACAGCACTTTGGTAAACTTTGTTGTTTTTAAATGTGCTCTATAAATAAAGTGGATTGGATTAATGAATTAAGTAGCCCCTTTCGTGACTGTGACGCAGCCAACAAGGTTTCACTCGGCTGCGCTGCCTGGGTGCAGTGGGGCAGCCAACGACATGACATTACATAATTATGTTGCAACCTTCATCTATCAAGCAAACAATTGTATTATATTTAATTTATCATTTATAATTTATAATTATATCAGACAATGCACCTACAAAAGCAGATGATTACAATTAAATTAGCCAACTTGGTAACACATTAGTCATAGCAGCATAGGCATAGCCTTATTAATGTTTTGTGTGGCGTCGCCGTCGTGTACAAGGATACTTAAGTTTTTTAGGTGATTTGACAAAGTCGTTGTAGAGGCATTGTCTTTGCATATTTTAAAGTGTAACCACACGTCTGATGACTTCTTCGTCGACATGTCTGCTGCACATGTCCTTGTTGTTTTCAACACAGATAATCTCCACGTGCTTGTTGTAGAGAGGTGGAGTCGAGGAGCCGCTTACTTTCGTTTCATTGGAATGGAGGCGCAAGATTTTGGAGGCAAACAAAATAATAATAAATAACGTTTTAATTTTTTTTTATTTCGAAGTATTTAAGACAGCCCTTAAGATTGTCTACACAACTTCAACGACAGCTACCCTTGTGCCTTTACTTTAGGAATGTTACAGGTTAGAAACTGGCTGACAACTTATTAAATGTACATGGAAATTTGAGGCTCTTACAGATTGAAACTTTATTAACAGATGCAGAATACAATACAGTACAACTCAAGACACAGAACATGAGTATGCAAAATAAAAAATGAACACAGATTTGAGGGCAAATAGAGTTACGAGGTTTAGACAGATGATCGTTTAATGCTTTCCCATTAGGGGTGTAAAGGTACACATATCCGTACCGAACCGGTTTCAGTGTGTAACGTACCGAACAAATACGGTATGTTAATAACCACTAATGATTTATGGCCATGTTTTTTTTTCACAATCCAATATAATTCTTTTTTCTCTTTTACAAGTCGATTATTCATTTCATTTATAGAATATTCGTTGACAGCCCTACAATACAATTAGTGTCTATCTGTATGTCATGTATGTCATGTTATGATGAATTGAAAATGGGGGACCCTGATGTAAACAAGACGAAAGTCTTTCTCTGGTCTGCATCCCCTTAACAATTGTACCCATTCTGCAATCTGTTAATAAAGTTTTCAATCAATCAATCACAAATGTAACACAAGACGATGTTGTGTATGTCGTAAACAAGGAGAGAGAGAGAGAGAGAGAGAGAGAGAGAGAGAGAGCGAGCGAGTGAGCAAGAGAGCCCCCCCCCCCCTCATCCGCATGCGCAGTAGTACAAAACAAGGTACAAGCCACGACGCCCCGCCCACGCACAGTCAAACCTAGTCCAAGCCACGAATCCCCGCCTCAAACCTAGTCCAAGCCACGAAGCCCCGCCCAGACGTTGGGCTTGCGGCTCTGCAGATATACCCTACTCGTCTCCGCATGTGTCGGAGGAAGCATGTGGTAGACTTCAGGGTTCCCTTGTACCGACCAGTAGGGGGAACATGCGCACAACGACCAGGTAGGGGAGGGGGGAATTGACATAACGACTAAATTGGGATGGGGGAGAAAAGCATAGAAAATCAGGCGGAGAAAAAGAGGATAAAAAATAAATATAAATAAATTGTACTTAATTCCAGTACTTGAGTAAAAGTACTTAGTTAATTTCCACCACTGGAGTTAGTGTTTCAATAGTTAGGTCTTCTTCTAGACTTAGTGCGGTGGCTTAGCACCAGATTTGAGAAGGATGTGGACACGCCGGACAAAAGCACCAAATTTTCCCCACGTGTTCCTCATCATCATAGCTTTCATTTTGGGGTAGGGGCCACGTCATCATGATGGATTTCAAGATGGCCGCCATGTAAAATCAAGGTTCTGCCCATTAATAAATATCTTGGTCCATAGCGGGCTCAATATTTGAGCGGGTTTTAATAGGCAATGATTCAAAATTATGTAAAATGTTCACCTAGAAAAAACTGCCATGCTCATCTTCCAAAAGGTCCCTTGGATATTCACATGAATATATCAGAGTGCACATTGGTTTTATAGGTACCCACAAGCCTCTTCTTTCCAGGCATACCCACTTTGTCCAACTTGCATGCTATTTGGGGCAATAATCAAGCAGGTTTGTGCATGTGGTACAAATGTGTCGAACATTCTAACAACTGCCAAAAATGTGAATGTTGGGTTAGGGTTTGTTGTTAGAATGTTGAACATATAAGATCAATTTTGGTGTCAAACTATACATTTTCTGGGTCAATAAATGTGTTAATGCTATGAAGAATGTCACCAGATGAATATTTGTACCATTCTAACAACATATTTACATAATTCTTTACTTGTTTAACAGTCAGACATGCATGAATCGAATAGACATTTTATTAGGATCACTCGTTACATTTATTATTATTATAATAACTCTTTAGCCCGTATAGGCGTATTTAACTGTTATGGAGATATTTTCGCGGGTCTTGTGCAGTGGTCTCGTGCCCGCGAAAATATCAGAATGTTTCATAAAAGGTCCCGCGGTATACTGGCCAGCTCTCAGTGCGCGTCTCGTGACAGCTGTCGTGGACAGCGTGATAAGGGACATGTTTAAAAAGGCAAAACATAATATAACAGGTAAGTCAAGTGTCATTACTTTAGTTATCAAAGCTGGAATCTCTGGACATAAGCAATATGGATGGGTACCGTTCACGTTTGAACCGACACGGTACCGGTACCTGTGAATCGATACTGGTACCCAACGGTACCCTTTTTCGGTACTTTAGTCTCTAAAAATGTAATCTACCTACCTCAGTCGGAGAAAAAATATCCAAACTTCAAATAACTACACTTTCGACCGTTTTCGGCTTGCATTGTCCCGACTGCTTTGTTGTTGAATCAAGTCAAATCCTAGGTAAGTGTATTGTAGAGGAGCCAAAGCTATATATTTAGGTTATTGTATTATATGAATGTTTATATGTTTATTTTTATAACCTTACATTGAAACGGCATTAGGAATATTGATTGGATTTAGATAAAGTCATTGAACCGTATTATTTGTCATAATAGAACCTGAATCTAGAACATTCGTGATGTCACAGTATGATGTCATAGTCAACCATTCTAGAACATTTGTGATGTCACAGTATGCTGTCATAATGGAACATTCTAGAGCATTCGTGATGTCACAGTATGCTGTCATAATCAAACATTCTAGAACATTTGTGTATCTATATATATTCAACAATTCTCTCTATCCGCCGCGTCTCGGTCTGGACCTGGTCTGCCAGCCGCGTCTCAGGCTGAGGTGATGATAATGACCAAGTCAGCGTTTCTGGCTTTCATGGTAGAGGTGGTGGTGAGAGTGAAGGACAGTGGCACAAAGTCTGACGCCTGCCAAACGGTGGCTGATGCAGCTGGGAGGTTTTTGGGGGTAGGGATAAGTGGAGAAGAAATCCATACTGTACTAAAGGAGAGTGGGGTGCTAAGTGAGGGTGAACAGCAGCCAGGCAAGAGTGCTGCACTAGGGGCAAAGGAGAAGGAGAAGAAAAGTGGGGTTGTACGGCAGATACGCAGGAGTGGAGGGGCAAAGGAGAAGGAGAAGAAGGAGAATGAGAAGAAAAGTGGGGGTGAACAGTCGTGTGCACTAGGGGCAAAGGAGAATGGGAAGAAAAGTGGGCAGACAGGCAGGGGGCGGACGACAGACAGGGAGAGTGAGGGGGCCAGCAGTATGGAGGAAGAAGAAAGTGGATTAGATCACTGATGTTCTGTATTCTTCAGTGGAATGCCCGGAGCCTGATCGCTAATGGACAGGAGTTCAAAAGATTTGTGGAGGAAGTCATAGTGAAACCTGAGTTAATTTGCATTCAGGAGACGTGGCTGAAACCTTGCCTTGAGTTTGTTATTCCAGGATATGAGTGTTTAAGAAAAGACAGAGTTGGTAGAAAAGGCGGAGGGTGTGCAACTTTCGTTAGAGAAGGGATCCAGTATAGGGCATTGGACATAACATCTAACCTTGAGTGTGTGGCAGTGGAAGTTTGGAGTAATCAGAGCCATAGTCCCATAACAGTGCTTAATTTATATAATCCGTGTAAACAACTTATTTTGCCTGAATTTGATGAAATTATGCAGAAGGTGAGATGTCCAGTTATATGGGTCGGTGATTTTAATGCTCGTAACCCATTGTGGGGAAGCAATAGTAAGGACAGTAATGGAGTCGTGGTTGAGGAGATCCTGGATAAGCATGAGCTAGTTATGATAAATGATGATAGACCGACTAGGTTTGATGTCACAAGGAATACTTGCAGTCATATAGATTTGTGTTTTGCCTCCTCAGGTTTGGCTAGAGTTGGAGAGTGGGAAGCGCTGGATAGTAATACTATGGGAAGCGACCACTGTCCTATTCTGTGCAAATTTGGAAGGGATCTGATAATAGAAATCGAGGAGAGGGTGCCCAGGTATAATTTCTCGAAAGCTAATTGGGAAGAGTTCTTGGAGGCGGCCTGAAAGTGGATAGGAGAGATTGACTCTGAGGGGAGTGTAGACGAGTGGAATGCTTCTCTTAGTGAGATGATACATAGGGCAGCGCAGGGCACAATCCCTATGAAGGAGGAACCCAGAGCTAGAAGGATGGTTCCCTGGTGGAATAAAGAATGTGACGTAGCTGTAAGGAATAGGAATAAAGCATATAAGAGGGTGAGACAGTATCCAGGGTTGTGCCAGTCAGTAGAATATAAGAGGTTAAGGGGAGTAGCACGAAGAGTTATTAAAGATGCTAAAAAGAGTAGTTGGAGGAAGTTCTGTGAAACACTAGGCCCTGAGACTTCTGTGAGGCAGATGTGGGCAGTCGTACACAGAATGGCTGGAATATATAAAAAAAGCTCGATTCCAGTGATTCAGAAGGGGGGGGTAGAAGCAGTAACCAATAAAGAGAAGGCAGACATGCTGGTGGAGGCATTTCAGGCAGTGCATAGCTCTGGGAGTCTGGGGGAGGAGAGAGGGAGAAAGAGGACTGAACTGCTATCGCAGAATGAGTGGAAGTTGAGAAAATAATAATCAGATTAATTTGTACTTTACAATGAAAGAGTTAGGGGATGCTATCCAGGCTGGTGCAAATACGACGCCTGGCAGAGATGGATTACCCTATGAATTATTTAAGAATTTGGACGAATTTGTAATGGTTGAAATACTGGGTTTGTTTAATAATGTGTGGCTAGAAGGCTGCTTGCCAAAGGAGTGGAAGCATGCCGTCATTATTCCTATTTTGAAGCCAGGTAAAGTAGCGGCTGACCCAGGGTCTTACCGACCCATAGCCTTGACGTCTGTATTGTGTAAAATTATGGAAAGGATGATTACTAATAGATTAGTTTACTTTTTAGAAAGTAAGGATCTTTATGTTGGGTATCAGAATGGGTTTAGAAATGGCAGGTCTACAATGGAATCAGTAGCTGTTCTAGACCAGGACATTAGACAGGCTTTTGACAATAAGGAAGTAGTGATAAGTGTATTTTTGGATATTGAGAAGGCGTATGACTCTTTGTGGAAAGAGGGGCTGCTTTTGAAATTGTATGACCTAGGAGTTAGAGGGAGATTGTTTAATTGGATAAAGGATTTTCTATTAGACAGGACGATCCAAGTATGTGTGGGGGGGCAAACCTCAAAAACTGTAAAAATAGAAAATGGCACCCCGCAAGGAAGCGTGATTAGTCCGGTCCTCTTCGATGTGATGATTAATTACATTTTTGGGCAAATTGGAAAAGGATATGGGTTGTCTTTATTTGCGGACGATGGGGCCATATGGAAAAGAGGGAAGAATGTTGAGTATTGTTTAAAGCAGGTACAAAGAGCTCTGGGGGATGTAGAGGAATGGGGAGACAAGTGGGGTTTTAAAATATCCGCCTCTAAGTCTAATTATATGATTTTTGGTTTTAGAAAGAGGGTGCCTAGGGGAAGGCTGGTTATGTATGGATCTCCCTTAGAGAGAGTAAAGGTGTTTAAATTTTTGGGAGTTTGGTTCGACGAAAGACTGAATTGGGCTGTTCATATAGAGAAAACCCTGGCAAAGTGTGAAAGAATAGTGAATGTGCTGAGAAGTTTGGCTGGGAGTGGGTGGGGAGCGGATAGAGAGACCACGTGCATGATATACCACGCGATGATCAGGTCAATAATTGATTATGGTTGTTATGTGTACGGCTCTGCGGCCAAGTCTAATTTGCGAAAGCTGGATGTGCTTCAGTGCAAGGCTCTGAGAATCTGCTGTGGAGCTTTTAAGACCACCCCAGCTTCAGCACTATTGGTGGAAATGGGGGAGTTGCCCCTAAACCTGAGGAGAGTAAAGTTAGGGCTACAGTACTGGGCAAAATTGAGTGGGACAAGTCTGTCCTTCCCAGCTAGGTGTTTACTTTCAGGAGATGGGGATAAGTATAAACCTTTTTTGGCCAGTATTGATCAGTGGGCCAGGAAGTTGAGATTGCATCAGGGGGGAGTGGCGGAGCACACTCGGTGGCTATCAGTGCCATTTTGGCTAGTGCCTGATCAAGTCATTGAACTTAGGTTCTTGAAGGAGGAGGATAAGGGCGAGATTGTGGAAGAAATAGAGAGGTTCCTTCTGGAATCAGGGGCTCTGGAGGTGTACACTGATGGCTCTGTGGATCCTGAAAGTGGGAGGGCAGGATTTGGGTGGTGGGTGCCTCGGTTAGGGATCGGTAAGGGACAAAGAATATCCGATGGCAGCTCAGTATTTGTGACAGAGTTGCTTGCCATCCTCTGGGCATTGTGGTGGGTGGAGGAAGTGGGACCAAGCCAGGTGATTATATGCTCTGACTCGGCTGCTGCACTGATGGCTCTGAGTGCAGGTGGGTCTAAAGCTCGCCCTGATCTCATTCAGGAAATAATGTTGGTTTTATATAGGATTGCGAAGGCAGGCTGGTCAGTGGAGTTTTGTTGGGTCCCGGGGCACGCTGGGATTGCGGGGAATGAGATGGCTGACTCCCTTGCCAAACAGAGCCTGGGAAGGGAGGAAGAGATAGGCATTTCAATGGGAAGAGTAGAACTCAGAGATAAGATAAAGAAAGGAGTTGAGGCTGAGTGGCAGGATGAGTGGGAAAGGGGGACCAAGGGAAGGCACTATTTCTCTCTGCAGCCTCGGGTCAAGATCAAGGTGGATGGATATGGGTCAAGGAGTGATAGGGTGAAGATGTGTAGACTGAGGCTGGGACACTGTGGGTTGAACAGTAGCTTGTGCATTGTGGGCAAACATCCAGATGGGGTGTGTGAATGTGGGGAGACTGAAACTGTCGGGCATGTCTTCCTAAAATGTGAAAGGTATAGGAAAGAGAGGGAAATCTTTTATAAAAGTCTGGTAGAGCTGGGAGTCTCTTCCTTCTCTCTTAAATCATTCTTTGGCATGGATAATGAGAACCACCAGCTGATCACAGAGGCAGTGCTGACATTTCTGCATGCTTCAGAGTTGTACTAGAGGATATAGCGTTAGTGTATGTATTAGTATTGGACAGGCAAGAGGAGCAGAGAAGAAGGAGAAAGTGTGAGTTGAAGAGGCCTAAAGATGGCACACCACTAGTGTAGTATAAGAACTGAGGAGGGAAGAAATACGCCAAGAAAGAAGAAGAAGAAGAAGAAGAAGAAGAAGAAGAAGAAGAAGAAGAAGAAGAAGAAGAAGAAGAAGAAGAAGAAGAAGAAGAAGAAGAAGAAGAAGAAGAAGAAGAAGAAGAAGAAGAAGAAGAAGAAGAAGAAGAAGAAGAAGAAGAAGAAGAAGAAGAAGAAGAAGAGATCATCAAAAGAAGTGCGGAGGGCAGTAATACGCCACGATGCGTCTACACTGCCGGAAATTCAAAAGAAGAAGAAGAGCTCATTGTGCATCTTGAAACAGTGCTGAGCAGTATTGAACAGATAGACTAAACAACATAGATTGAAGCCTGCATCTCTCAACCAAGGTGCCTTGCCGACCGTTTTGCTGTGGAAAGAGCCGGCAAGTTGATTTACGGCTTTCAGGTGAGGAGGAATTTTCATGTGTTGAGTCGGCGGTGATTTTGGAGACGGGGAAAATACAGTTTTCTTACCTTGTAGTGACGTGAATATTTAGGAAAATAGCTTTAGGATCACTTCTGTAAAGAAAGACTTCACTGTGGAAGAGAAATAAACCATTTTGGCTGTGGACCTTATTTTTCTTTATCAACAAACGTACTACTCATGAGTAAGCAACTTTAACCAGTAGAGTGGAACGTTGGCCCTGATACGTATAGTGTGCGTGTGAACGTTGACATGAAAAGAAAAAAGGTTAAAAAAAATATTAAATATTATTTTTCTTTCTTTTACGGTATCTCACGTGAATCGATACTCGGTAGTACCGATGTGTTTCGGTAAGTACCTTTAAAAGTACCGAATTCGGTACCCATCCCTAATAAGCAATGACGTTATAGTTTTTTTTTCTTCTTTTTTTTTAGCATTTTTACAGCTTTATTGGTCACGCAGGACAGACAGAGGAGAGGGCGAACGGGTGGTGGGGAGGACATGCGACAAATAATGACGGGAGCTGGGATCGAACCCGGGTCGGCCGCGTAGGTGCGCGAGGCACTATGGTATGCGCCACGAGGGCGTCCCAATTACGTTATAGTTTAAAGCTAAACTATACGTTTTTCTCTCTTGTTAGAAGAGGGATAACTTCTTCAGTTAGATTTGATTTGATCTTTATTTATCTCGAACATTTTCAACCATAAACACACATTTGTAATAACAAAAAATAAATAAAAACGAAATAAAATACCAATACATTTAAATATATCTTCCTATGGAGGGAATAATCAACATAGCTCAAGACAAATGGTTTTGTTCGAGAAGGGACAGAAAGAAGCAAAGCTTATCTGGTCCTGCCCCTTACAATATCATATTAATATGTAATAAGTTATCTATCAATACATAGTTAACTAACGGAATAGATAGTTAACTAATCAAAGTATCAGAATGTTTATAGACATTCCTGCGGCCTGCGGGCCATCCTCTCAGTCACGACTCACGAGAGCACTCGCAAATTATGCTGCATGCATATCATTGTCAAACGGTGCACGTCTCGAGTCGTGCCACTGTCGGTCGCTTGGTTGACAGTGGCACGCATGAGACCACTGCACAAGACCTGCGAAAATATCAGAATGTTTCATAAAAATTCCCGCGGTGGCCATACTCTCAGTGCACGTCTCATGACAGCTGTCGGTGGCTATACCGGTCATCAACACCATAATGACCAAACTACCAGGATATTCTTCATAGCATTAACACATTTATTGACCCAGAAAATGTGTAGTTTGACATAATAGTTTGGTATAAACGGTATACGAATTTGCGCTATGGTATGGATTTTGACTATACCTTGTAACCGGTAGAGCAGCTCTAAAATAGCAATGACGTCATGTAACCACAGCCAGGGCGCGACTATTTCACTCGTATTTGCCCTGCGTTTGAAGGCTGTGTGACAACTTCTCTTGCAAGTCGCGCAGTTTCTATGTGTAATGTAAACTCTGCGACAAGTCCAATGGTCTAACATGCTTTGCATCCTCGCCATTCTGGAATGCCCACGTCGCGCTAAAACCTTATGTAATGTTAACTGTCGATGTACTAGCCTCAGCAAGCTAACGTTAGCTGGCTCCACTATAGCAGCCTGTCGATGTACTAGCCTCAGCAAGCTAACGTTAGCTGGCTCCACTAGCAGCCTGTCGATGTACTAGCCTCAGCAAGCTAACGTTAGCTGGCTCCACTAGCAACCTGTCGATGTACTAGCCTCAGCAAGCTAACGTTAGCTCCACTCTAGCAGCCTCCTCCCTCCCTCGCTCTCTCTGCTAACAATCCTGATTCGATTCTTGAACCTATTTAATTAAAAAGGAAGATATTGATGGACATTAGCTATAGTATAGAGCTCAGCAGCTGTAACAGAATAACAGTGTTTTACCCCTTCAGAAGCATTTATAGACATTTTAAGATGAGTTAATATACCGTGATATATACCGTTACTGTTACAAAGGATCAGATTAAA
Source organism: Notolepis coatsorum (assembly GCF_963971535.1). Taxonomy (NCBI): domain Eukaryota; kingdom Metazoa; phylum Chordata; class Actinopteri; order Aulopiformes; family Paralepididae; genus Notolepis; species Notolepis coatsorum. The sequence continues at coordinate 113,547,242 of NC_140171.1, read as the reverse complement.
CCGAATATATATATTTATTGATTGATATATATTGCATAGTATTTGTATATCGTTTGATATCCCTTGTATATTCCTTGTACATATACACGGAATATCCCTTTAGCCCAGACCATAATATTTCATTCTCCTATTGGACAGCGATCCACAGGCGCCAGAGCCGCGCCTCCGGAGTCAGGTTCAAAGTCACCGTCAAGACATGTCTGTGCATGCCCGGCCTTGCCCAGGGATACGGAGACAGAAATGAGATTGGCACTAGTTTGTTCACCGTGCATATAAATACGGCGCAGGTGAATACAGAAGCACTTAGTCTTACTTAGTCTTACTTAGTCAGAAGTCAAGAGTTACCCAATAAGTTGAAGCCTCACCCACGATACAACGTGCGGTGAAGTATGGCCTGTTTGGCCCCAGAATAGAGCATTGAGACCGCGTGCGAATTAATAACTGAATTGTCAGAGTTTGGCGCTATACCGTCGAGTGCGACATATTTCTATTAAGTCATTAATAGTCTATTTGTGTATAGTGTATCGTGCGGCTAAAGTTCTACAGTGACCAGCATCACCAACGCTTCCTCGTATTAGCTAGAGTTCTTATCCAGGCTGGGCTGCTTTCATGGCGCTTTCACCCGAGGAGACCTAGACGAGAACCGTGTGGACATGTACACTGGATTAATCTACCCGACGACTACATAGCCCTTTGCGGCTGGATTATATTTGCTTTGGTCCTGTGATTTATGGAGCGGAGAACCAGCCGACGCCTACGCGTGTTGGATTTACCCCGCGAGGAGCCAAGTCGAGTCGGCGCCTCAGAGAGCCTGAGGCCGGCTAGCTTTCTTCACTGTGGAGCTACAGTCTACGGAGAACAGCTGTATTCGTCTGTGGATCAAGAGGCTATTGCACCGTCTCCTGTACTTGGAGTCTCCTTAGTCATCGTTGACCAGACTCTCTACTACCGACAGATCCTCTACCCCTGCTGGCTTACAACCAGGGGGACCCTTCCAGTATCTCCCGCTATATATTACTAGTGTACCATAGATATAATTCCCTAAGATTCAGGTTGTATAATTACCTCCTGCGTAACCAGAGAATGGACATTCATTGTTGATTTGCCTACGCACATTCCTTTGCCTTACAAGTGCATTCAAAGTATAATAGAGAAGTATTATGTACCTTTGCTGCAATAAATACTTAAAGACAACTTTGTGTAGAACCGGTTCATTGTGGGAAGTGTTCATTATATTTAGATATCATGTACTGTATGGCCAGTAATTAAAGTACATAAAGCGGTAGTGGTTTAATGATACCATACTTATCAATACAGTCAGGGAATTGTACCCCTCAGTTACAATTGGTCCTTCGAGCCGGAGGGTAACTAGTGTAATATTAATATAGTGGTATTAATATTGACATGGCCTATGATGAACACTCCACAAAACGGTTCTCCTAAAGTAGATCGCCCGCAGCGTAGACGGCAGACACCTCAGTACTTAGAGGATTACGTTGCCAATATACTACCTAGCCTTCTACAGACGGTAAACGCGGAAAAAGTAGATAGTAAAATTATGTCCGACCCTATCGACCAGGCTACCCCGCCAATAGAGGCCCTAGTGGGTTCTAACGTAACTGACCAAGCTCACGGTAGGGACCAGGAGGGACCCGACATGACTTTACCCCCCGCCAAGACCGAAGAAGTAGTCCCCGGAGAGCTCCAGGATAAAGACAGCTCTCCAGGGATGGAACTCTACCCGCTACAAGAAGAGGAGAGCACCCCGGAGATGGATCTCCAGGACTCGCCACAGGAGAACAGATCTCCAACGAGTACTGCCAGGAGCGGATCACCTCAACCAGCGTCTTCCCCCAGCGAGGCGGACAAGATGCTGGCACAGGCATTCCTCGCCAGCCTAGCAGCCTCAACAGAGCGCGATCGACTCCAAGCACAGACGCTTAGTGAGCGCGAACATTCTTCCATGGAAAGAGAACGCCTTCAGGCGCAGCAACGGAGCGACGAAGATCGTATACGTCTAGAGATTAGACGCCTTCAGACGGAAGAGAATATGGCAAGGGACCGGGCCGAAGCCCAGCGCGCCGCCGCCGAAGCCCAGCGCGCCGCTGCCGGTGCCCAAAGAGAAGCCCAGCGCGCCGCCGCCGAAGCCCAGCGCGCCGCTGCCGGTGCCCAAAGAGAAGCAGAGCGCGACCTCGCTCTCACCAAGCGCGAAGCCGAGCGCGACCGATTACAAGCGCAGATAATGGAGCAGCTGATCACCAGGGCAACACCCCCTCCCTCCGCACGGGGTTCCAGGGCCTCGTCAAGACAAGGGTCAAGGGCACCCTCCCCTACCCGATCAAGCAACCCTGAGCCCGACCACCAGAGAGAGCCTATACCCCCCTCCGAACCCCTTCCCCGACCGGTCCAAGTGAGACCCAGCTACAAGGAAGAAACGGTCTACACCGCGGAGAGGCTAAATAGACGACTACAGGATCTAGAGGACCTGCCAGAGGAAGAAGAAGAGGGAGAGGAGGAGAGTCAAGCCCGACAGCAGCACAGTACTCCACAGGACCAGGAGGTCCAGTACAGCCCAGGCTCTACCCCCGCGGCTCTGCGCTACAGACCCCCGACTCAATTCACGGGTGAGCTTGACGCACGACCAGCCCCGAGGAATAGCACCTGGATACGCGGGCCATGGTACCCAGCAGGTACCAGCCCACCAAGAGGCGTAAGAGGAGACTCGCCTAGGAGGCCTCTCTTCCAACGCTCACCGATGTGCCAGCCATCCATGGCATCATACATTGGCACACCGACGTTTCCGGACTTCACCCACGAGAACAGAGCACAGTACACGGAGCTTGCCCCACAATGGTGGAATGAACTACCCACCCCAGTTAGGACAGCCGAATCACGTCCAATCTTTCGCCGTCGACTAAAGACGCACTTCTTCAACCATTATCTGAATTAAAAAAAAAAAAAAAAAAAAAAAAAAATCTAACCCTAACTAACCGTACTGTCATGCACTTGTCCTAATAAACTAACCTACACTGTAGCACTCAACACTTTGATGAACATTGTTGCTCAGCTGATAGAGTTGTGCCCTTCCTGATGGCTTGTCGTACAGAACTTGTAAGTCGCTTTGGATAAAAACGTCAGCTAAATGACTAAATGTAAATGTAAATGTAAATGTACGAATGTGCTTAGAGACAATGATGTCCGATGTAGCTGATGAACCGTACAAGTATGCTATCCTACTGAAGCACCTCAAGGTGCCCCGAGCGCACAATATAGCGCTGGCCTATGCCACCTCTACTACCCCATACACAGCGGCTCTAGCAGCACTCGACCAAAGATATGGACGCATATGGGACTACATAATACAAGAGATAAGGCATATTGACCGCCTACCCCCAGCCACAGACAACCGCTCACTAGATGACCTGTCTATCAAGGTACAATCCCTGGTAGGGATGCTGGGGGCGCAAAGAGAAAAGGGTATGCACGAACTGTACGCGAACTCTAATGTCGAGAGGATTTTAGAGAAGCTTCCGCCCGCCCGACAAGAGCGCTTCAGGCGGCAAAGAGACCACCGTGATCCTAACGGTCCCGAGCCATCCCTCCTAGACCTAGCCGACTTCCTGGCGAGAGAAGTCAACAGCCTACGGTTGGATACGTTCATGCGGAGCACCCCAAGCTCCAGAGAGGGACCTAGGAGAGCAAACGATGGCCGAAGATTGGTGACCGTCATGCACCAATCAGAATCAGTACCGAGCAGCAAGAACCACAGTACCCCCTCGATGAAAGAGAAGTGGAAGATGGTGTGCCCGTACTGCGAAAAGGAACACTGGTTGTCACAATGTGACACGTTCAAGAAGATGACCGCCGACGAGGTGAGTCAATGGATAAAGTCCAACCGACGCTGTTACCGATGTGCGCGCAGTCACATGGCAGCCGATTGCCGCTTAAAGAAGAGGTGTAATCGGTGTGACGGAGCCCACCTAGATGTCCTACACGACAGTAACAGAAGAAAGCCTGCACCCTCAAGCAGCACAAAGGCAAGTGTTATGTACATTGACCCCGCCAGCAGCGGGGGCGCCCGGGTGCTCTTAAAGGTGGTCCGCGTAACACTGAGTTACCAAGACAAGGTCATGGACACTTACGCCGTCCTTGACGACGGGTCAGAGAAGACCCTTCTCCTCGCGTCCGCTGCGGCCCAGCTGGGGCTGCGGGGGAGCGAAAACCAGATGACGATTCGGACAATAAGAAGAGATCTAAAGACGATAAAGGGCGAGAATGTCTCCTTCACTATCGCAGCAAGCGGGCAGCCAGAGAGACGGTATAGGATTACTAATGCTTTCACCAGCCAAGAAATAGGCCTGTCGCAGTACACCTACCCCATCGCCGAGCTGATGGATAAATATGTGCACCTGCGTCAACTACCTATACCGCTCATAGACGGTGCCACCCCGACCCTGCTGATAGGCTCCGACCATGCAGACCTCATCGTCCCGATAGACCGGGTCCACACAGGGCCCAGAGGCTGTCCTGCAGCAGTCGAGACCCGCCTAGGATGGACATTACAAGGCCCCCTCGCTAAGTCTCTTAACCGAACAGCAGCCACTAACTGCCTCCACTCCAGAGTGACAGAAGAAGACACCACCCTCCTACAGCATGTCGAGAGGCTATGGACACTAGAGACAATGCCCTTTAAGAACGAAAAGAAAGACATTCGTTCCAAGGAAGACATTTACGCTATAGCACTCCTCGAGCAGGGGACAAAGAGAGTCAAAGTCAACGGAGTGATGAGATACGCAACTCCACTCCTGAGGCGAGAGGGTATGCCTACCTTCCACGCCCCAAAAGAAGCGACGGAGCGGTATCTATTGAACACAGAGCGGCGCCTAGCCAGAGACCCCGCTCAAGAGACTGTGTACCGCGCTGAGATTAACAAGCTAATCACAGCGGGACACATAAAGAAAATTGACATTAAAGAGGCCGATCAGACGACCGAATCATGGTACGTGCCGCACCACAAAGTCCACCACAACGGCAAGGATCGTATTGTGTTCAACTGCAGCTACCAGATCGGATCACAAAATCTGAATAAAGAGCTCTTGCCCGGCCCAACACTAGGCCCCTCTCTACTAGGCATGTTACTACGTTTCCGCCAAGACAAGGTGGCCATCAGCGGGATCAAAGGGATGTTCCTGCAGGTGAGACTAGTGGAGGAGGACAAGCCCCTGCTGCGGTTCCTATGGAGAGAGAGGATCGGGGATGAGCAACCAGCCATCTATCAATGGGAAGTCCTCCCTTTCGGAACCACATGCAGCCCATGCTGTGCTACGTTTGCACTGCAAAAACACGTCGCAGAGGACCCAGCAGCTGATGAAGAGGTCCGACAAAGTGTAGGAAATAGTTTCTACGTGGACAACTGTCTGCAAAGCGTCTCGACGCCAGAAGAAGCCGAGGCCCTTCTACTCAAGCTCCGCGCCTCCCTGATCAAAGGCGGCTTTGATCTCAGGCAGTGGGCCAGCAGCGACCCGCAAGTATTGCGCAGCCTCTCCCCCGAGGACAAGGCAGCAAGCAGCGAGACCTGGATGGCGACCATCCCAGGAGAAGCCCAAGAAATGACATTAGGACTAGTCTGGCGCTTCAAAACAGACTCGCTCCATTATAAACACACACCCCTGACCAAGGAGCAGGGAAGGTCGACTGCACTACCGACCACCAGACGGAGTGTATACAGAACACTCGCCAGACAATATGACCCGTTGGGATGTATTCTACCTTACACCACCAGGGCAAAGATGATTGTAAGAGCGTTATGGGACAAGGACCAGGGCTGGGACGACCCCATACCCGAACACCTTGCATCCACATGGAGAGAGTGGGAGACGGAACTCAGCTCACTCCCAGGTGTCAACATACGCCGCAGCTACTTCCCACCCACAGTGAGGCCGGAGACGTGCCAGATGGACCTGCACGTCTTCAGCGACGCCTCCGAAGTAGCCTACGGTTCGGTGGCCTACTTGCGTGCCCGAGAGGAGGGAGGAGAAATACATACTGCTTTCATCCTGGCTCGCTCAAGAATAGCCCCACGAAAGCAACAATCTATCCTGCGTCTAGAGCTCTGCGCAGCCCTAGCAGGAGCGCAACTCGCCACGTTAATCCAACGTGAACTCACCATTCCGGTGCAAAGAGGTCTTCGTGGGAGTCAGAGTCACAGAGATTTAACAGAAGTAGCAAGCTGGAGGTATGTGGACACAAAACACAACCCAGCTGATGTCATCACCCGGGGAATGTCCCTGGATGACCTCACCCGTCACAACCTATACAGTGACGGGCCAGAGTTCCTCAAGCTCCCGGAAGAAGAGTGGCCTACACCCACCCCACGGGAAGCGAGTAAAGAGGAGGCAGAAAACAAGAAATCTATGTTCTGTGGATTGAACACACTCGTCTCCACAGACCCCGACATAGACGATTGCCTCACCCTAGAGAGTGCGCAGCTAAAGACATTCCTGTGGCACCACCCAGAGGTTCAGCTCACTACTGACATTACAGCAGCTGACTACGAAGAAGCAGAACTTCTTCTACTACAACGAGCCCAGAGAGACTCATTCCCCGATGAGCTAGACTGTCTACAGGGAGCAAAGCCTGTCCCATCAGACAGCAGACTGCTCCACCTAGCCCCAGAGAGCGACGCCCATGGTCTCATCAGAGTGGGTGGTCGTCTGCGGAGAGCTCCAGACTTACCGGATGACGTCAAGTACCCGATAGTCTTAAACAGCCGACACAAGGTCACAGAGCTGATCATAAAGAAATACGACGAGGATGTGCATCACGCCGGGGCAGAGAGAGTCTTCGCGGAGATCAGACGTCGTTATTGGATACTGCAAGGGAGAGAAGCAGTGCGGCGCTTCCAGCGAACCTGTCTAGACTGTCGTAAGTGGCGAGCGCAGCCCAGTATACCCCGGATGGCTGACCTACCTCCCTGTCGCCTCCGACTCGGCGACAAGCCTTTTCACTCCACCGGTATGGACTGTTTCGGCCCGCTGTATATAAAGAAAGGAAGAGGTACCGAGAAGCGGTGGGGTATTGTATTCAAATGCATGACCACCCGAGCGATGCATATAGAACTCCTTCCAACCATGAGCACAGACTCATTCCTTATGGCCTTCCGAAGATTCACATCGCGGAAAGGCAAACCGTCTATATTATTGTCTGATCACGGGACAAACTTCAAAGGCGGAGAAAGAGAGCTGAGAGAGAGCTTCCAAGCTATGGGCCCAGAACTTAAGACCCACCTCGCTCCATCCCAGATTGACTTCCAGTTTAATCCCCCGAACGCACCTCACTTCGGTGGAACTTGGGAACGAGAAGTACGTTCAATAAAGACAGCCCTGTACGCCGTGCTTGGGGCCCAGACCGTGGCGGAAGAAGTCCTAATGACAGTCCTCACGGAGATCGAGGGAGTATTGAACTCAAAGCCCCTCGGTTACGTCTCAAGTGATGTAGCAGATGTCGACCCAGTCACCCCCAACACACTCTTGATGGGGCGGCTGGACCCCGCGCTACCACAGACAATGTACAGGCCTGAAGAAGCGAACGGCCGAAGAATGTGGAGGTACAGTCAAGTATTGGCTGACAAGTTTTGGAACAGCTTCCTACTCCACTATCTACCGTCTCTACAGACCCGCCAGAAATGGGTGAAAGAGAGAGACAATTTGACAGAAGGAACAGTCATCATGATTATCGACCAGTCACTACCCCGAGCTATGTGGCCGGCTGGCCGCGTAAGCAAAGTGATCACCGGTGCCGACGGAAAGGTCCGAGCAGCCGAAGTGCTCGTCCAAGGGCGGATCTACACCCGACCCGTGGCGAGGCTAATAGAACTGCCAAGGCTCCCCGATACTATCGATGACGACCATGACCCCATGACTTTGTGAACTGACCGACCCCTCACAACAGACATTGAGTAGTGGACAGTGCGGTTAGCTCTGCTTAGCTAATTAGGTGGGACTAATTAGGGGGCGGCTGTTACAAAGGATCAGATTAAACCGAATATATATATTTATTGATTGATATATATTGCATAGTATTTGTATATCGTTTGATATCCCTTGTATATTCCTTGTACATATACACGGAATATCCCTTTAGCCCAGACCATAATATTTCATTCTCCTATTGGACAGCGGTCCACAGGCGCCAGAGCCGCGCCTCCGGAGTCAGGTTCAAAGTCACCGTCAAGACATGTCTGTGCATGCCCGGCCTTGCCCAGGGATACGGAGACAGAAATGAGATTGGCACTAGTTTGTTCACCGTGCATATAAATACGGCGCAGGTGAATACAGAAGCACTTAGTCTTACTTAGTCTTACTTAGTCAGAAGTCAAGAGTTACCCAATAAGTTGAAGCCTCACCCACGATACAACGTGCGGTGAAGTATGGCCTGTTTGGCCCCAGAATAGAGCATTGAGACCGCGTGCGAATTAATAACTGAATTGTCAGAGTTTGGCGCTATACCGTCGAGTGCGACATATTTCTATTAAGTCATTAATAGTCTATTTGTGTATAGTGTATCGTGCGGCTAAAGTTCTACAGTGACCAGCATCACCAACGCTTCCTCGTATTAGCTAGAGTTCTTATCCAGGCTGGGCTGCTTTCATGGCGCTTTCACCCGAGGAGACCTAGACGAGAACCGTGTGGACATGTACACTGGATTAATCTACCCGACGACTACATAGCCCTTTGCGGCTGGATTATATTTGCTTTGGTCCTGTGATTTATGGAGCGGAGAACCAGCCGACGCCTACGCGTGTTGGATTTATCCCGCGAGGAGCCAAGTCGAGTCGGCGCCTCAGAGAGCCTGAGGTCGGCTAGCTTTCTTCACTGTGGAGCTACAGTCTACGGAGAACAGCTGTATTCGTCTGTGGATCAAGAGGCTATTGCACCGTCTCCTGTACTTGGAGTCTCCTTAGTCATCGTTGACCAGACTCTCTACTACCGACAGATCCTCTACCCCTGCTGGCTTACAACCAGGGGGACCCTTCCAGTATCTCCCGCTATATATTACTAGTGTACCATAGATATAATTCCCTAAGATTCAGGTTGTATAATTACCTCCTGCGTAACCAGAGAATGGACATTCATTGTTGATTTGCCTACGCACATTCCTTTGCCTTACAAGTGCATTCAAAGTATAATAGAGAAGTATTATGTACCTTTGCTGCAATAAATACTTAAAGACAACTTTGTGTAGAACCGGTTCATTGTGGGAAGTGTTCATTATATTTAGATATCATGTACTGTATGGCCAGTAATTAAAGTACATAAAGCGGTAGTGGTTTAATGATACCATACTTATCAATACAGTCAGGGAATTGTACCCCTCAGTTACAGTTACCGTCTATGCTTCAAATTATACCGTGATATACATTTTAGACCATACCGTCCAGCCCTAGTTTGACACCAAAATTGATCTTCTATGTTCAACATTCTAACAACAAACCCTAACCCAATGTTCGACACATTTGTACCACATGCACAAACCTGCTTGATTATTGCCCCAAATAGCATGCAAGTTGGACAAAGTGGGTATGTCTGGAAAGAAGAGGCTTGTGGGTACCTATAAAACCAATGTTCACTCTGATATATTCATGTGAACAGCCAAGGGACCTTTTGGAAGATGAGCATGGCAGTTTTTTCTAGGCGAGCATTTTACATCATTTTGAATCATTGCCTATTAAAACCCCCTTCCCAACAGTTGGGCTTAATGAAAATGGTACCAATGGAAAGCTTAGCTTCTCTAGTTTACAGGGATACCAATACCTTTGTGTTCGCTCAGATATTGAGCGCGCTATGGACCAAGATATTTATTAATGGGCAGAACCTTGATTTTACATGGCAGCCATCTTGAAATCCATCATGATGATGTGGCTTCTACCCCAAAATGAAAGCTATGGTGATGGGGAACATGTGGAAAAAATTTGGTGCTTTTGTCCGGCGCGTCCACATTTTTTTGCTAAGCCACCGCACTAACTAGGAGCTTCTATCCCCAGGCCATCAGGATGCTCAATGACTCTATGCAACATCAACCCATCCATCTACACTCATTGCACACACATCCACATGCACACACTCACTTTAAACAGACACTCACTTTAAACACTTTAACACTACAACCATATCTTATCTATTTATCTATTTAGAGATTTGAACTACATCCATACCTCATTTAGCATTTTTTTTAAGTTAGCATTTTTGTACCTCATTGTCTGCATTTTTGTACCTCATTGCCTGCATTTTTACTTCATTGTACTTTCATTGTACTTTAGTTGTATATTTGTATAGTGTTGGGACTTTATTCCTCTTTTACTTACTGTCATTTACTGTAGGGATGCCCCGATCACGTTTTTTTGCCACCGATACCGATCACCGATCGTCTATGAGTCATATCGGCCGATACACTGCCGATACCGATCGTTTTTGGTTTTCTTATAGCAGCTGCCAGTATTATACTGTAGGTCTAACAGGCATTTTCAAAGTCCTGTCTAAATGATCTAATCTAATCTTAGAAATTAAGTAAAGTGAATAGTACTGAGTGTTGAGCATAACAGTATCTAAGTTAATTTACTTCTGACCATTATAGTCAAAGTATTTTCCTATGCACTGAAACTTATAAGATGTTCTCAGTGTTAAGTTACAGCTATGAAACACGATAGCTAATTAGCCAACAGCTGCAAAAACGAATGATGTTATAAGACATTGATATCAGGAGCTATCTGTAGCTACTGCTAGCCAGCTAGATAACGTTAGACAATGCCTCATGTATTAAACTAAAGTGAATAGTTGACTGGGTAATTTTGTTTAAACAGTAACATTAGCTACCTAGCTAACGTTAGCTCACGGAACAATGATAGCTAGTTAGCCAACACTAGCCAACTACTGTGAAAACTCTTGCCAAATGATTATATCACTAGACGTTGATATCAGGAGCTATCAGTAGCTAGCCAGCTAGATAACGTTAGACAATGCCTCATGTATTAAACTAAAGTGAATAGTTGACTGGCTAATTTAGTTTAAACAGTAACGTTAGCTAGTATCACTCGAGGTGCACTCGACTCTGCTGGAGCATTTGTTGACATGGGTCTGGGAGGCGGAGGGGCAAGTTGTGAGCAAGAGACAGTAAGTGAGAACTCCGCTGAGAATTGGATCATGTTTTCCGTGCGTGTCATCGATCGGTTTTCACGATCCGCGAAAATAAAGCATTATCGGAATTCACCGATCTCATATTTATACTGAATATCGGCCGATACCGATCGCTGGCCGATCTATCGGGGCATCCCTAATTTACTGTATGAAGCTCATACAGAACCAAGCATTTCACTGTAATGTATATGTACTTTTATATATATACGTGACAAATAAAAGCAAACTTGAAACTCTTGAGACTAACATTAGGGCTGGCCTCCAGCATGTTGTCTCCATTCCAGCCGGAGATCGGCACGAAGGCCACGGTGTCCGGGTTGTAGCCAATCTTCTTGATGTAGGTGCTCACTTCCTTCACTATCTCCTCGTAGCGCTTCTGGCTGTAGTTGGGTTCGGTGGAGTCCATCTTGTTGACGCCGACGATGAGCTGCTTCACTCCCAGGGTGTAGGCCAGCAGGGCGTGCTCGCGGGTCTGCCCGTTCTTTGAGATCCCAGCTTCGAACTCACCCACGCCTGCAGCCACGATCAGCACAGCGCAGTCTGCCTGTGGGGGGGGTATGGAAAAGCCCTTTAAAGAAACTGTTTGGTCAATAGTCTCCCAGTCCCTCCGCCCTACAGTAACTGGTATCCCGTTCCCACTTTATCCAATCAAGATAAAGAGGAGACTTATTTCAAGAAATCTTGCCAAGCCAAATTAGCTTACTGCACTGGCAGATTATTATACTTGTTTCAAGCACACAGTTACTTTCTGTGCCAAAAACGTAAAAAATACATGTTTGGCGGACAACGGTTGAGTGCCAAAAGCGTAAAAAGTCATTTTTTTGGATTGTTTGATCTTTTTACTTTGATCCCCGCTCTACAGACTTGCCCAGAGCGATCTGCATCATTCTCGACCATCCCCACACATTAGAACTGCAATGCCGGTCAACTATCACCAGGTGGTGGTATCGTCCATGTCTGAACTGCGATGGCTTGGGTTAAATCACACTCTAACTTTCATTTCAGCTTGGCCAGTGGCCACTCCTCCTGCCGGGACATAGATTCACATTGATCGCCTAGAAATTCCGTCGCCTAAGCGTATTTGACCATATAAACGAGTATAGACATATACACTGGTAATCGCGATGGCGATGCGATCACTTGGAATTCTTCTTCTTGGAATACCTTCTGGCTAAGGTAAGGTACATTCTATGTCTATTTTACCGAATCTGGAACGTGTTTTTCTAACGATCACAATTCTGTGTGTCACCGGACGAAAAACATGGTTGGCAAACACGATCAGAGTTTTGTGTTAAAACAACCCCCCCCCCCCCCCCCTTGATGATTTTGTGATGGTACATATATACATGATTATACATTTGATTTGGGAGTATTCGGGGTTTCAGGGGATCAGCCAGAACGGTTTGGGCTTATTGCACATAACACATTTTATCTTGCGATCTATGAAAAAAGACTGTATTATCTTGGAAATGTGCGATGTTTAGCGTGTAATAAACTACAAACTACAGCGTGTGGAAACAAACTATTATTCCCATGCTGGACTACAAGTAATGTTTGTCAAAATGAGCCACACCGTGTCTCTACAGCTATAATTCAGAACACACACACAGTTTCGCAAATATAGTGCAATGACCACGGAAACGACTAGAAGGCTGGCATTCTAAGGGTAAGGATAAGCAATATGCGTGGCAGTCAAAGTGTTAAAACTAGTTTTTATTTCAGAGCGGAGGGACTGGGAGACCCATGTTACTGATCAGACAATCTATACCAGTGATGGCTGTCAGAATGTAGAGCATTATTTTAACATGTAGACCACTTATCTGAACAGAAAATACCACTTACAGCACCTTTAAGCACATTAATGTCTTTCTATCAAGTAGCTTGTTGCTGATGTAAAGTTTTTAACTTTAGCAGTTTTTTAACGGTCATTTGCCTGGATCCAGACCCTGCCTGGCTGTCTGCCCACAACTAACTCACTGCACTGAGTTACAACACTGCGATTATTGTATTACGATTTAGTGCTATTACCGTGTTTATGCTGCCACTTGCACACAGACTACACCTGTACTGTGATTATTATACTGTGACTATTATATTATAACTTGGTGCTACTTTATTACTGTTTCTGCTGCCACTTGCACACACACACTACACCTGTACTGTGGTTATTATACTGTGACTATTATATTATAACTTGGTGCTACTTTATCATTGTCTCTGCTGCCACTTGCACACACACAAACACACACATATTAGCTATTAGCTATTTTTACCGTTGTTTTCTACTATTGCTTTGCACACACTACACCCATGCTGTGGTTATTATGTTATAGTCTAGAGCTGCCATATCATTGTTCTGTTGCCACTTTGCACACATTACACCACAATTTGATTATTGTAAATTAGTATTGTAAATTAGAGCTATTCATGCATTTTTTTTGTTTTCACTCTTGTATGCTGTACTGTATGAAAGATGTGACAATAAACACATCCAGGGGTCGCACACGGTCCTTGAAGTGCTTGATTACCAAAAGAAATCAAGGCCTGGAATTCCTTGAGAACAGAAAATGTTTTAACAAGGTGCTTAAAAAGTCCTTGAAATTCAAATCAACCATTCGCATTGAATGTTTTGTTCATCCATGATAAAATTGTTATGAATCAAGAAATAATTTTTTTTTTATTTAAAGTGTAACTAATTGTCGGAAATTGGTTTTAAAAAGAAGTCAGCACACCGTCTGTGGTGTTCCCAAGTTTTATTCAATTAAACACAACGTTTCGGCCTGTGGCCTTTTTCAAGTGTCACCAACATGTGAAAGGGGTGGGGTATATATACATAGGGGATGAACCAGGTCAAAGTTTGAATCAATTAGCCTATAGGCCAGGGGTTGGCAACCTGCGGCTCTTTAGCCAAACAGCTGCGGCTCCCTGGTAAAATTTAAATTTTAGTAAACAAAAATATTTCATCAACTAAAATATACAGTACGTCACACCCGCGCCTCTCCCTGCCGTCTGCAAGTGGTTAATCTTGAGTTTCCAATCCCCCAGTAAGCTAACCATGGATAAATCCAAAAAAAGGAAAGTGAGGAAAATAGAGGGTTTAATTCAGCGTGGACAGATTAATTTGCTTTCACGACTAACGATGCAGGTTTACCTGTATGCCTGATATGTGGTGAGAAGTTTGCGAACAACAACATTTACTTTTTATTTTATAGATTTTCCACAAATAAGGGGAGGACTCAAATATACCTGAATAGTTCAGGGTTTTATTTCAAAGTAGGTCTACAGACACCAGTGTTTTGTCTCCTCTTCTGTGTTTTATTTAAAAGTAGGTCTACACAGCCAGTCTTTTTTCTCCTCTTCATAAGAGTTTGAGGTTTTACTTTGTTATAACGGGTAAAAACAGCAATAGAAAGTCAAACATTTTCTTTTTGTTGCTTTATAATTCCATTAACACATTGACCGCCAGCACCAGGGGGCGCTGATACCCCATTCATCGCAAGGTCTTTATTCAATGGATATAGTTTTAGACTGTGACATTTGCGAGTGCTTAAAATATATCTTATATTATATCTATGGGTCTAATAACGCCGTCGGGTCTCAGTGAGTTGCTTCTAGTCAACATGCCCGAGACAGATTGTTTTTTCATCGGTACATTTCCGTTTTATACCGTTTTGAATAGAGTATGGTTTGGGTGTTTTTCAGTAATTCCAGGGAAAAGGCGAGAAAGAGGCGTTTTACTGTAATCCAGTCATCACGTTGTAATTTTTCGGCTGATTATCTAATCATCCTGAAATCAACGCTAGATTATCATTAGTATGTCTCCTCGTCCATACATGAAATTACCGTCGTAGCGGAGTGCTCCCCCCCACCCCCACCGCAGGCAACGGTAAACAGCCATACATGGTCCACACATATAGCTGTGATCGCGGTAGAAATAAATGTCAGATCAACGATCAAATTTATATTAGAGGTGGGCATAGATAATTTTTTTTTATCTAGATTAATCCATCTGCAATCCTGGAGTTAATCTAGATTAATCTAGATTAAAATGGCTCACTTGAAGTCTGCCGAAGGCATTCGAAATATGTGTTCTACCCAGTGTTGTGCTAGTTACTGAAAAATAGTTACTAGTTACTTCATTCTAGTTAACTCAGTTACTTTACTAGTTACTTACACCCAAAAGTAATGTGTTACTGTGAAAAGTAACCATTTAGTTACTTTAAAAAAAAAAAGTGCTCCCATTGATTCTCTTACATATTCTTACAGTCAACATCTGTTGATCATTTTGACAGTTTCCACTAATCTCTCTTGCTCTGTCTCTCATTCTCCCCCTTTCTTCCTCACTCCCCACCCCTTCCTTCCTTCCTCCCTCACACAGAGAGAGAGAGAGAGAGAGAGAGAGAGAGAGAGAGAGAGAGAGAGAGAGAGAGAGAGAGAGAGAGAGAGCAAGAGAGAGCGAGAGAGAGAGAAGAGAGAGAGCGAGAGAGAGAGAGAGCACACGCTTAGGTTCTAGGTTGAATGAATTGATGAACAATTGATGTCGCCATTGGAACGTTTCATTATAAGCGCCTTGCAAGTTGGAAGACTTGTTGCGGAGGTTATTGTAGCTGTGTTCAACTTCGAACGAGCACGCCAGCTTGATTTGAGCCAGGCAGAAAACGGGTCCATAAACGAACGTTTTAATCCACACCACAATATGTAAACAAAGGTTTTAACCATCCACAACAGAATACTGCAGTCCAAATGTATTTCCGATGCTTGATTCTTCTCTCAGACCGACGCAATGTCTTGAAACTATTATGTTTATTGGCGACGCGAGTGGAGTAGCAGAGTGTAAACAAACACGCCCACAACGTGTCTCCTGCACACAGGAGTTCTACGCACACACACAGAGTAATTCGACCAGGTATACATCAGCTAATGTAATTGGCTCCCAGACCCAATTTTGAGAATAGATTAATGGCGGCAATTGTATTATCGCGCGATAATAGTCTGCCGTTAACTTAGCCCGGTAATTGCGTTAACGGCCCGGCCTTAATTTATATATAATCTTCTTACCTTGTATCTGATGTAATGCAAAAGAGATAATACAAATATCTGATCGCAATTCCAAATAATGCTCGTGGAGGTCCGCACCACACTACCGACCGGTTCACAATGACGGGCGGGCGGAGTTACTGCTCGATGCCAACGTTGTATAGAACTGGTTCGCCCGAGTATTTAAACCCTGCCCGCCCGGCTCAGATCGCCTCCTAAAACACACCAACCCATTTTCAATGAGATGCAATAGCTCCGCCTGGCAGTAGAGGGCGGTGTTGACCGTCTGCCAGCTCAGACAGGCTCTGAAGAGGATACCAGAGGCTACAGCTATGAATTATGAATAGATATAGCGAATAAATGAAATAACGATCCCAAAAACGAGTTAACTCGTTTCTGGCGCTCAACGCATGACGGCCAATAACGAGTTAACTCGTTTATGGCGCAGAATGTGTTAATGCAACAAACTGTGTGCTATAAGTATAAAGTATAATAAATCGCAAATTACTTTGGGTATGCAATTGTCAGGCGTTTTATGCTAAATGTGGGGTATGCTTGGGGATAACTATATATAAAATGTTATACACTGTGTTACCTTCATTTTAAGGGTAAATTGGTTTTGCGGCTCCAGAGGAATTGTATTTTGTGGGAGGGGGGGAAATGGCTCTTTTGATAATAAAGGTTGCTGACCCCTGCTATAGGCTACAAATTTGCAAAAAGAATTACAGCTTAAATGTTAGAACATACATAGTTTCAATAACAGTAGTAGCTAGATGTATCAGACTTTCACATGTAAAATTGAGAAAAATATAATGAGAAAACTTTAAAAAAATGGCAAAATTGACAGCTCTGAACAGGCCTGCACTGCAGTAATATATTCGTGCAGAGGTTGACCCATTTTAAATAAATAATAAATAATAGCCAATCAAAATAGGCTATTAACTTCATCTAAGCACGGACTGTGCAGTTAAACTCTTGCCATTGAATGGAGGATTGAATGATTGACAGCCTTGACAATCCAATAATACACGGAGGATGAATGATTGGCAGCCTTTGAAATCCAATCAGAGTCTGCCTGGTAAAATACATGCAGAACTGCAGCAGGACTGGCGTCAGTGTTCTAGTCAAAGTTGTGTTCCATCATCTCATGTGTGCATTTTGCCTGAAGAAGAACATTCATTTGCCTAATATAATCATTCATATTTTAAGATCTTTATTCACTTGTTCACTTATTGTTGTGCACTGGATGATATATATTTTTTTTTTATCTCAGTTGAAGACTAGTGTAGTTGTAGTTGACGTGAACGTGCCATCTTGGACAGTGAAGGCAAGCTAACTTGTAGCTAGTAGTTTACAGTACAGCTGTAACAACACACAGTAGGCTAAATTAAACTTTGCGCCAACATTAGGACCGAAGTATAAACCAGCAACTGAGCAACATGAAGAAGTGGACTTATGCACCTGGATCAGAAAAAAGTAAGTTGTAGTGTTTGTAAAACGAAAGCCTGATTAGCCTGGATGCTAACGTTAGCTAACTGTTTAGAGAACAATGTTGTTAACTTGGCTATGTCACACATAAACACAATGTAATGTATCACGTTGGCTGCTGGCTGCTAATGCAGCCTGCAGATAATATTTGCATGTGCACTGTGTTAGTGTAAATGAATGAATGTTGCCGCTAGCTTGTGGCTAGGCTAGCGTTCTTTGCGAATGGCTAACGTTAGCTAGCCGAATTGTTTAGACTTGATTAAGGGATTGAATGAAACGTTGTTAACTTGGCTATGTCACATATAAACACAATGTAATGTATCACGTTGGCTGCTGGCTGCTAATGCAGCCTGCAGATAATATTTGCATGTGCACTGTGTTAGTGTAAATGAATGAATGTTGCCGCTAGCTTGTGGCTAGGCTAGCGTTCTTTGCTAATGGCTAACGTTAGCTAGCCGAATTGTTTAGAGACTTAAGGGATTGGAACGTTGTTAACTTGGCTATGTCACATATAAACACAATGTAATGTATCACGTTGGCTGCTGGCTGCTAATGCAGCCTGCAGATAATATTTGCATGTGCACTGTGTTAGTGTAAATCAGTGGTCACCAACCTTTTTAAGCCCAAGATCACTTTTTTTTTTTTTTTTGTGAAGGCAAGATCTACCTATTGAAGCGTTGAGAGAAAAAGACAGCCAAGATTGTACTTTAAACTAAATTACTTTTATTTGCCTGTATTCTAATTACATGCAATGCTTTGGTCCAACATTAAAACGTCAAAGTAGAACTATTATGTACTTTCTCAGTCAGTGCTAAGTGCAGTCATCTTATGCAGCATCACTTTTCACATCAAAACAAAAGTAGAACTGTAATGTGGACTTTCTCATATTATTAACATTGACAAACATATTTACAATTAGCATTTTATAAAGTAGAACTGTAATGTGTACTTTCTCAGTCAGTGCTAAGTGCAGCATCACTGTTCACATCAAAACAAAAGTAGAACTGTAATGTGGACTCTCAGGGTAAGATCTAAAAAAAAAAAGAAAAAAAAAAAAAGATTCATGGAAAGATCTACAGGGACAGTCTCAAAGATCGACCAGTCGATCAAGATCGACGGGTTGGTGACCACTGGTGTAAATGAATAAATGTTGCCGCTAGCTTGTGGCTAGGCTAGCGTTCTTTGCTAATGGCTAACGTTAGCTAGCCGAATTGTTTAGAGACTTAAGGGATTGGAACGTTGTTAACTTGGCTATGTCACATATAAACACAATGTAATGTATCACGTTGGCTGCTGGCTGCTAATGCAGCCTGCAGATAATATTTGCATGTGCACTGTGTTAGTGGTGCTGCCTAAATGAATGAATGTTTGCCGTTAGCTTGTGGCTAGGCTAGCGTACGTTGCCGATGCACGGCTGATCAGATCTAGTGCCTCTGTGGAGGAGGAAGTAAACATTGCCAGGCAATCTGGTCAATGTAGTTCTCCCTCTTTTCACTCACAGTTAAAGGAGACATGACATGCTGGTTTGATGAAATGTATAGTGTAAATGAAATGAATAGTGTATGTATATTCAATAGTAGTATTGATAGTATATTAGCCACTGTATACTGTACATGGTCTGCTTGGTTTGATCGGGCCGCCGAGCCATGGCCGCCGAGCCATGGTCTGCTTGGTTTGATCGGGCCGCCGAGCCATGGTCTGCTTGGTTTGATTTAGGAGAGTGGTCTGCCCTGCGGGGGGGCCCCAACATATTGCGCAACGCCACTGCATACCATTGACTCAGAAAGGTCTGTTTTATTGAAATCGTCACAGCAGTATAGTTTGTTTATACTTCAGAAGGATGATATTTAAACATGGTCCCCAAAATGAATGGAAGCGAATGAGGAGCCTGACACCTGGGAGAAATGGGGGTGTTGCAGCGTTGGGGATGTTTAAAAAATATAATTTAATATATAATATAATAATTTGTGCTTCACCTACAAATTTGGTCAGCAGCCTCCACTGGTCCTTAGTGGGTCTAATACTGGGTTGCAGGCATTCGTCCTGTGTGGCCACGTCAAAACGGTTAGCAGCTTTGTCTATCCATTCTGTAGGATACCCTCTCTCATGGAATCTCCTGCTCAGGTCCGTGGACTGTCTCTGATACAGATCAAGGCTGCAGATTCTCCTGGCTCTGTGAAACTGGCTGACCGGGAGGCTCTTAACTCATTCAGCGCCATCGCTTAATGAGCCAGGGGGGCGCTAGAACGCCATCGCTTTAATCAATGGGGAGACTGCGACATTTGTGAGTGCTTAAAATATACACAGATAGCTTTGATCGCGGTAGAAAGAAATATCAGATCAACGCAAGATTGGATACAGAGTCCTTACCTGGTCTCTGATGTAATGCAAAAGAAATAATCTAATTATCTGATCGCCATTCCAAATACTGCTTGTAGAGCTCCATCCCACATTGTCCGGCATTGCATATGAAGGGGGGGGGGGGGGGGGGGGGGGGCAGCATCGCAGATGTAACGTTGTAAACGCTAGTCCTGCCGGAGTATTTAAACCCTGCCCGCACGGCTCAGATCGTCCCAGAAAAGAAATTACATTTCTAATGGAGTGCAATACCGGCTGGAAGGCGTAGGCGGCGGCATTTGCCCTTTTGCGCGCTCAGACCCATTCCCAATGATAACATCAGGCTGGATGAATGAAAAATTAATGGATATAGCTAATAAAAGAAATAACGATTAAAACCCGACTTTTCTTGTGATTGGGGCTGAACGGTTGGCGAGTTAACCTGGCTTTTCTCGTGACTGGCGCTGAATGAGTTAATGAGGTGGGTGGGATAATAATAATACATTGTATTTTGTGGCGCCTTTCACGACACCCAAGGTCACTTTACAGATCGTAGAAAAAAAACACAGCAAGGCAGTTAAAAGTCAAGGTTAAAAAATAAAACAAACAACAGGAAGTATAAAAAACAGTGAATGGAAACTGTCACCCCGTAGCAAGGTGTTTCTGTCAGTAGGCTTGCGAAACAAATCTGTATGGATAGTAGGGGTGTAACGGTACGTGTATTCGTCCCGCGGCAACGAATACGCCCCACAGCGCAAACACACCCACATGCAGGCACACCGAGTCAGACTTCAGAGCGGCGAAAGTGCACGGAGGAGAAAGGCACATTTACATTGGAACAGCTGCAGGGTCATTACAGTTTTCTTTCGTTTTCTTGTTCGCCCAATAACGTTAACCAAATGAAACCAATGGAAAGAAACACACACGCGTCTCCGACACACACACACGCGCACGCGCCAACAAACACATCAACATTCTCCCCCGCCGGACTCACAGGCACAATCAAATAAAAAGAAGAAACATAGGCCTACTTTTCCAGACAGATCATCTGAGCTCCACTGTGTTTAAATCCAAATAATCCTCTGCCATTGTTGTAATATGTCATCTGTTCTCTAGTATTCAGTCTGGTTGTGAAGTTAAATTCTCTCTGGAAGTGAAAGTGAAACTTAGCAAGGATAAGTTTAAAGTGGCAGTAGGCAAGTGGATGCCTGAACACAGAATGACACCAGTATCACTAATTACCACGGCAAGCCTATAGAAAATTATTCTATTTAATAATAATAATTATAATAATTATCATAAATATAATATATAAATAAAAATATATATAATTTTTTTTTTATAATAATTTTATTATATTAACACATTAACTGCCACGGAGTTTGATCATCTTATACCATTCTCTGCCAGCACTGTACGTCTATGGAGATGTTCACCTTCTTTGCAGGGCTATAACTTTTTTAATTGTATTGCTAAATTGACATTACTATGGCCCATTCAACATCGATTATCTATCGTTCAGGATGTAGGAACGTTTTACTTTTTCATTCACACATTCATACGAAAATACCGTCTAGAGCAGGGGTAGGCAACCCTAGGCACGCGTGCCTGCATAGGCACGCGTGGGCATTTTCATAGGCACAGGGGGCAGGATTAAAAAAAATAAAAAAAAATATTATTTATTTTATTTATTTTTTCTTTTGCTTTGAAATATTTTGCACTGTTGTCGCATTTATCTTGTTCGAATCCTCCCACAGGTTCTTTTTACTACCACATATTTAATTGAGACCCTTTATTTGTTTATTATTTCAATTTAGCTGGAAATACATTGCTACATCATTCAGTAACATTTGCAGAGCCTTATAACAAAAACATTATTACGGTCACCATTGTGACCAGTGGGATTAATCAACAAATTTTATTATTTATTTTTCTATTTCATTGAACATTGCACATGTTAAAAGCAAATTTTTTTACTCAAAATGTGAGTATTACCAAGTCAACTTGTGTTCTTAAAACAATGACAATAAACATAGTTTTATTAGGTTGAAATAATGTGGTTGTGTACTTATTTTTCTGTTAACTTATTATGGATTGAAAACTGAATACCTTAATGCACAGTAACTGAACTCAATATTTTTAAGTTCTGGTAACTTATTATTATTTATTTTTTTACAGTGTAGTCTTGCGATCAATCAAAACGTATTTACATGATATACCTCACATTCACCCTCCATTCACATCCTTGTGTTCTCCTGGTGTTCTCCATTAGGCCTGTAGGTGGAGCTATGACAGCACACGTACAGTACACACACCGATGGTGTGTGATGTGTCTAAAAATGAATGGGCAAATGTGAGTGAAATGGTCGCACTGTATGCAGCTGTTTGTCTGCATTGCATTCCCCCCCCAACTCAGATTTAGGGTTGATACAACCATCATAATATTGTTAATAATAACAATAACAATAATGATGTAATAATGTAAAAATTATCATTAAAAAGACCTGATTATGAGAAAAGAAAATTACGATGCATGGAATATTGTTGAGGCACACTAGTTACAACTATATTTCAAACAGGCACTCCATGTCAAAAAGGTTGCTGACCCCTGGTCTAGAGTATAAATATGTTTTTATCGTTTTCTGCAGTAATTCCTAGAACGTGAGATATAGGCATAAATGCATATATAGATTATCAAATGCCGTTTGGTTCCGATCCATGCTATATAAAAAATGTCAACTGTACATGGTCCTAAACGTTATGATCGACGGGTGAACGGGGGGGGGGGGGGGTCGTTTATAATTCCGTGATCGTCGTTAAATGCTTCATGTAGTATGGGTGATATATAGATCAGAGCAGTTTGTATGGATAATAATAAACACTCACGCTGAAAATAACGTCAGCCTCCTCTTACCGCTGGGTGATGACACTGGAGCAAAAATATCCCAGTTATTTGATGGGGATCGAGTAGATCCATTTCCGGTTTGTATAATACTAATACACGCCCAAATCATGTCGATTATTGAGTTATGGCAGCGATTCATATCCACGGTGTGTGTCTTGAGTCCCGCGACGATATGCAAGTGGCCGGACGGATTTAGGAGACACACGATATCCAACCGGCCACTTCCGGTTTGGCAACTCGCCGATCATCCACCAGGTGGCAGTATTGAAGCGTTGCAGAGTTGTGCCAAGTCCCACAGCATCAGACAAGGCTCCGTGAGGGAAATATGAATACCATGGCGAAAATATGAAATATGATCAAAATAACGTCGTACACCGTGATCTGGCAGAATTAGCATGAACTTGATACCCCGTTGTACAATGTTTTTGGCACAGGAAGTGTTAATAATAATTATTATAAATATTTTTTTTCTGTTGTACCGAACTCGTACCAAACCGTGACCCCAATACCGAGGTAGGTACCGAACCGTGGCTTCTGTGTACCGTTACACCCCTAGTCTCTACGCCTGTACATCACAGACTGCTAAACATCTGTCTCTACGCCTGTACATCACAGTCTGCCAAACACCTCTGTCTCTACGCCTGTACATCACAAACTGCTAAACACCTGTCTCTATGCCTGTACGTCGTCGTCACAGCCTGCTAAAAACCTCTGTCTCTAGGTTCCTGAGGCTATTTGTGGATATCCTGATGAAGAATGTTCTCAGTCAACCGAGGTTTGGATAATAACAAGGTTTATTAACCAAACAGATAGATTACATAGAGAGAATGGCTGAGGGCTTCCCCCAGGTGATCAGCTGAAATGACCCAGGTGAGAAGACCTCGATTGTGGTCGGGAGGAGCCCTTTATAGTTCAACAAGGGGGGGTGTGTGGTCCCATTTGATAGGTCAAATGGGGGGGGGGTACAGGTTTGGGGAGGAAGGGGAGGGGAATGTCTTATTCCACAGAGAGGGGGGGGGGCATAGGTAAGGGGGACACAGGGGAGGGGAGTATATTTACATGAGGACATTATATTATACCACAATACTCACTTTTCTCTGTTATAATGTGGGTGAGATTAATGTATAATATACCAGGGTTGTTTGGAACAGGTAAAAGTGAAAATAGAAAACAATTAAAATAATGAAAATTTTGGCCGATGTGATGTTGGTTGGCATAACAGTTTAAAATAGAATTATTTATATACATGATTCATGACATGATCGACTGGACTGCGGTCTGTGTTATTTTGATATCAGAGATGTGGGAATAGATATCACCCTTTTCTTTTATTAATCGCTCAAAATACCTATATCAATGAGTGGTCCTCAACTCTGATATCAAACAACAATTAACATAATCATTAGAAGCTATAGCTGTGCAAATATCTTGGCATACCTTCAGTCGTTCATGTCGTGACTCAGGGGAGCTAATGTGATGGTTGTGCATACAGGCATAGTAATAAAACTATTACATACATGTGAGCACTGTCTCTGTGTGGTCAGAGTGCACAGGGTGAAAAACAAAATTGTGTGCATAATTATTAGGAATAGGATTTACACATAAGGCTATCATGATCGATTATGGGAAACTGTTCAAAAATATATATATGCACATTTTATAATTATTCTTGATGAAATTACTTAGGATTCAGTTGTATTTAACCTAAGTTTGAGTGTCACTTTCATCTGTGATTGCCTCAGTTTTGTTGGTCTTTACTTAGAATCAGGCAATTTTCTCCATTTCTTCTCTATAAATGAGGAGATAAAACGTCTTATGCATCGCTTCTGTATGTAATTCTAGTGCATATATTATCAACTGTTCACCATACAGGTGCAAAACAACAACGTTACATGTCCTCTTCCATGAGAGAATAAACCAACTGATTCTTTCTTTTCTGACAATACAATTTTGTAACCTAAGTAATTCAAATGTGATGTAATACAGTAACACAGTAAAATTTAAATAAATACATAATAATGTGGACAATGTGGCGTTGGTTTGGTCTGCCGTGGTCTGCAGTGCCGGGGTGGAGGCCGTCAAAGGTTGATCTCCTCTTCGTCAGTGTCTCCTTGGTCAGTCTCCTTCGTGGTCCCCTGCTCCACTTTCTTGGGGACGTCTGTGGGCTGGGTTGGATGGCGGCTCTCCCACGGTTGCTGTCGTCGTCCTGGTTGTGTTCGCAGCTCCTTGGCGGCGTCCCTGGTGGTGGTCCTATGCTGTCGTGGGTCGCTCAGGTCGCTGGGTTGTGTTCTTCCTTGCCTGGTCGCGCCGTCGTTCGTGGTTCAGGTCACGCATCGTCTCACTCGTCCTGTCCTCTCACCAATTTATGATCTGAGGATGATAAAAAACTGCCTTAGAAAACCTCCTCACATAAATGATTCAACGCCTTTCTGCTAAAGAGGAAAATCATTTAGGGTTCATTCAATTCATTGTGTAATACCATCATGCATTTGATATCGTTTGGATCCGATCTTTGCATGGAATCAGAAAATTTCTTTTTATCTTTATAATCTGTGATGTCAAATTTAATTTGATCTTACCTCAGGATGCGTTGGGTGTACCTCAGGATACTTACCTCGCCACGCCTTCTCTGGCGTTCTTCACGTCTCAGTGTGGCTCGTCATAATTTAGCATGGGGAAAAAACATAAAATCTAGGCAGCCAGTTAATTTTGCATGAAAAACAATCATTCATTTTCTCATCTACTCTTAAGTAGTATTAATTTAATTACCTCTAATACACCTTGTGCATTTTGATAATCATTGTGTAAATGATTATCCTGCTTTCAACTGATACAAATAAATCTAACCCTAGCTAACCTTACTGTCATGCATTTGTCCTAATAAACTAACCTACACTGTAGCACTCAACACTTTGATGACCATTGTTACTCAGATGATAGAGTTGTGCCCTTTTTGATGTCCTGTCATACAGACCCTGTGAGTCGCTTTTGGATAAAAGTGTCAGCTAAATGATCAATGTACTTGTATATCTTGTACATTTAGATAATTGTGTTCCAATTTTGGTGGTTGATATTTTGCAGTCATGGAAATGTATTAGTTTGTTAAAAGAATAATCATGCATGTTATTGGTTATAAGCAGAGAATAGAAGGAGGAGATTGTAAGTAAAGTTGTTTTCATCATTAATCTTTCATCTCGGGCACTTCTACTTTGTCTGGTTTTATTCAGAATTCATCTCTAATTCGTGTGCCTCTTGAAAAGAGATGATGAAAACGACTGGTTAGTTATTGTTAGTATGGGAATTAGGTAGATTTTCATGACTGCAACATCATCACCTGTGTTTATACTATACTAAGTTGAGTCTCTAGGTGTGGTCAGAGTGCATGCTGTTGCATAGCTTTGTCTGCTCCTGCCCTTTGTTTTTAAGTGCCCATCCTGAATAGTGTCTGCTATCGTCTCACAATTGATTTCCCTTTAGCTCCAAACTGCTTTGTTCTACTGTAGATTAACTCAGTCCCTTTTTTTCTCTTGATTGTCTGTTTGCTTCTTGTAAACACAATTTACATGTGGGTGTTTGGATGCAGATTTGTTTTAAATGGTCAATCGATTGTCTCTCAGCTCCACACCATCTTCGGTTGACATGCAAATTGTTGGAGTTTCAGTCTTTTGTGATACCATTTGGGTGTAGGTCTCTGCATCTCGCCTCAGAGCCTGACTGAAAATAAAAACACATGTTAATTTTCCACTCCTAAGACCATTTGAGTGGGTTCTTTGTTGATTGTCTGTGAGCTTAACAAAACATCAGCTAGTTCTCATCCATCCCATCCTAGGATGTAATGATAGTGTTATCATTTATCAATCATATCGCATATGTACACAAGCATCATATGAATGTGGAACCACACATTTTGAATCATGTTTAAAAATGTCTTACAATGGAAAGGGCTAGTTATCTTTCATTGGTTCTTTAGATAAACACATTAACTCAAGTGAATATAACCTAAACATCTTACTTTTAAACATAATCTATGTTGTTTGTGCCCAAGTTTTCAACATTAAAAGCTTATAAAGTCTAATCTAACGCTGTTTATGTGGACTACAATTCCTGTACTGCCATATACCGGAAACCGGAAGTGTTTGTTTAGCTCCCCGTATTGGTCAGTATGACCGGTATGCCCACAGATGTATTATAATTCTGAAACAGACATTGTAATTAGCTTTATGTGACTTATAATGTGTAAATTAAAGCAACATAAACACTCAAGTGATCTGAGATAGTTGTAATTTACTGTAACTGAGATGATAGTTGTGTATGTAAGTTTCTACGTCAAATGTATATACTCTCTTTTCTTGACTCCTTTTGTATCACAAACAGTACTGAATTTGCAAATCTGGTATGTCATAAATGTATAGATGTAGCAGTACTGACTATCTGTATGTCATGTATGTCATAATATGTCCTGATGAATTGAAAATGGGGGACCCTGATGTAAACAAGACGAAAGTCTTTCTCTGGTCTGCATCCCCTTAACAATTGTGTGTATTGAGCTGTGCTGTATTGTACCCATTCTGCAATCTGTTAATAAAGTTTTCAATCAATCAATCAAAGCATCTATATTTATGATTTTCATACTCACCGGGGAAAGCTGTTGTGTTGACGTTGGATCCTCACAGTTCAGTTCAGTTATTGAATAACCCTATTAACTTACCCCCTTTTTTGCCCATGTGTATCTTTAATCGAATAGTGGTTCCTGAGGCTGTAGCACGTTACGTGTCGTCAATGCAATGTTCGGTTCGTTTCTCCGGTGGTCTGGGATAATGCAACCCTGGAAACACTCTTCTGCATCTCGCCACCGCAACTCAACATTTTCCAATAGCAGCGCGCACATACATATACAAATAAAACATATACTACATGTGGATTTCACGCACCCTCGGCCTTGGGCACATTAAACTTTACGTTCGCCTATGGATAGTTTCATATAAAATCATAACTTCACGGCGCGCATAGCGTGACGTCATCGCTCCAAGCGACGTTCGTGCGTTCTCATTCGCCTCGGAAATAACGCTTTGCAATTCATACAGTATTTTTCCCACAAGCTCTCAATAGCCTGGAATTCCTAAACCAGCGTTTTGTTACCGAATGAACGCGCCTGTGCATATGTGAAACGTAAACAAACTGAAACGATAAAACTATACTTCCCCAAATGGTCGTTCCCGTGGGCCGGTTTTGTTGATTCCGGAAATTACTATCCTAGTTTGTCCCGTGAGTTGCACCTCAATGTTATTCTCTGTATAACGGTACTAGTCTCTCAATGCTCGGCGCGATATCAGTCGGCATATTGTGCGCATACAAACGAGACTTTAAACAGACAAAACAACAATAATACATATAAGTTAACGTGTGTGTATATCTGACTGTATTGGATCGCTGTTCGTTTAGTCGACCAGCCATCTGCTGCGACAAGGCATTTATCCCTTGATATACCTATACATCGTTATTAAAGTCATAACGACCGAACCTGACTTCAAAATTTACCAGCGATATATTAGATGTGAATATACCGTTTTATCATACTCTCGGTCTCTTCAACTCGCGACTAATGTCCTGTTTAATGTACTTTCCGCGACTGATGTCCCGTTTAATGTACATTCACGTACTCCCGGGGCATCGCGTAATCATGTACTACTAGGACATCGCGTGATCATCTTCCCGCTATCTGTATGATCAATTGGTTAATTTAATCCAAATACATCGTTTTCAGGAATGGAAGAGATTGTGGGCTTAGTTTGAGGTTGAAACAATGAATATTATGACGCTACTCTGGTAATTTCTAACTATGATTTCATCAGCTTCTCGGTCCTAACTTCCCGCCTCTTTGCAAAGGAATCACAGAACGTTTTTAACAGAGTAGCGTTTTCCAATGATATCACTCTAATAAGCTCACGTATCTCCTTTTTTTGCCTACATTTCAGTCTGAATTAGACTTGGGTTAGCAATACAACAACCTGTATTGTGTGCCTTAGCTTTTGGTCGGCTCCGACTCGACCTGGAATAGCACTTCAACCTTTGTGCCTAAACTTTTGGGAATAGCACATATAACCCATCCTCTCAGAACCGCCTGATAAGGACCCAGGTGCACGCGCGCCCTGGTAACGATTCTCAATACAGATCAGATATATTAATGCACATTATTCTTACTCAGCCATGATCTCAATATTTGACAACATTCTGTAATATTCACCTGGCACAGAGAAAAGCAGGAAGGTTTTAATTCCTTGCCATACATTTTTGGTCGACCATCTATTATACTCACTTTTCTCTGTATAGCTGAAACAATACAGCACGCCGGTAGGACGCAAGAGTCCGTCACAAGTTCGTAGACGCCAATTGTGGGATATTTGTAGATATCCTGATGAAGAATGTTCTCAGTCAACCGAGGTTTGGATAATAACAAAGGTTTATTAACCAAACAGATAGTAAGTACATAGAGAGAATGGCTGAGGGCTTCCCCCAGGTGATCAGCTGAAATGACCCAGGTGAGAAGACCTCGATTGTGGTCGGGAGGAGCCCTTTATAGTTCAACAAGGGGGGGGTGTGTGGTCCCATTTGATAGGTCAAATGGGGGGGGGGTACAGGTTTGGGGAGGAAGGGGAGGGGAATGTCTTATTCCACAGAGAGGGGGGGGGGCACAGGTAAGGGGGACACAGGGGAGGGGAGTATATTTACATGAGGACATTATATTATACCACAGTGTATTCGTCCCGCGGATTTACGGTACGGCCGTCACGGTGCGGTACGCGCACCCATGCGACGAATACACGCCACAGCGCAAACACACCCACATGCAGGCACTCGCGAGGTCCGTGCGAGAACAGCACGCGTGGCCGGGCACACCGAGTCAGACTTCAGAGCGGCAAAAGTGCACTGGGGAGAAAGGCACATTTACATTGGAACAGCTGCAGGGTAATTACAGTTTTCTTTCGTTTTCTTGTTCGCCCAATAACGTTAACTAAATGAAACCAATGGAAAGAAACACACACGCATCGCCGACACACTTACACACGCGCGCGCCAACAAACACATCAACATTCTCCCCCGCCGGACTCACAGGCACAATCAAATAAAAAGAAGAAACATAGGCCTACTTTTCCGGACAGATCATCAGATCATCTGAGCTCCACTGTGTTTAAATTCAAATAATCCTCTGCCATTGTTGTAATATGTCATCTGTTCTCTAGTATTCAGTCTGGTCGTGAAGTTAAATTCTCTCTGGAAGTGAAAGTGAAACTTAGCAATTATAAGTTTAAAGGGGCAGTAGGCAAGTGGATGCCTGAACACAGAATGACACCAGTATCACTAATTACCACGGCAAGCCTATAGAAAAGTATTCTATTTAATAATAATAATTATAATAATTATCATAAATATAATATATACATTTAAAAATATATAAAAAATTTAAAAAAATAAATGTTAACTTATATTAATAATAATTATTATAAATATTTTTTTTCTGTTGTACCGAACTCGTACCGAACCGTGACCCCAATACCGAGGTATGTACCGAACCATGGCTTCTGTGTACCGTTACACCCCTAATGGATAGTGTTCCCCTCCTTGATGACCAAAACATCCAAGAAACTGATGTTGCTGGGGCTGGCCTCTAGAGTGAAGCTCAAATTGGAGTTAGCGGCGTTGAGATACCTGTGATGACTCTTCACTCCCTGTCCAAATAATGAATATATTATCAATGTAGCGCTGATATATCAATATTCAGGCAACATAATTATGGCCACCAGATTCACTGTTGGGGAGACTGTGGCTCAGGAGGTAGAGCAGTTGTCTGGTAATCAGAAGGTTCCTTTGCTTTTGATCTCTCTCTCTCTCTCTCTCTCTCTCTCTCTCTTTCTCTCTCTCTCTCTCTCTCTCTCTCTCTCTCTCTCTCTCTCTCTCTCTCTCTCTCTAACCTGGGAGGTTCCAGTGATCATGTTCTTGATGAAGTCCCGGTGCCCAGGAGCATCGATGATGGTTACGTAGTACCTGCCGGTCTCGAACTTCCAGAGGGAGATGTCGATGGTGATCCCGCGCTCTCGCTCCGCTTTCAGCTTGTCCAGCACCCAGGCATACTTGAATGAGCCCTTCCCCATCTATGGAATGTGAAGGGGGTAAATGACATACATCAGATTTACATCGTTTACGTTTTCATTTCACTGTGTATTTGTAGTTATTCCTATGGGAGTCTGTCAGGAAAGATGTGGTACAAGGTTCCCAAACTTATTTTCCAATCAAATTTCTAAATGTTCCAAAACTTCATACCAAATTCCCATGACTGTATTTCTGCAGTGTAATGAATGAACAAACTTTAACTGCTGACATTGTGAACTTGTTATGGAAGCTTTACTGTGGCTGTAGAGACAGAAATAGTAGCCGCCACACAGACTCTTATTTCGGTCTTACAACTCCTGTCATTTATATTTTCAGATTTACATAGATAACAAAGTTATGGCCATGGTTTTAAATTAAATTAGTTTAAAAGGACTTTTCCAAAAGCATATTTTCTGTAACGCTCTGGGTTTCTGTCCTCTCCCAGGAGTAGAAACCCTACTGCCATTCTGGAGTACTTCACCTTGTTCTCTGTAATTAGCGCTGATTGACTGTCACCTGTGGTTTGTTGTCACTAATTACTGCGTGTGGTTTGCTGAAAGTTTTGCCTTTATAGTAATCCCATCTTCCTCTGTCTGTTGTCGGATCTTCACAGAACTACTGCGAGCAGTCGGCCACGGACAAGAAATGGAACCTCTTGTCTTTGCTGTTATTACTTAATTCTCTTTTCCTTATATTACCCTCAGTTGAAGCCTGGCTTCTTATTCATTATCGTTACAATCTCTTGCTCTAGTGATTCTGATAATAAAAGAACACGTTTTCTTGAGAAGAGCAACCACATCTCCATCTCCTTATTACTTTCTACTATTGGAACTCAACTCCTACCTTGACTCGTAACAGAAGATCCGACCATTATGAGTTCCACAGAAAGATTCCGGAGGAATTGGATGCTCAGAGAGAACAGCTGAGGGTCATCATCGATCGCCAGCTGGAAGTAGGCATCGAACTGGGTCGTCTGGGAGACCTATCCAACTCGTCCCAAGAAGCAGTAGCCGCGGTTATATCCAAAGCAGATTCAGCATTAGCTGCGGCTAACCACGCTATCACTTCAGCCGCCATTGCGGTAACAGCGATGGAAGCCGCGTCTGGAGCCCCGTCTGCCGGCGGGGGGGATGGGCAGGTACGTCCACTTGGCCGGGAAGAGGCTCGAGAACCATGGCTGCCGCCGCCAGATCGTTATGGAAAAGCTCCGGAAGGTTGCCGGGAGTTCGTCACCCAGTGCTCTCTTGTGTTCCAATTACAGCCTCGTACTTTCCCTACTGACATATCTAAAGTTGCATATATAATCACTCTTCTTACAGGTCGTGCTCTTTCTTGGGCCACAGCGGAATGCGAAAATGGGTCAGCGATCTGCTGCAGCGCGACTGCCTTCACCTGAGAGTTGCGACATGTGTTCGATACCTCTCGGGTGATATCCATCTATGAAGCCGGTGGGCGGCTCATCTCCTGCCGGCAAGGTAGTCGCTCTGTGGCAGATTACGCGATTGACTTCCGCATTGTGGCTCGGGAGGCGGCCTGGCCGAAAATACCCTGTTGTGTATTGTTTGTGCAAGGTCTTTCAGGGCGGATGCAGGATGAGCTATCTTCACGGGAGAGGGAGGCTTCGTCACAGG
Organism: Notolepis coatsorum; assembly: GCF_963971535.1. NCBI lineage: Eukaryota > Metazoa > Chordata > Actinopteri > Aulopiformes > Paralepididae > Notolepis > Notolepis coatsorum. Next base: position 113,514,504 of record NC_140171.1, on the reverse strand, counting down.
TACTCTTCCCAGGGCTGTACGCTAAGCTTTTTCACTAGGGGCACACTTGCCCCTAAATGAGAAATTTAGGGGCAAAGAATATTTTTTGGGGGCAAATTTTTAAATAACTATTTTACCATTATAGTAGGGCTGAGCGATATGGCCTCTAAATGATATCGCGATCTTTTTTGGCCATATCACGATACACGATATATATCGCAATATTTTGACATTTCCTCTAAAGCACTTAAAAATGCTTGATTTAACCCTTTGATGCATACAGTCACGCCAATATGATGATTATAATAAGTCCCTGCAACATATGTTTGCATTATTAAACCATGAAGATGCTTTAAAAAATTATTTAATGAAAATGTACTAAGAGTAGTCTACTGACACACTAATAAAAAATGTATTTACATCTAAGACCATTTATATAAAAACTTTTGGGTGCCTTTTTTTTGCACAGTACTGTGTTTTCTATCCACTTTAGCCAAACGCACACACACACACACACACACACACACATATATATATACACACACACTACTGTGAGAAAATAATAATCACACACACAAAGGGATAATGGCTTATAGCAGACTTAATGATTTTAGAATATTTCAGATAATGAAATTAAATGTTTATATCATCAACTATCCAGTTAGTATTTATACTGTCTGTAACGTTTGGCTACTTTAAATCATTGAATGTAGAGAGAGCTGTACTGTATTGTACCCATTCTGCAATCTGTTAATAAAGTTTTCAATCAATCAGAGCGAGAGAGAGAGAGAGAGAGAGAGAGAGGGGGCGAGAACGAATGAGAGAGCCAGCCCCCCCCCCCCCCCCGGGTTTTGTTCTAGGTTCGCGTTTTGATCGTCTAAGCTGCCGTAGGTGATGACGTCACACTCGAATGTAAACAGGAAGCGTTTAACAGACGGAGATGGAAAGTGGATGATATACAGTAACAGAAACGAATAACCAATAAATATGAAGTTATGTTTAAACTTCTGTTGTCAAGCGTTGTCAATATAACCCACCCCCTTTCCTCCCGAATGGAACTAGTGTTGTGGAGTCCGCTTTGACTGGTGTCCAGGGTTAGCAGCAGCTAACGCTAGTTAGCTTAGCATAATCCTAATGGATACCGTGGATAGCAGCTAACGTTAGCCCATTGCTCGTGTCAATCAAATTGCATGTTATTAAAGGTCCGCGCTGGTCTGTCTAATGAAATTACAACCGCAACATTATGCCCTGGTTGTAGGCTAATGTTTTATCCAATTTGAATGGATTAATTTAGGAGTGAAATGCGAATGAAGGGTTGCAATCACTACTCGCAAGCTTGCCCCCAGATGATATTTTCCACTCGCACCAGCCAGATTAGGGGGCAATTTGCGACGAGATGATCGCAGTGTACAGCCCTGCTTCCGCCCTTCTTTCGGTGTCGAACCAGCTATGCATTACACAAGAGAGAGCCTGGGTGACGAGCCTATGCAACTGGGGGCTCTGCGCCTGTCAGACGCGGAGAGACAGAGGCGGATCAAACAGAAGCGTTGTTTCCATTGTGGTCGTACTGGACATCGCTTCAGTGACTGTGCTGGATTGTCGGGAAACGGGGGGGGGGGCTCGCTAAACTTGGGGGGAGTTTTAGCAGGTGGGCATTTTACCTCTGTCACTAATGATACACGCACTTTTTTTGATGTCACTGTTGGGTGGGGGAATTATCTCAGGAAGACCAGGGCATTGATTGATTCGGGAGCGGCGGGTAATTTAATTCACGTGGGATTAGCACTTGAGTGGGGGGTCCCTTTGGAGACACTGGAGGTACCTATCCCGGTTCAGTCATTGGACAGTCGACCACTGGGTAGTGGGCTCATTACCCAGCACACGGCGCAGCTGCATCTCCAGGTGGCCGGGAGGGAATGGGAATGGTTACAATTTTATGTTGTCGTGTCTCCCCATTCTGCCATTGTTTTAGGTCATCCGTGGCTAGCAGAGCATAGCCCTGGTATTAATTGGGCTACGGGTGAACGCTCTATGGGGAGCGGTGTTAAGTCGGTTTCCGGCGAGAGTTCACCCGCCCCTTTTTCTTTTTCTCTTTTGTCTCCCTTGTCTCTCTCCAGGATGGTGGTGAGCGTTGCAGACTGCCACATCTCCTAATCCCGATTTAGCAGGTGTACCTGAGATTTATTGGGACCTGGTGGAGGTTTTTAGTCAAACTCGTGCGAAAGCACTACCGCCTCATAGATCTTAGGACTGCCCCATTAATCTTCTTCCTGGTACCTCTCCACCCCGTGGGCGTATGTTTTCTCTCTCTCGCCCCGAGACAGTGTCCATGAATAACTATATTCAGGAGGCACTGGCCGCGGGGCATATTCGTCCGTCCACATCCCCTGCAGGCGCTGGGTTCTTTTTTGTAGCAAAAAAAGATGGTAGCCAGCGGCCATGCATCGATTATAGGGGGTTGAATGACGTTTCCATCAAGAACCGTTACCCCTTGCCTCTCAAGGACACTTTGAGTGCTTACAGGGGGCGCAGGTCTTCTCTAAACTTGACTTACGTAATGCATACAACCTGGTCAGGATTAGAGAGGGAGACGAGTGGAAAACTGCATTTAACACGCCCAACGGGCATTATGAGTACTTAGTTATGCCCTTTGGTTTAGCTAATGCTCCGGCAGTTTTCCAAGCCCTAGTTAACAACGTGTTGCGGGATTTAATCGGGGTGTCAGTCTTTGTGTACTTAGACGACATCCTAATTTGTTCTCGCGATATGGTGCAACACCAACAGCACGTTCGTCAGGTGCTCCAACGTCTCCTCCAACATCAGCTATTTCTTAAGGCAGAGAAGTGTGTGTTTCACACCGACACTGTTTCCTTCCTGGGCTTTGTGTTGACGAAGGGCGATCTTCGCATGGATCCAGCCAAGGTGAGTGCAGTCTTGGACTGGCCACGTCCTTCGTCGCTCAAGGAGTTACAGCGGTTTTTGGGCTTTGCACATTTTAACAGGCGTTTTATTCACAATTTTAGCGCCTTAGCCACTCCTCTGACAGCTCTCACTAAGGCCTCTCTCCCTGGCTTTGAATGGTCGCCTCGGGCAGAGTCAGCCTTTCGCGACCTCAAACGTCGGTTTACCTCCGCCCCTGTACTGATCCGCCACGATTCGGAGGCTCCGTTTATAGTGGAGGTGGATGCCTCCGATATCGCGGTGGGGGGGTGATCTCTCAGAGATGCTTAAAGGACGGGAAAGTGCATCCTTGCGTTTTTTTTCCGTGCAGGCTGTCTTCGGCCGAGCGCAACTACGACGTGGGTAATCGGGAGTTGTTGGCAATCAAATTGGCACTGGAGGAATGGAGACATTGGTTGGAGGGGGCGGCACACCCTTTCATTGTTTGGACTGATCATAAGAACTTGGCTTACATCCAGGGGGCTAACCGCCTTAACGCGCGCCAAGCCAGGTGGGCGTTATTCTTCACTCAATTTAGATTTTCCATCTCCTACCGGCCCAGTTCCAAGAACGTCAAGCCTGACGCTCTGTCATGCCAGTTTGACCCCCCGGACCGGGAGGAGAAGCCCCATCCTATTATTCCACAGGCCCTTATTTTGGCTCCCGTGTCATGGGGCATAGATAGGGTGGTAAGATTGGCTCTGGCACGGGAACCCGATCCCGGTGGGGGTCCTCCGGGGCGGATGTATGTGCGCGCTTGCACCTGCTGCAGTGGGCACATACCTCCTCCCTCACCGGCCACCCTGGGGCCGCCAGAACCCTGGAGTTTATCCGTAGGAGGTTCTGGTGGCCTACAGAGGAGGGGGATATGCGCTCCTTTGTGGCGGTGTGCGCGTGTAGTAAGACCTCTCGCTGTGCACCGGCGGGTATCCTCCGGCCGCTTCCTATTCCCAAACGTCCCTGGTCGCACATATCCCTGGATTTTATTTCTGGTCTTCCCCCGTCAGATGGGTTCATTACCATTTTGGTGGTAGTGGATCGCTTCTCCAAGGCGGCCCACTTCATTCCCCTTCCCAAACTTCCCTCGGCTCGAGAGACGGCTGACCTGGTGGTGCAGCACGTCTTTCGGGTCCACGGGCTTCCAGTGGATATTGTGTCTGACCGGGGTCCTCAGTTTGCCTCCAGGTTCTGGAAGGCATTTGCCTCCAGCCTCGGAGCCTCCGTCAGTCTGTCATCTGGGTTCCATCCGCAGTCCAACGGGCAGACGGAGCGTGTCAACCAGGATCTGGAGGGGGTTCTGAGGTGCTACGTTGCCGGTTGTCCGGCGACGTGGAGTAGGAGGTTGGCATGGGCTGAGTATGTGCATAATACCCTCCTCTCCACCTCTACAAGTATGTCTCCCTTTCAGTGTCAGTATGGTTTTCAACCTCCCCTTTTTCCCGAACAGGAGCGGGAGGCTGAGGTGCCGTCGGTCCAGGCCCACGTGGCTCGCTGTCGCGGGATGTGGAACCGGGTTCGGACGGCGCTACAGAAGGCATCTGTTAAGGCTCAGCAGCAGGCTAACCGCAATCGTCGTCCGGCTCCGGTTTTCCGTCCTGGGCAGCGGGTGGAATCCAGGAAGCTGGCTCCTCGCTTCATAGGCCCCTTTAAAGTGGTTCATCGGGTGAACCCTGTGGCTTACAGGTTGCTGCTTCCAGCTTCCATGCGGGTTCATCCGACGTTCCACATGTCCCTGTTGAAGCCATTCCTGTCATCGCCCTTGTCCCCGCCACTTCCCGTGGTTCCTCTGCCCCGCATCCTTGACGGTCAAACTGTCTACACGGTGGGAAGGATCCTGGGTTGTAGGCGGAGGGGTAGGGGGTTTCAGTTCTTGGTGGATTGGGAGGGGTACAGGGTAGAAGAGCGTTCCTGCGTGCCTCAAAGGGATATCTTAGATCACAGCCTTATTGACCATTTTTGTCGGCTGCATCCCGAGGCCCCTAGGTGAACGTCAGGTGCCGTTCGTCGGGGGGAGGTACTGTAACGCTCTGGGTTTCTGTCCTCTCCCAGGAGTAGCCATTCTGGAGTACTTCACCTTGTTCTCTGTAATTAGCGCTGATTGACTGTCACCTGTGGTTTGTTGTCACTAATTACTGCGTGCGGTTTGCTGGGAGTTTTGCCTTTATAGTAATCCCATCTTCCTGTCTGTTGTCGGATCTTCACAGAACTACTGCGAGCAGTCGGTCACGGACAAGAAATGGAACCTCTTGTCTTTGCTGTTATTACTTAATTCTCTTTTCCTTATATTACCCTTATTCGTTATCGTTACAGTTTCTTGCTCTAGTGATTCTGATGATAAAAGAACACGTTTTCTTGAGAAGAGCAACCACATCTCCGTCTCCTTATTACTTTCTACTATTGGAACTCAACTCCTACCTTGACTCGTAACAATTTTCCAAAAACATGTCCAGCCCTGGACAACCTATTTTCAAATTCCATAACTTTTTATGACCACGATAACTCTGGTAGTATGAATGCACTGAGTAAGAATTACAACTAAATGTTAAATGATGCACCAATACCGATACTGGTATCCAAATGTTCCCAATATTGTAATGAAACAGATTGAAGTGATTACTGGTTCCTGGTATATAAAAATATGTTTTGTAAATTTTTTAACACTTTGATTAACATTGTTACTCAGCTGATAGAGTTGTACCTTTCCTGCTGACTTGTCGTACAAAACTTGTAAATCGCTTCGGATTAAAAGCGTCAGCTAAATGACTAAATGTAATGTAAATGTATAAAAATATATATATATATCAGTATATATATATATATTTCTTTTTGGGGGGGGGGCAGGGGCTCAAGCCCCCCTTCGGCCCTATCTGTGCACGCCACTGGATTCAATACAGATACTAAAACTATACTTTTTTCTTCTTCAACACCTTACTTTACCTCAGCAGCTTCCTTCTCAAACTTCTCAATGGTTCTCTTGTCGATTCCCCCGCACTTATAGATGAGGTGGCCGGTGGTGGTGGACTTGCCTGAATCCACATGGCCTATCACCACGATGTTGATGTGGACCTTCTCCTTACCCATTGCTGCTCAGTGCTCACCCTAAGGAAGATAAGAATTAACAGAATCCAGACCCAGTCACCTTGCTGTATAAGTGTAACCAGTGGTGGAAAGTAACTAAGTATTTTTACTCAAGTACTGTACTTAAGTACAATTTCTAGCTACTTGTACTTTATGTGAGTATTTTCATTTTAGGGAACTTTATACTTTTACTCCACTACATTTCAAGGGAAATATTGTACTTTTTACTCCACTACATTTATCTGAACCCATCAGTTACTAGTTACTTTGAAGAAAATTATTTAGCATAGAAAACATAATAAACATAAAACATAAAGTTTGGAAATTTGTGTTTGGTAGATTATTTCTCTGTTGTAACAATGCTTCTTGGCAATACATTTTATACCATTGGAAAGCCTGTTTATTTACCTTTTAAATGGTGCCCCATTTGTAAGGAACATGCATTTGTGGGATGAGCAGCACAGCTGAGTATGTGGGTTGTGCCCATGAAAAATGTGACAAATCTTATTCAAACAGCTTATTTTTTTTTGCTATTGACTCTTGTTTTGTGTTGTTTGGTGGATTGGATGATTGAAGTCTATCAGTAACAAGGAAGACACAAGACCAATTTATTAATTTAACAAACAGTCAGGAGCCTCAGTAGCGTCGCCTCCTCATGCTGGACACCAGCGTGGTCACACACTGCTGTGGGATGGCATTCCTGGCACTCCTCAACCAGGATTTGTCGCAACTCTCAAGTCAGCCAACGTAGTTGTGTTGGTTTGAGTTTGAGTTTATTTGGATCCCCATTAGCTGTTACAAATGGCAACAGCTACTCTTCCTGGGGTCCACACAAAACAATAAATACAAACAAACAACATAATTAAAAATAAAACCAACAATAAACATACGAAACAATATACATAACATAATCAAACACAATCCCCCCCCCCACACACACACTCATCCAACCCAACCCACCTCATTGCATTAGCATTATACCAAAATATTACTAAATGACTAGTAAAATAATAAAATGTTATATCAAGCATTGTGCCTGTACCCAAAAGTAACCTCTTTACTTGCTTTTTAAAGCTTTCTTGGCTTGTTGCTTGAGTAATTATATATGGCAACCTATTCCACTGTGAGATGGCCCTATAGCCTACATATCAGTTATTTTCATTGCATTCGATTCCTCGGTAGTAGAGGAATTGAAACATGACCCCTGATAACTTGTCTTGTCCTGTGCTCATTGTCTGTCTTGTGAAAACGTTATTCTTGAGTACAGGCAGCTTGCTCACCCTGAGCACGAATAGCATGCCTAAGCTGATCCCACAAGTGTTCAATTGGGTTGAGGTCAGGACTGTTGGCAGGCCATTCCATTCTCTCTACTCCCAAATTCTGGAGCGTTGTCATCTCGGAGGATGGAGTTCAGTCCCAGACTGGAGATATGGGATGGCCACTGGTAGGGGGTAGGTGTGGAAAAGTGACCATAGCTCAGCGTAGGAAGGTCCGATCGAGGTCCATATCTGAGGAGGTGCCAGGCTGTTGTGGCTGTGTCTGGTTCTTCCACATGCTACTGAGGCTTCTGACTGTTTATTCAATTAATAAATTGTAAAATTGCCAATATGTCTTGTTTCTTCCTTGTTACCGATAGACTTCAATCATCCAATCCACCAAACAACAGTCAATAGCAACTGCAGAATACGCTGTTGGAATAAGATGTCAAATTTTTCATGGGCGCAACTAGGGCTGACCTTCGAATTTTTTTTGGCAATCGAAGCTTCGAATTTAAAAAAAATTTATAAATTTTTTTTTATATATTTTTTTTATTTTTTTTTGTATCTTATGTTGTGGGACTTGTACAGCACTTGGTAAACTTTGTTGTTTTTAAATGTGCTCTATAAATAAAGTGGATTGGATTAATGAATTAAGTAGCCCCTTTCGTGACTGTGACGCAGCCAACACGGCTGTGTGATTTAATTCAAGGTGGATCGCTGTTGTCGTTTGAACAACTTCAGATTTCATGGGAACTACCAATCCCCCAAATCAAGAATGTTTAAGATGAATGAAGTAAGATTTTGATTATTTGAAATATGGCCTGTGTAGACTAAACTATGCACAGAATTATGTCAGTCTACAAGGTCCGGATTCTACATGGTCCGGCAATGTAGACCTTGTAGACTCCACTACAGACCAATTATCAGTGAATGTTCATGCATTTTTAAGAAGGGCTACTTCCACAAAAAAACAAAGAACTCACCAAAACATATCAGTAGCACCTTATCTAAATGTTCTATTTCATATATGGAGATTCATATTTATTTATGTATTGCATAGAGCTGCCGCGGTATCGGTATTACCGCGGTATCGCTGTTACATCATGCCCACCGCAGCGTTGGGCTGAATACCGGCATCACCGCTGTTTTTTATTATATTATTATTATTATTACGCTCTCGTTGGGCTTGCGGCTCTGCAGATATACCCTACTTCTCTGTCGAGATTCCAAGCGACCCTATTGGGTACCAGAAAAGTCACATGAAACACTGCAGACCACTGATTGGTCAGAAGAGATACGCGTCACATGCTTGGAGCATCTTGCAGTGCGTTTACTTCCTGAATCTCAGCCATCACAACACGGCTAATAGTACGTTAGCTCCCACCGGAGACCGGAGTGGATTACCGACGCCGTCGCTCCTCAGGGAACGAGGCATAATGATTTTACTGCAACGAAATGTTATAATAAAAGCCCTTCGTTCTATACACTTGTCTGATTGAAAACTTTATTAACAGACCGCAGAATGGGTACAACTCGGCACGCTCTGAGCAAAGAAAGGAACTTAGATATTAATTGAGTAACGCTTGCCTTGCTATGTGGTCCGGTAAATACGAACGTGTAACTATACTAACGTTAATGCCACAAATCGAATGCCTTTGTAATCATAAGTAGTAACGTTATAATAAGAAGAAGAAGAAAGGGTCGGGGGGGTAACCGGCGGGCGCGACACCGAGGGGAGACTTCGAATCCGTGTTTCACTTTTAATAACGAATGCGTGCATGCCGAATCCCAAACAATATTCATGCTGCAAAGTCATCCTCTAAAGATAGACATTTAGACTAGAGGCAGGCTATATGCTATATAAAGAGTAGACTACAAAAAAAATGCATTCAAACTTTTTTTTGTGTGTGTGTGTGTGCGGTAATACCGCGGCGGTAGGAAATATTTAGCAAATGTGTGCGGTAAGGAAAACATCAATACCGCGGCAGCTCTAGTATTGCATGCATTTCTACATTTTATTTCCTATTTTGTTTATTCATCCCAGTATCTTTCTTTCTTATGTGTGGAATTCTACAAGGCATTTACATTCACATTTACATTTAGTCATTTAGCTGACGCTTTTATCCAAAGCGACTTACAAGTTCTGTACGACAGGTCATCAGGAAGGATACAACTCTATCAGCTGAGTAACAATATTCATCAAAGTGTTGTGTGTTACAGTGTAGGTTAGTTTATTAGGACAAGTGCATGACAGTAAGGTTAGTTAGGGTTAGATTTATTTTATTTTATTTATTTTATTTCAGATAATGGTTGAAGAAGTGCGTCTTTAGTCGACGGCGAAAGATTGGATGGGATTCGGCTGTCCTAACTGGGGTGGGTAGTTCATTCCACCATTGTGGGGCAAGGACTGAGAATAGGCGTGTAGGTGGTGTATATGTGTTTGAGGATGATATCCTTCAAACAGGCAATAGTGATGATATAATTTGGGCAGTGCTGAGCTGGGTTCCTTTCCTCCAGTGTATTTGTCCCCTCGGCCCCACCCAATGGCCCCATGCACACACACACACACACAAGTATAAAGAAAAAAAAAAAAAAAAAAAAAAAATTTTACTTCGATTTTTTTTTATGTTCGAAACTTGTGCCATCGAACGAAGCTTCGAAGCTTCGAAGTATTTAAGACAGCCCTAGGCGCAACCCACATACTCAGCTGTGCTGCTCATCCTACAAAAATGTATGCATGTTCCTTACAAATGGGGCACCATTTAAAAGGTAAATAAACAGGCTTTCCAATGGTATAAAATGTATTGCCAAGAAGCATTGTTACAACAGAGAAATAATCTACCAAACACATATTTCTAAACTTTATGTTTTATGTTTATATACTAAATTAAAAAAATTATGAAGATTATATACTTTCACATAGGGCTGGGCGATATGGGTAAAAAAAAATTATCGCGATGACGATATCGATAACAAACAAAAAGAATCGATACAAAAAAATCGAATATATAACAATATTTTTATTTTTTTTTAAACATCAGATGTATGTTTATTTTGCAGCAATTCTTTGTCGTTGCCGCCATATTTAGTGTTACAGCCCCTCACACTCCAGTTCTCAGGCTGCAGCTGGTTTGAAAGCGAAAGTAAACCGGCTTCTCTGCTGGCTGAGGGTCCTGGGGAGTTGAACAGTTCTGGCTCTGCTAGTTTCTTTTCTATCTTTTGGCGCTTTTTTGGTGGACAAACCACCGCACATGTGCACCGTGACTCATGACTGGAGACTAGCTCTGCTAGCACACATAGCCTACTGTGTACAGACGGTTTCAAACTATTTTAAATTAGAAAGCAAACAAAATAAAAGAGAAAAATAAATCTCAATTTGGTCAGTATTGTCATTTGGACAAGCAAAAGAAATACAAGTCTGTCCACTGTCTCTATTCAAGGTCGCCGAGATGCACTGCAGATGTACCCTACTCTTTGAATTCTAGAAAGTGCAATACCGGCCAGATCCTCTTAGGGGCGCTATCGCAATAATGCAGTGTGCCCTGTGGCTGAACAGAGCATTATTTTTTTTGACTTTCAATGGAGTTTTCAGTTAGCTGGATTCTGGATGTGCAGCATGTAGCTTGGATTGCGGATTTCACTATGCAATAAGGGGATTTATCATCAGCCAATGGACATATCGATCTACCAGATGGCGATCGATAACGGGGAAATGCTCGGGGGGATCCAACCGGCTCATGGTAAGATCTTTTTCACTTAAATTACAGCCCGATCGAGCCTTGTTATGATACGATACGATCGGCCTATGTGGCTACTTAGACGAACACTGTTATTGGTAATCAATAATAAGAAACGATGTCCCCCGCCCCCCCCCCCCCCCCTTTCATGCATACATGCTTGAGGATCGTGCCGATCATATGCAGTTTGAGTTTTAACTGTAGCATCTGTATAACGGAAATGCCATTGGATATAACGTTAGTATTTATTAGCCCTTTATCTCGCCTTCCAGGAAATATACTAGACCAAATGCCGTATAACGCTTATATTCACGGCGCTATAAAATGAGAACGTATTGATGAAAAAATTATTTCTTTAATCCATTTTGAAGGGACGGTTTATGGTCCCAATTGACAATGAGAATGGACAGATAACAATACTATAAAGTATAGATTTAGCTCTACAAACAGCCCCACGTCTGTTTACATTTGCCGGTCCTCTAGAGATTTATTAGACGCATCCCAATGGCCCCGAATGTGTTAATCAGAGCAGCATAACTGGACCACATACCACGTTAACATAACCAGAGGTCAATGGATACACAAACGTCATGTAGAATGTGTACTTTTAGTTCAAATACTTTTTTTTCTTTCGTACATGGGGGTACAGTTCATCTTTGCACAATATCACCAACATCCTCTTTTTTTTTTTTTTTTTAACATGATACACCCATGGCCGAAAAGGAGCAGGATGAAGAAAACTTGTTTCCTGCCACCTTCCAAACTTCATAATTATTTTAACATAATGGTCAGCTCAGGTGCACCTTACAGCTTCATACCATATAATAATTATTATTATTTTTATTATTATCATAATTGTCATAATTATTATCATAATTATAATTATGATAACAATAACCATAATAATAATAATAATGATAAGACCACGAATAATAATAACTAATAGATCACTTAAGTACATTCAATTGCAAATACTTCTCTACTTTTACTTAAGTAGAATTTTATTTTAATGGAGGACTTTTACCAGAGTACTCATTTATCTGGGTAATTGGGTATTTATACTTTTACTTAAAATTAAGTAAAGGAACTGTGTACTTCTTCCACCACTGCTCTCACACACACACACACACACACACACACACACACACACACACACACACACACACACACACACACACACAGTAGGCCTATATAATAATAACTTTATTTGTATAGCACTTTTCATACAGATGTTGCAGTTCAAAGTGCTTCACAACAGTAGCATAGCAAGGTATGGTAAATCACAGTGTTTCACATTAGGATCTAGCATCCAAATAGGCTGTTTACAGTTTCATTCAGTAATACAAATAATAAAATAGTTTAAAATGATTAAGTTTAAAAATAGTCTAAAAATTATAAAATAGAACGGACGTACAGCAACAGTAAAAAATACAGGCATAAGCGAGCATAAAAATTTAAAATGTAAATAGCAAGGTTACAGTAAAAAGTATATCCATAGTAGTAGCCATTGTTTGAAAGTCAACTTCAACCTGTACCTTAAGTGAGCAAAGCAGTTGAGAGTCGGCCAACTATTGTGTACCAGTCCAGCAGTATCCCCTTACTACCTGCTTTGTTTAGATTATTAATGTGCTAAGCAACGAAGAAAGCTCGCTGGTCTCTCTCTCTCTCTCTCTCCTCGCTCAAACTAAGGAAACCGTATGACACCTCTAATGCAGCACACCCTATTAACATCACCGAAGATACGGCCCGGGCTGTTTAATATTTCAAAGGAGGCTCAGGCAATCATACACAATAGCCATCATTCAACACTGGGTTAAAGGTCCTTCGCCACCCCTGACCCTGCACCTGCATGCAGCCCTGCCTTTGCATGCATCGCATCACGTTTTCGTAGTGTTTGATCAAATTAACCAATTAATTATGCAGATAATAAAATATGCAAATAATGCCATTCATGAGAGTATGGCATGTTATGAACGGGTAATGATTAATGTGTTGCCTCCTGCATAGTGGTCGCCAGTTGTTTACATTTCAGTGTATTGCCCTTGCAGACTTTTCACAGTAGGCCTACTTATTAATTTGACTGTACCCTAGTAGACTAGAGAAAGACTATGTCTGCACGCAAGTGTGCGAAATTGTTCATTGAAACTGCGCCATACGAGCAAATGGGAAACTATGCCGCCTCCCACCCCTCGCTTGGTTTGATCATTTCATACCATGCAGTTATCCACCCAGTCGCCCTGCAATACACTTATTACGTAATTACCAAAACATTCACGATATCGTCGCGTCCTCGGCTATACAACATATAAATGATGCCGACAGTGGTCGGTATTATTTGGCAGCTTGTTACGAGGGAAAAATGCTGATAAAGCCTACCTTACCTTGAGGAGTGTTATTTATACCTAGTGCGATGGCGCATATGATGCAGCCGCAACTTGAGTGCTGCTACTGGCGTCACACGCATGTATGTTAAGCCCTCGTGAACAGTTCTCCCTTTCGCCACTAGGTGGTGTAGCACTACCACAAACAGCAACAAAACATTTCAACAAGTTTTTTTGGCGGGGCATTGATTGATTGATTGATTGATTGAAAAGTTTATTAACAGATTGCAGAATGGGTACAGTACAGTACAGCTCAATACATACAATTGTTAAGGGGATGCAGACCAGAGAAAGACTTTCGTCTTGTTTACATCAGGGTCCCCCATTTTCAATTCATCATATGACACACACGACATACAGACATACAGTACTGCTACATCTATACATTTATGACATACCAGATTTGCAAATACAGTACTGTTTGTGATACAAAAAGTGTCCAGAAAAAGAGTGTATATACATTTGACGTAGAAACTGTACATTAGAGGAGGTTGGGTAGGTGGGGTGGGTGAGTGGGGCTGTACATTAGAGGTGGGGGGGGGGGTTGGGTACAACTGGGTTAGGACATTTGTAGGGGCCAGTTTCGAATTGCAGTCTCCCGTAGGTGTTTTTTGATAGTGTTTTTGAAAGTGGGTAGTGATTCACATTCCTTTACAGCTTTGGGTAGGGCGTTCCACATTGATGTGCCATAATTGCGAAACGTGTTTAGTCCCTTGTTTGAGCCGAATATGGGTTTAACATGATTTGTGGAGCTCCCTCTGGTGTTGTGATCGTGGTATTCACTGACCTTTGGGAAGTATTTTGACATGTACATGGGTACCTTGGTTGTGTAGTGTATCTTGTAGACCAGGCCCATTGCAAGTTGCTGTACTCTGTCGTCTACTCTAAGCAACTAGGCAAACACATCATTTTCAGCTTCAGCTTCAACAAATACTTAGATCTTAACGAAAAGGACTGGGGGTGATGGATTACCCTATAGACATTTATTACATGTACATAATTTTGCATCTTGAAATATTATAAATACTGGTTATGGTTAGATTCAAGAGATTTATTTGTCACATACATACACGAGACATAGTTAGTTGCAAGGGAGGTTTATTCATATAGCACATTTAATATACAAGAGGAGAGAGAATATACAAGAGAATATAAATAGAAAACGATTACAAAAGGCACACAAAAGTCAGTGCAATAAAAAAAACAGCCCCAATTGGACTCCTTAGAATGGTTCAGATTTATCGGAATAGTTTAAGACTATTTTGAAAATACAAAGATACATGTATTTTTATTAAATGCATTCCTGCATTTTGTAATTTAGTTTGATAAAACATTTTACTAGTTAGTTTGTCTTCCAAATCCATACTTATGTGGTCAACAATTAATTGCTATTTACATACTGTAATTTAAATAGTTGTGATCAAGATCTGCCTACCAGGACGTAAGGAAAATACTTCCCCATCTCTGGTAATGACATTACATAACTAAATCAGTAGTATCCTTGTGGATTACATTGGCGATTACAAATTCAAGTAATTTTCTGTAAAAGAATACATCTTGTAAGTAAAAGTTCCCAGCCCTGAAATAACTGTTGCACACAACATCCTCTCATCGACCAAAGTAATAAAGTGTGTTAAAGGAACACGCCAACATTAGGGAAAATGCACTTACCGTCAGACAAGAGTCAAGACAAGTCAGACAAGAACATGGATTTATCTGTGTATGCAGTAGAAAGCCATATGGCTGCAAGCTAGTCTAGCACAATTGAATGGAAGTGGATACTGACCACTAGCCTAGCTTAAAAACACCTGGAGGTGTTTTTGGCCAACAGCTAAGCTAGTGGTCCATATCCGCTTCCATTAATTTGTGCTAAGCTAGGCTATCTTGCAGCCGGATAGCATTCTACTGAACGCACAGAGGGGAAATTGGTGTCTATCTTCTTGTCTGACTGAAAACGGCACGCACATTTCCCATAATGTTGGCGTGTTCCTTTAAAGCACAAAGGTAGGCTACTATTACTGAAACATTATTTTCTCTCACCCCATGCAGTGCTACAGTATATCCTGGAAATTAATTGAAGACTTCCAGCTTAATCCAGCGTCAGAATTGTGGCTCCACAACAAGACAAGACAAGGCCTGACAAATTCACAGAATAGATGGCAACTGTCGTCATTGCTGTGGGCACAGATGGATGTCTCAACATTTGAGTCAGAGGTCACCTTTTAGGCTATGTTCATACTGCAGGCCTAAGTGCTCAATTCTGATGTATTGCTCAGATCAGATTTGTTTTTGTTTGGCTATTCACATTATTATTATTATGAATTTGTTTTCATTTGGCCGATATCAGATTCCAGTGTGAACTGGTCACGCTCCTGAACTGAACAGCAAAGGAACAATAAAGATGGACATAAAATGATTGTGATAAATGTCAATCTAGACAGAGTGACATGAAAGTCGTATGACTGTTCAGACTGAGCTTGCGTTGCAATGGATCAGATATGAAAGTGGCCCAAATAAGAATTAAAAAGATCAGATTCCATGCGATTTGTGCTGTTCACACTGTCATGAATAAATCAGATCCGAGTCGCATATGAGCAAATAAATCAGATTTGGGCCACTTTCATCTACAGTCTGAACATAAGTCTTAGTTGATGCTTTGGCTTGTGCACGGTTTAGGATTAAGGCACTATTTGATCCATAGTTACAGATTAATAAACAAAGCAATCTTGGGCATACATATGGAATGGAATGAAAGCGTACGTAAGTTTACAAACAGACAGTTTTCGTAACTGCTTTGCTGGCAAAATACAGGAAAGGTAATGTCCACAAACCAAGTAGGATTTGCAGCACACTTAAATGACTAAGAAATCTTCCAGTTACTCATATTCTATTCATGAGAAAAAGAAAAAAATAACAACTCTGTGAGTGAGTCATTAAGTGTGCGGCAAATGCTACTTGCCTTGCGTAAGTAGTAGGGGTGTAACGGTACACAAGCCACGGTTCGGTACGTACCTCGTTATTGGGGTCACGGTTCGGTACGAGTTCGGTACAACAGAAAAAAATAATTTATAATAATTATTATTAACACTTTGAGCACCAGAGGTTAATTCCGTATTAGTCCCTTGAATGCCCAAATCCGCTCCAATGTTAACTTAATATCGCCTAATCTATGTTTTAAATTATGGCTATGTGTCTAATCTGCCCGTCGCTTATCAAAGACTCATTTTCCAGTCAACATTGGCAAGGCAGATTGTTTTTTTATCGCTTCATTTCCGTTTGATAGCATTTTGAAAATCACTCCGTTTCGCGGAAAAAGCAACCCATTCTATGATAATCGTCTTTTACTGGAATATTCCAGAACGTTGTCATTTGTCGGCCTATTTATGAATCGTTTTCAAATAAACTCTAGATGATCGATAGTATATGTGTGCGCACGCACGTTTGTGCCGCTGATAATCGCTGCTCTCATTTCCTGATGGCTTTTACAGTGAAACAGCAATATCACATAGTGGAAACGCTTATATCTCCGTGAAAACTAGTCTGATTATCCTAAGACTGATAACATAGATTCCTTACCTGACATCAGATGGTATCCAAATGGTATATTCCAATTCCTGATCACCATTCGAAAAAACCGATAAGTGTATTGATCCAACGTGTATACAGTATAACACATGATCCGCGCGGCTCAGCGGCTCCAGAATGAACTCTGGTAACCCCGGCTGCATCAGTGAGACGTAAAATGTGGAGTCAGAAATCCGTTAACCCATTCACTTTCATTGAGTCCACTCCAAAAGGGTGATTTACCATCTGGGAGACGATAGGGGGCGCTTTTTTCACATCCGAGAGCATGGACTGGAATATCCAACGGTAGGCTCGCTTGATGCAATATGATTTCAGATCGCTAATAAAAAAATAAATACGAGAATTCTCGTGAGTGAGCATTCAACCAGCGGGGGGTAAACCCGAGAAATCTTGGGCGTGGCATCTAAAGTGTTAATATAATTTTTTAAAATTTTATATATTATATTTATGATAATTATTAAATAGAATAATTTTCTATAGGCTTGCCATGGCAATTAGTGATACTGGTGTCATTCTGTGTTCAGGCATCCACTTGCTTACTGCCCCTTTAAACTTATCCTTGCTAAGTTTCAGTTTCACTTCCAGAGAGAATTTCACTTCACGACCAGACTGAATACTAGAGAACAGATGACATATTACAACAATGGCAGAGGATTATTTGGATTTAAACACAGTGGAGCTCAGATGATCTGTCCGGAAAAGTATGTTTCTTCTTTTTATTTGATTGTGCCTGTGAGTCCGGCGGGGGAGAATGTTGATGTGTTTGTTGGCGCGCGTGTGTGTGTCGGCGATGCGTGTGTGTTTCTTTCCATTGGTTTCATTTGGTTAACGTTATTGGGCGCACAAGAAAACTGTAATTAATGACCCTGCAGCTGTTCCAATGTAAATGTGCCTTTCTCCTCCGTGCACTTTCGCCGCTCTGAAGTCTGAGCTTGGTGTGCCCAGCCACGTGCGCTGTTCTCGCACGGACCTCGCGAGTGCCTGCATGTGGGTGTGTTTGCGCTGTAGGGCATATTCGTCGCATGGTTGCGCGTACCGCACCGTGACGGCCGTACCGTAAATTCGTGGGACGAATACACGTACCGTTACACCCCTAGTAAGTAGGTTTATATTTGTGTCATTGTCATCCTAAGCCGTAGGTCAGTGGTTCTCAACTGGTCTAGCCTCGGGACCCAACATTTTCCTTAGTCATTAAGTCGCGACCCAAAATTTTTAACCACTATGATTTATGTAAAAAAAAAAAAATTGAAAACATGAAATAAACACAAAAAAGTGCAACAAAAGTGCAACTATTGCTAAAAACCCAATGAAATAAAAGAATAATACATAATATATGCTTCTTAGCAGATTTCTTAGCTTAACATAACAGACCTAAGTTTGGGGGAACTAATGGGATAACTGGGGTTGCAACAAAAGTGCAACTAGGGCTAAAAACCCAATGAAATTAAATAATAATAATAAATAATTATGCTTCTTAGCAGACTTCTTAGCTTAACATAACATACCTAAGTTTGGGGGAACTAATGGGATAACTGGGATTGCAATAAAAGTGCAACTAGGGCTAAAAACCCAATGAAATAAAATAATAATAAATAAAATGCTTCTTAGCAGATTTCTTAACATAACAGACCTACGTTTGGGGGAACTAATGGGATAACTGGGGTTGCAACAAAAGTGCAACTAAGGGCTAAAAACACAATGAAATAAAATAATAATAATAAATATATCCTTCTTAGCAGACTTCTTAGCTTAACATGCAGGGAACTAATGGAATAACTGGGGATGATGTTTGCTCCTGACAAGAGTCTCAAAGTCTGGGGTGATGGTAGACAAAGCAACTCTGAGGTCATGCTCAATGTCCAATCTGTTCCTCCGCTTTGTCTTCAGCTGGACCAGAGCTGAGAAGCCACTTTCACAAAGATAGGTAGTGAAAAAAAGTAAAAAAAAAAAAAAAAAAAAAATCTTTTTTTTACCTTTTTTTTTTTTACACACACATCCGCGGCCCACTCAAAAAATGGCCCCGCGACCCACCAGTTGAGAAACACTGCCGGCGTAGGTGATACGGCTCGTCAACGGAGCAGTCTTTACTTTTTAGAAATGTATCTACTCCTGTGACATTGTAGCTCTCTTGACATATGAACAGTCTGAATATCAGCAGCCTGCATTCTCTTCAGTTTGATAGGCAAGGCTGATAAGAAAAAAAAAGGCAAATTTATATATAATTTCCACTTTATAATAAAAGAGGGGCTGTCTTTATGCAACACTTTGGAATGTAGAAGTAGTCAGAAGCATGGTAGAAGGGGTTGGAATCATGGTAGAAGGGGTAGGAATCATGGTAGAAATGGTCGGAATCATGGTAGAAGGGGTTGGAATCATGGTAGAAGGGGTTGGAATCATGGTAGAATTGGCCATAATCATGGTACAAGTGGTTGGAAACATGGTAGAAGGGGTCGGAATCATGGTAGAATTGGTCATAATCATGGCACAAGTGGTTGGAATGGTGGTTGGAATCATAATGCATTGATGCTGTAAACATATTTGAGGTTTGAAGTCCAAACATTACCTTGGAGAACTTTTACAAGATTTACAAGAACTTTTCTCCCATGAGACGGAGGTTGTAAACCTGAACCGAGAGGCTTGTAAAAAACAAGGGATTGTAATTCAGTCAGTTTCAGTGACCAGCTGTCAACAGCAACACTGCATCCACCGTCTCCCGAGTCCTGAGTCCTAATCCACGGTGATGCTGAAATAGAAGAAATATATATATAATTTTTTTTGTATCTACTTTTTTTTCTCCCCATTTTTTCTATTTTTCTCTCATCCCAATTTCGTATTATCCAATTCTTCCCTCCCCTGTCTCGAACGTTGCTAGACCATGCCTCCCACTGGTCGGCTGCAATGTGGACAAAGCCTTGCATCATGTGTCCCCTCCGGTACACGAGGAGGCAGCCATCACATCTTTTCACCTGTACAGCGCGATCTCTCAGTGGCGAGGAGTAACACGTGGGAGGCTCACGCTGCCCCCGATACTTCCTGATTCTGCTGTACAGGTGCACCAACCGACCTGTAGGAGTCGCTGTCCACAACGTCCGATCCCCACCCATCAGCTTCCCACCCCCTAATACTGCCAATTGTATTAGTATGAACGACCAGCCAAGCCGGAAGCAGCGCAGAGAGCTGGGCTCGAACCCAGCATCTCCTGCGTTAGTGGCGAGCGCCTTGCCCACTGCGCCACTTAGCCGCCCTAAATATATATATTATTGAACAACATCCACGGCACTACTACAGCGGTGCCAGGTTATTCATTTCCAAAAGCGATAAGAACTGTACTGGTCAATTAAAGACTGGATAGCATTGCCATTGTCAGTATATCAATACAAAATGGGCACCAACAAATGAAGTTGTCGCAGCCTTGTCAGTTATCTTTCATTCTCATCGGTGTCCCCATGATTCTGACAAGGTAGGGACATTGAATTTACAATGATATATTGATGTTGAAATCTTAGTAGTGCCTTTAACCCTTTGGGTGCCGTTCACGTAGTACTACGTTTCTGTCGCCCGACGGTTGAGTGCCGGAAATGTAGAACTACGTTTTTCTCACTGTATTTATTTTATTCGCTATTGCCATTCATAATTCAGCGGGGCACCTTGTGCATACTGTTCCGAGTGTGTCTGAGCTGGCAGACGGTCTCTAACGCCTTCGGCCATTATTGCACTCCATTAGAAACAGGGTAGTTTCTTTTGTCTACCGAGCTGCGGTGTGGGGGCGGGTCCTAAACACTCCGGCAAAACACACTTTGTAGGGATGGCCTGGACAACTGACCCCGCCCGCCCGTTCATGCGCAATGCCCAATAACGTCGGAGACAGGATCGCTGTGGATAACTGGAATGGCGATCAGATAATTGGATAATTTTTTTTGCATTATATCAGATGATACCAGGTAAGGACTATATATAAAATCTTGCGTTGATCTGATATTTCTTTCTACCATGATTGAAGCTATCTGTGTTTTATGTGTGTGGCTGTGTGCCGTTGGGGGGAGGGGGGAGCGCCGCGCTCCAGGGCACATTTCATGTATGCACAAGGAAGGATAATAATGATAATCTAGTGTTGATTTCAGGAAGATTCGATAATCAGGCGAAAAATGACGTGTTTATTGAATTACACAAAAACGCTGTTTTCGCGTGTTTTTCCTGGAATTACTCAGAAGCACCCAAACTATATTCATATTCAAAGCGGTATAAAACAGAAATGTACGGATGAAAAAATTATCCGTTTTTTGCACGTACTGGAAGCAACTCACTGACAATCGACGGTGTTATTAGACCCATAGCTATAATATAAAATATAGGTTTAGCTCTACAAACTACAACTACGTTTACATGGGGTTAATGGACGGCAAGGCCAGGTCACTTCCCGGAAGGGGCGTGGCACTCAATGCGTTAAGATCAAATAAAATGTTTCTATAAAGAATAAAATAATTATCTGACCAGAATGTAATGTAAAAATGTAATGTGGCACTCTGTGCATCGGGGAAAATGTTCCGGCAGAGCTATCTTGTTATGTTGATCCAGAGTGCATTGGATCGCTTTCGAGACGCAAGAATCAATATGCTTTCGGCATTTATTGTGTCATACAAACGGAAAATGGATCTAGAAGATCGAAATCAAATAATTGGAATATTTTTTCTCCAGACTCATCGGCCACAGGTAAGAGGACTCTAACGTTAATTCCAGCTCGATTGTCCATTTATTTCATTGCAATCCATCTGATCAACATATGATGTCGTACTAAAGAAAGCCGTTACTGACAATCAAGGAATCATAAACGACCCCCCCCCTAGGGGTGAACTGTATAAACGGTATGAATTTGCACTACGGTATGGATTTTGACTATACCTTGTGACCGGTATGAGCAGCTAGTCACAGCAGTAGCAATGACGTTAACATTACTTGACGATTCACTCGACCTTTGCAGTGGTCGTTGCATATGTTTAATTGTACAGAGTTTTTCTCCACTTGTTCACAGACCTTGCCATATAGTTTGGGCATTTCAATTTGGCTAAGGAGGCTGAGGAGACTTGCTTTAGCACAGCAACGGGGCTAACGTTAGCCACTAAGCTAACTCACGTTAGCCGATAAGCTAACGTTGTAACGTGACTCTGTGGCACCAGTTCCATTAGTGAGGAAAGGGGGGGGGGGGGGGTATATTGACGAGGCTTGAAAACAGAGGTTCAAAGATAACTTCACATTTATTTGGCTATTCATTTCTTTATATCGCTTTATCCATCTGGCTGCTCTCGTTTCCAACTCTGTGTGTTGACAATGACATCCTGGTGTGACATCACCTACGGCATCTTAGGAAGCTCAAACCTCAAACTCATTACATCACGCTCTCTCGCGCTCTCTCTCTCCGTTGTCAAACATGTACACTAAAGTTATGTTGGAGTTGTATTGTGTTTGAGTTGTTTGAGGGAAAGAAACCTCCTGTCCTGCTGTAGTTTTTATTTTCACTTTGTGCCGCTTGATTTGATTGTATTTCATGAAAAGTGTTTTTCAGAGATGGAAGTAACTTGAGAAAAGGTTTTGCATTTTTCAATTGCAGTTTTGCACAATAAATGTTCTTAAAATACCTCTGTACTATGTGAAATATGTCCTAGTAATACAAGAGTACAGCAATAGCTGCCATACCAGTGTTTTACCCCTTCAGAAGCATTTATATAGACATTTTAAGATAAATGAATATACCGTGATATATACCGTTATCGTCTATGCTTCAAATTATACCGTGACATACATTTTAGACCATACCGTCCAGCCCCCCCCCCCCCCCCCTTTCCTTTACGCATGATGGAGCATAATGTATACCGAGCATATGCATTTGAATTTTTTAATATAGCGTGTATAGGAACGAAACGCCATTCGATTATGTATAATATGCGTCATGGCCTATAACTCGCGTTCTAGGAATGACTGCTCTACACTCTAAAAACATACTTATATTCACGACGGTACTAACACGACAATGTATGAATGGAAAAATATAACGTTCCCACATCCGGAACGATAGATACCCGATGTTGAATGGGCCATAGTAATGTCGATATAGCTATAATATTTAAAAAGTTATAGCCCTGCAAAGAAGGTGAGCGACTCCATAGACTTACAGCACTGGCAGAGAGTGGTATAAGATGGGCAAACTGCGTGGCACAGAATGTGTTAATACATTGGACGCCAGACCAGAGATAAGTCGGGTTAACTCGCCATCGCTTGAGCGCCAAACCCGAGAAAAGTGGGGTTTTGGTCGTTATTTCTTTTATTCGCTATTTCCATTCTGAATCCATGGAGGGAGCCTGATATTATCATTGGGAATGGGTCTGAGATCGCAAACGTCCAATACCGCCGCCTAATGCCGATTCGTGTACTTTGGTGGATTATGTTGGCAACACGATCGACATCAATACTTGGCATGGCGATCAGATAATTGGAATATTATTTTTGCAGTACATCCTAGTCAAGGTAAGTGCTATATGGTATCAATCTTGCGTCGATCCGAGCATGCCTTCGTTGTGATCCGAAAGTGTTATTGTAGCGTTACTCCACAACGTATGCCGTTGGCGACGATCGAAGAATAGAACCCCCCCTTTCATGCATGCATGATGAAACATAATACCGATAATATAGCGTTGATTTCAGATTGATTGTTGATCCAAGCGAGGAATGGCACGGTTTCTAGTGACATGCACTAAACGCTGCTTAGCGGCGTTTCCTGGGATTACACAGAATTACTCTAAAACTATACTCATATTCACCACAGAATAAAACGGGAATGTATGGATGAAAAGATTATCTGTTTTTTGCATCTTGACCGGAAGAAACTCAATGACAATCGACTATATTATTAGATCCATAGCTATAATATTTAATATAGTTTTAGCACTGCAAACACCGGCATGTATCCCCATTTATTAAAGCGCTGGCACACACGGCCATACTGACCACAGCAACCTCTGGCGCTGAATGTGTTAACTATGAAAATTAAATAGATTGTGTTGTATCTTAGCACTTACTCAAGTATGGAAAGT
This sequence comes from Notolepis coatsorum, assembly GCF_963971535.1. Classification (NCBI taxonomy): domain Eukaryota; kingdom Metazoa; phylum Chordata; class Actinopteri; order Aulopiformes; family Paralepididae; genus Notolepis; species Notolepis coatsorum. The sequence continues at coordinate 113,490,460 of NC_140171.1, read as the reverse complement.
CTATATTTCGTATTTTGCTGTAGTTCAGTAAGAACTCGGATTTCAGCATCCTCCATGTTGTTGCCCATCAGATGCAGCTCTGCTAGGTTCATGGGGTTGGATCTTAGGGCATTGGTCAGGAATGGAACACACTTGGAGCTGAGTCCACAACACCTCAGTCTGGAAAGAGATGGAGAAATGCACCAGTGTGTCACGCTTCTAGATAAATCATTTTCAAAATGTGTAAACTGCATCAACTCTGCAGGAAAGATGTTTTTTCTTAAAGGAACACACCAACATTATGGGAATCATATACAGTATTCACTCCAGAGAGACAAGAAGATAGATACCAGTTTCCTCTCTGTGTGTTCAATAGAAAGCCATCTGGCTGCACGTTAGCCTAGCTTAGCACAATGAATGGAAGCGGACAGTACCGTTAGCCTAGGCAACACCTCTCCTGAAGTTTAAGCTAGGCTAACCGGTACCGCTTGCTTCCATTCATTGTGCTAAGCTAGGCTAGCTTGCAGCCGGATAGCTTTCTACTGAACGCACAGAGAGGAAACTGGTATCCATCTTCTTGTCTCTCTCTGGAGAAGACGGTAAGCTAATTTCCCACAATGTTGGCATGTTCCTTTAAAGGTGTAAAAGAAACAAGGATACATCAAATTGGGGCGACTGGGTGGCGCAGCGGACATTGCGCTCGTCACCAACGCAAGAGACACCGACTCCGGCTGTCGGTGTTGCCTCCGGCTTGGGCCGGCCGTCATACTAACTCATTGGCAGAGTTAGCCGGTGGAAGTCGATGGGTGGTAATCTGGACGTTGTGGACAGCGACTCCTACAGTTCGGTTGGGGGACGCCTGCACAGCAGAGACAGGAAATGGCGGGGGTAGTGTGAGCCTCCCACACGTTACACCTCGCCAATGAGAGTCCACACTGGCAGGTGAAAAGATGTGACAGGCTGCCTCCACGTGTATCGGAGAGGACACGTGATGCAAGGCTTCCATCCTCCCTACAACCGACCAGTGGGGGGCATATGCGAGCAACGTTCAAGACAGGGGAGGGAGAGAGGTAAATTGGGATGGGGAGAAAAATCACAGAAAAAAGGAGGAGAAAGAGTAGATACAATTTTTTTTTTCTTCTTTTTTTAAGGATACATCAAATATAGAGTATATGGTAGAATGATTGTGCTATGGTTAAATACACTAGTTAACCCAGACTCCAACTTACGACAGTTTGTCCAGTTTGCAGGTGGTGCGCCCCAGTCCAACGCAGAGTTTCCTCGCTCCGTTGTCTTGGAGGTCGTTGCCCGAGAGGTCCAGCTGCTGTATAACGGTCTCATTGGAGGCCAAAGCTGAGCCGAGCGCTGCACAGCACGTCTGTGTCAGATCACAATGGCTCAGGCTAGGATGGAAGGAGGACATCTCGTTTCAGCACTGTTGTCCTCATAACAAAACAACAATGCTATAGTATAGAGTACTAAACAATTTGAAAATGTATTCACTTGAGAATCTTGAGATGGCCATAAGGGTTCTTCAGTCCTTCTGCAATATCTTTGGCTCCTTCGTCTTTGATGCTGTTCATGCTGAGGTCCAACTCTCTCAGTTCGGCGGCTTGCCACCTCTTGTCATCCGCCCCCGCATCAAATGAGATACAACTCAGGACTTTTGACAAAAAGACCATGCCCTTACTGGTGATTCCACATCTCGCAACACTGCAGAGACCAACAGGGACTTGACATTAATCAACCAATCAGTAGAGTATATGAATTAGAAATACATGGAGAACAGATAAAATAATACTTAAAAAAAATAACTTGATCCCCATAAGTAAGTAAAAACGTAAGTAAATAAATAAATAAGGAAGAAAGTCAAGGTGCTGCTGGGTAGCATAGATGTCTAAGCACTCTAGGGCTGTCTTAAATACTTTGAAGCTTCGTTCGATGGGCATGGGATTCGAATATGAAAATAAAATTTGAATATATATATATAAAAAAAATTATTTTATTTATTTATTTATTTTTCAAAATCAACTCTGCCTCTCTTTGTTAATTACAACAAGCAATGCTGTTTGTTATTTAAGGTGAGGTCGGACTCGGCACTGACAGATTTGTGTTCATTGTGCTGCTTTTATAAAGTCTCAAATGACGGCTTACAATATTTCATGAAAGCAAAGTGTTTAGTTTGTCTAAGATTTAAAAAGGTTTAAACTTTACAGCACTGACAAAGTTGAACAAAGTGCTGTACAAGTCCCACAACATAATCTTTATTTTTTTTATTTATTATTATTCTTTTTTTTAAGCTCGAAGCTTCGAATTAAAATCGAATCTCGGCCCCCGAAGCTTCGAATTCCAAAAAGAAATTCGAAGGTCAGCCCTAAAGCACTCGCCTACTACTGGGGTTCCAACTCGGTATCAGCGGTACCTCCGGCTCAGTCAGTCGTCCCTAAGAACATAATTGGCAGTGTGTTCGCGGGGTGGGAAGCCCTGATCGTTGCAACAGAGATTCCTACTGGTCAGTCGGGGCGCGCCTCTTCAGCAGGGATCTGGGGGAGATAGCGTGCATTACGCTCTCCCAGTGAAACTCCTAGCTGTCAGGTGAAAAGAGGCAGGCGATTCCACATGCATCGGAGGAGTCTACACCCTCCCCAGACTGACAGTAAGGCAGCATGTGGTAGTCTACACCCTCCCCAGACCGACAGTAAGGCAGCATGTGGTAGTCTACATCCTCCCCAGACCGACAGTAGGGCAGCATGTGGTAGTCTACATCCTCCCCAGACCGACAGTAAGGCAGCATGTGGTAGCCTACACCCTCCCCAGACTGACAGTAAGGCAGCATGTGGTAGTCTACACCCTCCCCAGACCGACAGTAAGGCAGCATGTGGTAGTCTACACCCTCCCCAGACTGACAGTAAGGCAGCATGTGGTAGTCTACACCCTCCCCAGACCGACAGTAAGGCAGCATGTGGTAGTCTACACCCTCCCCAGACTGACAGTAGGGCAGCATGTGGTAGTCTACACCCTCCCCAGACTGACAGTAGGGCAGCATGTGGTAGTCTACACCCTCCCCAGACCCACAGTAGGGCAGCATGTGGTAGTCTATACCCTGGCCAGACCGACAGTAGGGCAGTGCAATGACCAGGAGGGAATTGGCATAACGACTAAATTGAGGGATACAAAAAAAAAAAAAAAAAAAAGGAAAGGAAAGGAAAGGAAAGGAAAGGAAAGGAAAGGAAAGGAAAGGGAATAAAGAGGGAAGGAAGGAGGAGTCTTTATCCTTACTTCAGTTTCTCCAGCCTACTCCATGCAACCATGGCTTTGGCGATGATCTCTATTCCTGGGTCCATCAGGTCATTGTTTCTCAGATTGAGCTCAACCAAGGTGCTGGATTCAGATTGCAGAGCATCGAAAATGTACTTGCAGCTTAACGCTGTGAGGTTACAGTGATACATCCTGCCAGAGAGAGGTGATATGGAATGTTATTGGGCCAATCACTTAATTCATCAAGACAACAATAAGGAGGTCTTTAATTCACAATATTTAATCCAATAACTCACTCCAGTTTTGTAAGCGTTGACACGTCAATTTTTGTGAAGAGATCAATTGCCCCTTCGTCTCCGACGGCGTTGAGGCTCAGATCTAGAACCTTCAGCTTATGGGGGTTTTGCTGCAAAGCTAAAGCCAGAGTACGACAGCCACTTGTCCCAATAGTGCACTGAGAAAGCCTGTAAGAGAAAGAATTGCATATCACCATGATGGAAGTGCTGAAAATGAATGAATACACAAAATAAGCCACTTCGCAAATAAAGACCATAACACAGAACTGTCTGTAAAGTGAAACATTTCAAATGTTTGAAGATGGATCGTTAAAAAGCTATAGGGCATTTTTTTTTTTTTTATTGATTTATCGTTGAGCAAAGCACTTAACGCTTAGGGCATGAGATTGTGTAAACGTCTATGTTATACAGTGTCTTAGATTTTAGATTCAAGGATTTGATTTTGGTTTTAATTGTCCTAAAAATTGCACCAAAATTAGCTCCACTGGAAAAAAGATCACAAGAGATAAGTAATGTTCTACCCAGAGCCAATATAGCATTTAAAGTGAATTTGTGCATCATGTATGGAGGCAGACTTCACCACATCAAGTAGGGTAGTGTATGTTATTGTTTTTTCCCCTCTGCAGTCTGAATATCACAAAACTGTTCCCCAAATTATACAACTCCTTTCTACAAATCCTCGGACGGATGAGCCCACATCCCACTGCAACACGTAATAATAATTGTAACGGACCACTTGAGATAAAAACATGTCTAGGCAATATCCTTTGCAATTTTCTAAATAATAATCAGTATGCATGTCTTGAAATTACGTGTGGGATTTTACCGGAGTTCGATACCCGTAGGCCTACATAAATCTGTCCCTATTGGCACACTGTAGATCATTACAGCCGGAAGCGCCTGTTAAGTAATGTAGTCGGCAGCAGGAAAGTTTGGTGCGTCTTTTTTAGGGATGGCCAGATAATAATAAATAAAAACAACAACAATTCAGTACATTTATATCTATTGTAACAAAGGTAGCAGACAGGGGTAGGTGGAAGGTGCAATATGGTTGTACAAATAATCAAACACACAGTCAAACAGCTTTAGCTCCCCGCTGGGCAATGGCCAGGGGAATTTATTTAAACAAAACAGAAAATTAAGAAACCAACAAAAATCATACTGGCTCCCAGTGAAGCACCTAAGTGTCTTTGCTATAGTCCAGTCTTTAACTAAGCCGGGCCGCTGTCCGGCTTACCGGCTGTTAACTCAGTTTGGTTGTCTCCCAACAGCTCTCCCACTCTCCATTCCAAGACACACTCTGATGTTCTTGGTCTGTCCTCTTTGAGAGGCATGCTGATTGCTAATTGAAAGACAGCTGTGTGTGGGTCTGCCTGTGTGCAGCTGTCAGTCTTCTTCTCTCCATTGGGGGGAGCAAACAGGCAGGAACATAGCATCCATTGATCACCATTCCCCTCAGCCCCTTACACTATGTGTTAATAATTTGTTACATTTAGTTTCACTAAGTTAGGAAAGTAATGTTTTAAGTCAAGCCTGATGTTGCCTTGCACAAAAGAATGATCCCAGTCTCTTCCACACAGTGAGGCATACAGTTTATTAATTGAACAATGGGTATTTACATTACATTTAGTAATTTAGCTGATTCTTTTATCAAAAGCGACTTACAAGTTCTGTACGACAAGTCATCAGGAAGGGCACAACTCTGCTGAGTAACAATGTTGGTTACAATGTTGGTGCTACAGTGTAGGTTAGTATATCAGGACAAGTGCATGACAGTAAGGTTAGTTAGGGTTCGATTTCTTTGTATCTATAACAAAACCAAAAAGGATCGGTATCGGCAGTGTATCGGCCAATATGGCTCATAGAAGATCGGTGATGATCGGTATCGGTGGCAAAAAACGTGATCAGGGCAACCCTAGTCTTTTTGTATCGCTTTGTATTTCTGTGCGACTTTTATCCTTTTGTATCCCCATGTATTGACCGTGTTTTTAAACGGAAGGACCTTTTCGGATTATGTTTGCATTCCTTGGAGAGCGCAGCAAGGTATGCTTTGTTGTTATTTTAAATTTGTTGGACCTTATGGTGTTCTTGTTCTGTTCTTGACTTATTGTTATGTTTCTTCTTGACTTGTTTAAAGAAGACGTGTACGGCCCATGGGGACATTAACGTGTGTTGTCGGGCCTTACAAATAAATTTGATTTGATTTGATTTGTTTATTTGATTATGGTTGTAAGTTTGTAGAATGAAATTCGTGAATGAATGATTTTATGTCTGTGTAGGAATGTAATCCTTGTAGTTTGATACCAATGTTATTTAGTTTGTGTTTGTACTGTACTGTGGAAACCATTATGTGAAATGTTTGTTTGTCTGTTTATGTATGTTTCCAATGCAGTTTTCACAGTGCTAAAATGACGTCACGGATGGGAATAAAATAAAGAACGTCTTATGCATAAGTCGAGACTGTCGTTTGGATCCAAGGGCTGTAACAATAATAATAATAAACTTTATTTGTAGGGATGCCCCGATCACGTTTTTTGCCACCGATACCGATCGTCTATGAGCCATATCGGCCGATACAGATAGTTTTTGGTTTTATAAAAAAAATATATATATATAATTTTTTTAATAAAATATATATATTATATGATTATACTTGTAGTTGTATTATCTGCGAGACATCGCCACCACGCAACAAGTCAAAATGCTCGCTATCTGCAAACAATCTCCAGTGTGTGTGTATACTCTGCTTTGGTCAAATCACATTCAGCATGCCCTCAGCGTCCTCAGTCAGAGCGATAGTTCAACTTGACTAACAGGGTCTGAAACGTATGTGTTCAGTTATGAAGCATGATAGCTAATTAGCCAACAGCTGCAAAAACGAATAATGTCAATTATGTTATAAGACATTGATATCTGTAGCTACTGCTAGCCGGCTAGATAACATTAGACAATGACTCATGTATTAAACTAAAGTGAACTATTTAGTTTACTGGGTCATTTCGTTTAAACAGTGAGCTAACGTGAGCTAACAGAGGTCTCATGCACTAGACCAGGGGTGGCCAACCCGCAGCTCGCGAGCCGCATGTGGCTCTTTGCCCGTCAATGTGTGGCTCTTCCATCCATTTAAAAATAAAAAATAAAAACAAATATTATAATTATTTTTTTATTTTTATTTTGTATGTCACTCATTCCATAAGGACGTAGAATAAACATTTACAGATTTTTTTTTAAATGTTCTTGGTATCTGAATCTAGGGACATCAGATCTCTCAGGGAATGTATTCCCAGTGTCAGAAATAGTGTGTCTGTTAATACTAAGCTTGAGTAAATTGTAATGAACCAAAGGAGAATATCAATTATATTTAAAAAATATTTTTTATCTTCGACTGTGAATAACACCATGCTAAAATTTACCAGACCTGAAAAATCTAAGCAAATGAATAAAGGGAAGATGATTAAACAGGTTTTGTAGATACAGTACTAAATTCTGCCATCTTTTTTACAATGTCAATTTCTCCACCATTTTTCATCATATTGCAACACCGTTTTTGCTAGACGTTCACAGAAAGGTAGAGAAACTAACTGCGTTCCGTTTTATGGCAATAACGTTCAGGTTTGTGGGAGATAATCCCAAAAAATAACAGAAATTAAAAACTTTTACTGTATATTTCGGGCATAAGAGTATATATATATGTATACTGTGAGGCCCAAATTAAAAAGACATTAGCAACTTCAGAGGGTGGGACATATAAACACATTTACTATCAAATAGCATTGTGAGGCTGAACAACAGGACCAATTGACTATACATGTGCTTAAAATGTTTTAAATAAACATTTACAGATTTTTTTTTTTTTTTTAAATGGCTAAACGGGATTTTGTAATTTTGCAACCGTGGGTCTCACAGGGTACTTTTAACCCTGTGAGGCCCAAATAAAAGACATTAGCAACTTCAGAGGCCAGAGGGTGAGACCTATAAACACATGAAGGGTGCCGTGACTGAAAAAAAAGGTTGAGAAACACTGGTATATGGTGTGGCTCTTTGTGGTACCACAGTAATTTTTGTGGCTCTTAATCTCTGACTGGTTGGCCACCCCTGCACTAGACTATTACCGGAGCATTTGTTGATATCAGGAGCTATCAGTAGCTAGTCAGCTAGATAACGTTAGACAATGCCTCATGTATTAAACTAAAAGTGAATAGTTGACTGGGTCATTTTGTAACGTTAGCTAGGTAGCTAACTTTAGCTCACAGAGCTGCTCATGCACGTGACTAGACTATTGCCGGAGCTTGTTGACATGAGGAGTCTGGGAGGGGGAGGGGGAGGGGCAGTGCGCTGCAGCAGTAGCAGCAGCTGTGTGCCTGAGAGAGAAGTCAGCGAGTGAGAACTGAGATCTTTTTCAAGTTCCAAATTGTAATACTCTTATCAACAAATGCTTGCTTTATGCAGCCATTTAATACAAAAGGATGACCCTCATGCATTGCAAATTTGCATCAAATTCAAAACAGAGTGATGCACAAAATAACTTAAGAAAATAATAATTTAAAACAATGAATAAAGTGTGCATGAAATAATAGGGGAAAGAAAACGTTACAGTAGGAACTTGTTACATTCACCCACACAAGGGCTGAGTAATCACACACCCGACCTCTCTCTCTCACACACTCTCCCAGCTCTCTCTCCCTTGCCCCTTCCTCATCTCTTTATCGGTTAATTTTCGTTTTATAGCATTTTGAAAAGCCCTCGTTTTCAAGGAAAATATAAATATTCCATGATAATCGCCCTTTACTGGAATATTCTAGAACGTTGTCATTTTTCAGCCTATTTATAAATCATTTTCAAATAAACGCTAGATTATCGATAGTATATGTGTACGTATGCACGCTATATAGGCGATCTTAAAAATCGATTCTCTGATTTCCTCAAAGCCATCGCCCACACACACATAGGGCGAACGCTGAGATCTCAGCGAATACAACTCTGATTATCCCAAGACATTTAAAATAGATTCCTTACCTCAGATCAGATGTTCTCCAAAAAGATCATTCCAATTCCTGATCGCCATTCCAAAAATCGATCGCTTTTATTGATCCAACGCTACATACTGTAAACACATATTCCACGCTGTTCTGATGGTCCACAATGAATCCGATCGGCTCGGGTTACATGCCTGAGAAGTAAAATGTGGATTCCGGATTTTTCTTTTCTCATTCATTTTCATTGAGTCCATTCCAAAAGGGTGCATTACCATCTGGGAGATGATAGGGGGTGGTTTTTTCACATCTGAGCTCCTGATTGGGCTGGTTTACCAACGGGAAACTCGGTTGATGAAATATGAATTCAGATCGCTAATAAAAAAAGAACACGCTAATTGTCGCGGTGGGCATTCAGGCGTCAGGCTGATAACACGCGTTATCACGTGGTGGGCACTGAAAGTGTTCAAAGTTAATCGTGAGTTAAAAAAAATAGTGGCGTTAATAGAATCGGGCGATAACGCGTTAACTTTGACAGCCTTAATTTATACTGAATATCGGCCGATACCGATCGCTGGCCGATCGATCGGGGCATCCCTATTTATTTGTATAGCACCTTTCATACAAAGATTGCAGCTCAAAGTGCTTTACAACAGAAAAAGGCATACGAGCACATAAAGTGGAGACATATATAAAGAATTTCACATTAGGATCTAATATCCCAATAGGCCACCTTGTTTATGGTTTGATTCCGTTTTTTTTTTTTTTTTTTTAATAGACAATAATAGAATATAATAGACATAAAATGAGCATATAAAGTGCAGCCACGTACTTCAATGTGTCCAAGTGGCAGCCTGGGGAGCCAATGGCGTCTGCCAACTGTTGCAGCCCGTCATCTCCCACTTCGTTCCCACTGAGATCCAGCTCCCTCAGTCTGCGACAGCGTCTCAAGAGTGAACCCAGGGACACACAGCCACTTGCCGTCACTCCGCAGCCCTGCAGCCGGAGTGTCCTCAGTCTGCAGGATTTACTCAGCAGCCCGTCACTGAGTCTCCCCACTCCACCGTCTCCTATACTGTTGTATCCCAGGTCCAGCTCCCTCAGGGGTGAGTGCTTTGTGTCGAGGACAGCCGCTAAGGCCTGGACAACATTTCTCTGTCAGGTTACAGAAACGCAGCCTGTGTGAGGAGATAAAAAAGAGAGTTAAATGATGGGTGTTTGGGGGACTGGCTGTTCCGGGGGGGGGGGGGGGGGGGGGGGGGGGGGGGGGGGGGGGGGGTTCACATGCTTTTGAGCAACACTGTACTTAATTATTGTACCTATTTTATGTCTATTCTTATATTATTAGCTTTTTTACCGATATACCGAGATATTGTCCAACTCTTAATTTCCGATCGATACAGATATATGCAGGCCCCCCCCCCCCCCCCAAAAAGGAATAATTTCAGGTAATTAACATTGTCGTGGAATTAACACAACATTATGCATACTTTTGACAATAAATAAAATAAGAATTTGTTCTTACTTGCTTGCCTGGGTAAATAAAGGTTAAATAAATGTTAAAAAATAAATTTAAAATAAAAATATTTTTTTTAAACCGATACCGATAATACATTTGAATGCCAATATCAGGCGAAAATATCGGTAGGCCGATAATATCGGACATCCCTACTTTATACCTATTCTTATGTCTGCACTTTATGCATTGCTTTTATTCTGTAAACTGTATGCTAATTGTATGCCTATGTTCCTTTTATGCTATTTGCTGAGAAGCACTTTGAGCTGCAATCCATGTATGAAGGTACTATATAAATTATTATTATTATTATGAATCACAATTTCTAAGAAACAGTGAGGACACTTCTGTAAACAAATACCTCATCTATAAAACAAATTAATAAAGACCTTTACTGGACATATGAAAATGATGAGGCAAATACATGATTAACTTACATAGCTGCGCGCGACTTCCAAATGTCTGGTAGCTGCCTCAGGAGTCGCTCGTTATTACTACTATTGGTCACATCCATCTTATAAATGGGCCGTACCTCGTCAAAATAGTTAATTCTTTGGGACACCATGTGCCACTGCCAGGCTAGCTGGGTGGAATCAAGGACTTGCTTTGGTGCAGTCTTGAGAAAGGACTTGACTTCACTGCGTAGAACATGTATATCAAACTCCCTTAAACAGTGGAGCAGCACCATGCCACAATTGTTGTGAATGTTATCCAGAATCTTGTCCTTGGTGTATAAAATAAGGACCATTGGTGTGCTGCATCACACCACGTTCCTTCAGGAGACCAAACACAAAGCGAAGGACCACCTCGTTTCCGCTCTTCATGGCCTCATCTACCAGGCCTCGGCAGGAATTGAACAGGGCATCTTGATCGTGAGAGAGAGTAGCTTTGGATTGTATCATGGACATCGCATGGAAGTATTCTTGAACACTGGAATGGCCAAAACGATACACTGGAATGTTGTACAGCCCTCGCTCCTCTCTCAACAGAAGGGGACACCGTTTGCAGTACTCTGATGCTTCCCCGACACCGATGCCGTTCTTCCTTAGGTCCTCCTCGTAAATTACGCTGCATTCTGCTGAATGGTTAAGTGCCAGGGTCTCCAACTTAGCAAGTGTGGTCTCATCTGGGTTCCCCGCTCCAGTTTCCATCATACTCGTGTAGATCCCTGTCAGATTAATGGGACTGATACTAAACCCGTTGTTTGCTTTGAGCAGGCGATTCTTCAAACCTGCCGCCATGATGGAGCAGACCGGAGGTATTTGACAGAGGAAGCCGAGACTCCTTGATATTTTCACGTGGTCAATGCATCTGTTGGCTAGGTCCTCATCGCCAATTGCCATCCTGAAGAAGTGCACCTTCTGCTCATCACTGAACCCTAGCAACTTGGTTACTCTGAGCCGATGGTCAAGAGGGATGCGGTACATCTTCTCTGGTCGGGTAGTTACCCATATGTGGGCCCTGGGGAGTAGATTCCCTGTGATCAGATTGGTCAGCAGGACTTCTACTATGGATTCCTCCGCCACGTCGCTTACTATTGGACAGCCAACCCCAAAGTTTAGGGGGAAGTTACACTCGTCCAATCCGTCAAGGACAAACCACACTTGGGGTCCATCCAAGCTGGATTTGTCAAGTCCCACTCCCTTTAGATCTGGGTAAAAGGTGTAGAGAAGTCCGATGAAGCTTAGTTCTCTCCCCCTCAGCAAGTTCAGCTCCCAGAAGGTCATAGGGAACAGCAGGTGGACGGCCTGGTACTCTCTTCCCTCCGCCCAGTCGAGACTGCACTTCTGCACGGCTGTGGTTTTGGACACTCCTAAGGTGATGACTGTTCTTTTGCTGCTGTCATGTATGCAGTCACAGGAGAATATCGTTGTGCTAGAGACTAGCTGTGGCACTATGAATTGCACGTGTGATTCGTCAAAATGACCATCGGCATGGTCCCTTTCATGAATGGAGAGTCGGAAGGGAAATTGAATGTCTTTAGACATTGCCCCATTCACATACTGACATTTCCTCTTCAGGGATACTTTGAGCCTATTTTCAAGATCCATTGTGTAGTGGCTCCTAAAAGACAGTGAGAAGAATGCAAATATTTAATAAACCAACCATCGCCCAATGTGAGGCCATTCACCTTATTCACCTAGCCATCTGTATTCTCGTAGATCAATGTGAACTAGGGGTGTAACGGTACACAAAATCCACGGTTCGGTACGTACCTCGGTTTTGAAGTCACGGTTCGGTATGATTTTCGGTACAGTGGGGGGGGGGGGAATACAAAACAAAAAATTGCTTTTCTTTAACTGTATTAAACAATATAAAACGAATTGGCCATAATTTACTGAGCAAACTAAGGCTTACTGCTGTAACCTACTAATAACACTTAAAGTAAATCTGAAGATTATTATATAGCAGATGCCTTGGATAAGTCGTGGACAACTGTAGCGTGTGCTTGTTTATACAGAGCTGGTATGACTTGCTGGCTGAAATACGGACGAGAGGGAACTAGGTAGCGGGGCTCTATTACTTTTAACATGTGCTTAAACCCTGTGTTCTCGACAACGGAGTATGGTCGCAGATCTGCTGCTATAAAAACACCTATGGCGTTTGTTATTGCTTTGGCCCGGTCTGAATTAATAGCGAGATGCTGCTTGAATGCCACGGTTTCTTCCTTGTACCAGCGATATTCACATTCGGGTGATGCCGTTTCAAATGCGTGATAAAGTTCGCAATAAAGTTGAACAATGCCGGCACGTAGCCCCTTTCGTGACTGTGATATGCAAGGCTTGCATCACAGTCACGAAAGGGGCTAGCCGGCACATAGCTTTAGTGCGATCCACCCGTCTTTGTCCATTAGTCGTTAACTGGGAATCCGAAATGATCCCAAACGGGAGACTTGAATGTTGTGGGAGCATCTTCTAGCTCTCAGTTAGTATTGCACTCGCCATACTAAGGCTAATATGCTATGCTGAATTACAGCTATCGTTCAGCGTGGCTGCGTGGGATGAACAAACAACATCCGGTTAGTTGTGCACGTTATATTTGCGACGGGGGGATTTAAGTTCTGCAAAAAAAGGTTCTATACCGTTGCAATCGTTCGGTGCACAGCGCATACTGTACCGGAGGACCACATTGAGGCGGTACAGTACGGATACGTGTACCGTTACACCCCTAGTGTGAACACATTTCAATGAGCTGATAACGAATTCACTTCCATGCATTTCAAATAACAAGAACTATGCAGGTGAAAACTAATCGGAGTCAGGAAATCATGAGCACTTTGTCAGAGGGAAGCAACAGTTGTGATTGGAGGATCAAGAAAAGAGGGCAGGGCTTGAGATTCGTCAATTCGAATAGTGTATTCTGCCTGCCTGTGTATTCACCAGGTGGTAGCAGGGTTTCCGTTAGAATTATTTTTTTTTTTTTTAGAATTTCAATCTACCGGACAAATGGGATCAATTCCGGTCAGAGTTTATTGAGCTTAAAAACAATTATAGGCCTATATAAAGAATGACATCCTCAAGGCATTTATAATATTTTAACTTAAAACTAGGCTACTTTTGCGTATATACAGTCATTAATATATTCCAAATAAAATAAGTCCCTCGAGACTTCGTGCTGCTGCCGACTTGAGGTGTCGGTGGGCAGTCTGCCCGACATTAATAAACAGCAGTCTGTTATAATCACATTTTTATGAGCTAACGAATTCCGTTATATTGGACATTTGTATTAATTATATCAAGCGAAGAACTGAGAAATTTGGCAGAGAGAGACGGCAACATTATCGTGGGTTTGCGACTTTGCGTGATGTATATCTCCACCTCCCAACGACTTGGTGCTGGTCATAATGTCCGGTGAAAATAATTCCCTCTAAGCACAATTTGATTATTTGAATTGTATTAAAATAGGCTAAAATTAAATAGCCTATGCGATGAACGAAACAATCATTACATTTGTTTCATCGTTGCTTCACCAAGCAGCCGGTCTAATAATGACAACGCTGTGTCAGCGCGAGCTTGCTGCTGCTAGATTTGCGAGAAGCATGGAGCTGCAGACCCACAGAGCAGCGGTGTTTTCAGGTCCGGTCGGGGGACCGCTCAGCAGCGCCCCCCACCCAACAGTTGAATTGCCAATGGCTGAATTGGAGTACTGCACTGTGCCGGCAAAGCTGGGGGGTTCTGTGGGTCTGCAGCTGCATGCTTTTCGCAAATCTAGCAGCAAGCTCGCGCTGACACGTCGTTGTCATTATTAGACAGACCTGCTTGGTGAAGCAACGATGAAACAAATGTAATGATTGTTTCGTTCATCGCATAGGCTATTTAATTTTAGCCTATTTTAATACAATTCAAATAATCAAATTGTGCTTAGAGGGAATTATTTTCACCAGACATTATGACCGGAGAGATTAAATATGTCGGACTTCAACAGATTTTGGCGGTCAAATACCGGTAATTACCGGCTAACGGAAACGCTGGGTGGTAGCCTGGAAGATTAGGTGTGTTTGAGATAAATTTCGGCTTGCCTCAAAAACAAGCGAGAGTAGACGATTGCAGCCGGGGGAGGAGTCAGAAAGTTGAACACTTCAGAGATAACAAGCCTCGCCTAGTCTCGCATGGCAGATATCGCGTTCACGTTCCCACACACGTTCCCACACGCACCTGTCCAGCTCATTATATAATGAGAGGGCCGCTTTGCGATGGATCAAAATTTGATTAGATTCAAATGTATTGTCATCACACAGCACACTACCTATAGTGGAATAGACTGTATTCGTATGCCATTATACCATTCTTATTCTTGTTAGTTGCTTAGACTTAATTTATTATTAGATACAGGAGTTTATGTACCAAGAGCTTCTGCAATTAACTTTCCCATTATATTTGGTTCCGGGGGGGTTGATACTGTTATTTTGATATAAACTCCATTGCAGAGATGGTTATTAACTGGTTCGGGGCCAACCACGTATATATACGTGTTTGGGAGCCGATGCTTGAAGGCCAACCACGTATATACACGTGTTAAACTCGTTTTTGCTTTTATTCCATTTTAATATCCCGGATGTTGTCACAGAGCTGTATTTTGGCTGGAAAAGGCATATTGGGACTCGGAAAGTGCAGTACTG
>NC_140171.1:113224114-113475119 GCF_963971535.1 Notolepis coatsorum | reverse complement strand
CTCTCTCTCTCTCTCTCTCTCTCTCTCTCTATGATTATTTGTGTAAATAAGGTTATACGCCGACCATTAAGAAAATACATGTTAGTTTAGGAATACGGGGCAGGTAACTATAAGATTTATTCTTCTTCCTGCTCCTTTTGTCCATGGAATGACTATTTATGATTTTTTAATGAAGAAACTATGATTGTATTATTCCATGTGGCAAATAAAAACTCTGAACTGAACTGAACTCTCTCTCTCTTCCCCCCCCTCCCTCCCTCCCTCTACCAGTGCAGACTGTGGTCTGACTGTCACTCAAAGTGCTTATGGGCGGAGCCAGGCCATAACAGCCTGATTTCTTGAGGCTGAAAAATGATGGTTTCGAGTACTTGATTAGAAATATAAAACAATGAATTTTTTTGAAAAAAAACTTACAAATGTCTTCAATAGACTAACAGGAATTGTGTAAAGTTGCCCAAATAGTGCTAGGAATAGCAGTGCATAGCCCCTAGTATTTATGAGGAATGTGTAAAGCATTCAATTGTGAATGTCAGCAGTAGTACTCTGATACAAATAATTTGGTTGATTGATTGACATTTTTTATTAACAGATTGCAGAATGGGTACGGTACAGTACAGTACAGCTCAATACACACAATTGTTAACACATTGTCCGCCATGCATTGTATCCATCCTTATGCCCAGTCTGCCAGTGCTGTAACCCTATGGAGATGTTTACCTTCTTTGCAGGGCTATAACTTTTTAAATATTATAGCTATATCGACATTACTATGGCCCATTCAACATCGGGTATCTATCGTTCCGGATGTGGGAGCGTTATATTTTGTCATTCATACATTGTCATGTTAGTACCGTCGAGAATATAACTATGTTTTTAAGGTTTTCTGCAGTAATTCCTAAAACGCGAGTTATAGGCCCTGACGCATATGATAGATTATCGATTGGCGTTTCTTTCCTATACAAGCTATATTAAGGAAAGGGGGGGGGGGGGGGGTCGTTTATAATTCCTTGATCGTCAGTAGCGTCTTTTCTTACTATGGGTTGATATGTTGATCAGATGGATTGCCGTGAAATGAATAAACAATCGGGCTGAAAATAACGTTATATTCCTCTTACCGTTCGCCGATAAGACTGGAGGAAAAATATTCCAATTATTTGACGTCGATCTGCTAGATCCATTTCCCGTTTGTATGACGCAATAAACGCAGAAATCATATTGATTATTGCGTTTCGAAAGCGATCCCAATGCACTCGAGTGTGTATCTAGATCCACGCTACAAGATATTACTGCCGGAGGAATTTCCTCGATGCACCGAGCGCCACTTCCGGTTTGGCTTGGAGTGTAACTCGCCCGACATCCACCAGGCGGCGGTATTGAGGCATTGCATTATGAATGCCATGGCAAAAAAATTAAATATTGATCCCAAAAACGAGTTTACTCGTTTCTAGTGCACAACGCATGGCGGGCAATAACGAGTATACTCGTTTTTGGCGTCCAATGTGTTAAGGGGATGCAGACCAGAGAAACACTTTCATCTGGTTTATACCAGGGTCCCCCATTTTCAATTCATAATGACAGTTCATGAAGTTTATCTTGGAATAATGATGGATAAGATAACGTTATTTGAAGAAGCTCTTGGTACCCAAACTCCTGTATCCAATAAAAATAATTATAATAATAATAATAAATCTATCGGATAAGACGGGACCCTGATGTAAACAAGACGAAAGTATTTTTCTGGGCCCTGTTCCTCGTACCTGGCTAACTGAGTAGGCCGGATAATTTTCAGGATAACTTGACTTAAGCCAGATCTTTCGGTTCCCCGACGCGTGATTGTCTAAATCACTATGACAACAGATCGAAGAATTTGAAGCTGCTCCAGAGCAGGGTTAGTTGAGTTAGCTGGATATAAGCTGGCCACTCTCTCGGAACAAAATGGCAGCTCCCTTCCTCAGAGATTGATTGATTGATTGGAAACGTTATTAACAGATTGCAGAATGGGGTACAATACAGTACGGCTCAATACACACAATTGTTAAGGGGATGCAGACCCAGAGAAAGACTTTCGTCTTGTTTACATCAGGGTCCCCCATTTTCAATTCATAATGACATTTATGACATACACAACATACAGATATACAGTATATCATGACATTTATGACATACAGATATACAGTAGTTACATTTGTGACATACAAGATATGCAAATATACACTTATACAGTACTGTTAAACAGAGATCCTAATGGAAAATATATATACGAGGCGGAGGAAACTGTACATTGGGAGGGGGTGGGTGGGTGGGAGGGGGTGTTTGGACCAGGGTTTCCGTTAGAAATTTTTTTGCCGGCCTCAGTGTCCGGTAGATTTCAATCTACCGGTCAAATGAGAGAAATTCCGGTCAGAATTTATTGAGCTTAAAAACAATTGATAGGCAAAAGAATGACAACAAAACAAAAGAATGACATCATCAAGGCATGTAGATTTATAATATTTTTACTTAAAACTAGGCTACTTTTGCTATACAGTCATTATATTCCAAATAAAATAAGTCCCGAGACTCCGTGCTGCTGCCGACTTTAAATCAAATAGGTGTCTGTGGGCAGTCGGCCCGACATTAATAAACAGCAGTCTGTTATAATCAAATTTTTATGAGCTAACGAATTCCGTTATATTGGACATTTGTATTAATTATATCAAGCGAAGAACTGAGAAATTTGGCAGAGAGAGACGGCAACATTATCGTGGGTTTGCGTGACGACTCTCTCTCTCTCCACCTCCCAACGACTTATTTGCGAGAGTATGTCGATGCAGAGCAGCAGATTCAGCTGTTTTCTGGCTCTATCTGGGGACCGCTCAGCAGCGCCCCCCACCCAACAGCTGAATTGCCAATGGCTGAATTGGAGTACTGCACTGTGCCGCTGCAGCTCCGGCTCTGCAGCTGCACATGCACTCGCAAACCCAGCACTAAGCTCTCGCTGACAACGTCGTTGTCATTATTAGAAGCAACGATGAAACAAATGTAATGATTGTTTCGTTCATCGCATAGGCTATTTAATTTTAGCCTATTTTAATACAATTCAAATAATCAAATTGTGCTTAGAGGGAATTATTTTCACCGGACATTAAGACCGGAGAGATTAAATATGTCGGACTTCAACAGATTTTGCCGGTCAAATACCGGTAATTACCGGCTAACGGAAACACTGGTTTGGACATTTACGGGGGCCATACCATTACCATTCTGAATAATGTTTTTGCGAGATGAATGTATTGATTTCATAGAATGTGTGAAATAGGCCTATAATTAAAAACAATTAAAATACATTAAACTGGTAAAAGAAATGCTTTTGAAATGTAAAATAATCGACTTAAAATGCTGATAATAAATCATATTCAGCCTATGGATTTCCTACATACTGCACGACACCTGTTTGAGCTGCGGATGAGGCGCTTGTTTCTGATGGAGAATGCGTCCCAGCTCGTTGCCCACCTCCGATGCCGACTAGATATCAATTGAGGGGGAATACGCACAGCTATACCTACCTATTCGAAAAAACATCATCTGCACTGACTTATATAAAAAATAAGTACAGATCACGTGTGAATGAATGTGGAGGATGATCTCCGAGTCGCTGTCTCCAAAATTAAACCCAGACTGGACGCGTGTATGCCTTCTACAACAGAACTTCGTTTCCGCGTTCGAGTTTTGCGCTCTGATTGGCCAGGTCATGTGACATGTGCGCCAATCGTGGGACAGCAAGTTAATAAGTTATGCGCCTATTTCCGGGTCTAACAGCCTGCAAACTACCTGCCGTTCTATCGCTATGCTCTAATACAAACTCTAACCTTAACCAACTTCGAAAGAGTGCCTAAGCTTAACCGTCGGAATCAGGGCAGGCGTTCTATCGCCATGCTCCAAGACAAACTCTAACCTTAACCAACTTCGAAAGAGCGCCTAAGCTTAATAACCAGTGTAGAAACTTGCGGTCCCACGATTGGGCGTACATGTCACATGACCAGAAATGACCTGGCCAATCAGAGACACGGAAACAAAGTTCTGTTGTAGAAGGCATTCAGGCAGACTGGACATATGCCCATCCATCTCATTAGGTGAGTTGAACATTATAGACTTCTAAATGAAACACACTAACACTATATGTATTCATTTTATGGTTGTTTGATTATTGTGTTATTTTGTGTAGTTATTGTGCGTGTTAAAAGCCTCCAATGCGTGTGCGTGTGAACGTTTGCCTGTTTCAATAATAGTGGGGGTCGCGGCTCTCACTCTGACACCATTATTTCGGGGGTCGCGGCCTGAAAACTTTAGGAACGATGTATTTATTATATTACATGATACCTAAGCGCATACAGTACAGATATCCTCAGTATCTATTAATTCGTATCAATTAGATATACTCTTTGGGCTTGTTTTTGTATACTTATTCTGAAAGAGTTGAAATAATTATTTTCACTAGCAAGATCTCATTCGATTATTCATTCCATTAAGCCTATTGCCAGCAGGCACATTTAAATAAATATAATCTGATTGATTGGGGTAATGAGGGACTTAAAATGTGCCTATAGATATGCATTTAACTTGTCGGCGAGGCTATTGAGCCCTACTGTATTGTACCCATTCTGCAATCTTTTAATAAAGTTTTAAATGAATCAATCAATCAATGCCGTTAGAAAATCAGGATTTCTGCGATTGACACCTGCTGTCTTTTCAGGTGAGGCGGCCGCGCGCACTTATCCCGAGTATCAAGTCTGGTTCGAATTAACGAGACTGAATCAGCGTTCGAGGAACAGGGAAAGCCCGGATTCAAACATCGGGTTAATTGAATCTGGATAATGGGACTTTTGATCGACTTACCGGTAGTTGAACCAGGTATGGGGAATAGGGCCCTGGGCTGCATCCCCTTAACAATTGTTTGTATTGAGCCGTACTCTGTATTCTCGAAGTCAACTTCCTGTCTGTTGTTGCTAGGCAACTATGGCTTGGGGGGGAAATTCACTCCCGGTACATTGTTTACGCTTCATTTAGTGCAGAAAACGACTTGGAAAAGCGGCAAATTAAACACAATCAAGGGTAATTTTCTTCGGTGCATCCCAATGCCAAAGAGCTGCTGTATTACGTTTTGTACTAATAACAAAATCAAGAATCCAAATCGAAAGTCTTATATAAGGTTATGAAATTAACAAGAATCTAATAAAATATGTAATAAAAACAGAGCTCAACGCATACATTTGATCTAGAAACCCGTTTGTTGTCCCGTATACGAAGATGGCCGGCGGTCTCGTGACGTCAGAGTGTCTTCCAGAATTGTACCCATTCTGCAATCGGTTAATAAAGTTTTCAATCAATCAAACGTGTCATAACTTCTGTGTGGGTGGTGACAACTTTTCTGAGCCAATGGGCGCATAATAGGAGTGTTTGAGATTGGCGAGGCAGGCACAGATCTGCGCAGTTTTCACTACCGCCTTGCCAAGCGCGTTGCATGATGGGTAGGGGTGGGAATCACCAGTTTCATCATGATACGATACGATATCGATTCTTTGGACAACGATACGATATTTGCCGATATCACAAAGTCTCTCACGATACAATACGATACGATTAGATTCAGGTGCCTGCGATCGTTATGAGATGATATCATATGCCCATTTAACACAATCAGTAACATTTAGATCAACAAAAAAAAGGTAATGAAAATATCATTTGACATTTGTATTTTTGAGCTCTTCCAGACATTTAAAGGAAAATCAATCTATTGTTTTTAATACAAATAGACCTCCTGTTCACTGTAAAGTGCCACGTTTTTATATATTGAGCTTTAAACTTTAAGCTACATTTTTTGGAACTCAAAACTCACAACCTCCCTCTCCCAAACCGTTCCTACAACAATTTGTTGATGTTGCATGATCATGTATAGGCCTACATTTATTATGTATTATATTGTTTATGTTTAAATAACATTTAAACATCAAACTCCTCTGACCTCATCTGGTCTTTCCAAAGACGCGCGCACACACACACAGAAAGGGAGAATGCTATGCTATAACATCTACACACACGGAGCTACTGCTGTTGTTCTTGGGCGGATATGAGACTCGCCACAGGATTTTCAAAATAAGAGTATCGATATGAATCGATCTTATTACATCGCATCGATCCGATTCGATTGTTGATAATTACATCGATGTATCGATCTGGATCGATGTATCGTCCCACCCCTAATGATGGGTAGAATGTTGTCCGACTTGCTCTATCGCAAGTCGTTTCCCATCATGCATTTGCGTCGAGTGGTCGCTGGAGAGGTACTGTGGCGCCTGGCTCTGAAGACTGCGCGTGGCTCGCTCCCGTGAGATTTCCACGGCTCGCCTAGTCAGATTTCCAGAGCAAGTCGGACAACATTCTAACCGTCATGGTAAATGGGTAAATGGCTGCTTATTTATATAGCGCTTGTTTTATCCAAAGCGCTTTACAATTTGTTACTCACATTTTTACCCATTCACACACCGACGGCGGAGGCAACCATGCAAGGTGCCAACCTGCTCATTCCTGTATCCAATAATAATAAATATATCTGATAGACGGGACCCGTACTGTATTGTACCCATGCTGCAATCGGTTAATAAAGTTTTCAATCAATCAATCAAACGTCTCATAACTTCCTCTTGTGGGCGTGGCTGGTGGTGACGACCAGGTGACAACTTTTCAGAGCCAATGGGCGCTTTGCGCAGCGATACCAAGTCGTTCCCCATCATGGATTTGCGTGGAGCAGTCGGGTGAGAGGTACCGCGGCTCGCCTCATCAGATTTCCAGAGCAAGTCGGACAACATTCTAACCGTCATGCAACGCGCTTGTCGAGGCTGTAGTAAAACCTGCGCAGATCTGAGTCCGCCTCGCCAATCTCGAACACGCCTACTGTCATGCAACACGCTCTGCAAGGCGGTAGTAAAACCTGCGCAGATCTGCACCTGCCTCGCCAATCTCAAACACACGTCGCATACCTACTCCCATTATGGGCGGTAAGTGTGTACACAAAGTTAAAACACAGATATACACATTCTCTCCTCAAGTAGATACTGTTTTTTTTGGGTTATCAATGAATACAATTTTTTACATGTATTAACTCTAGAATTGCCACAGTTATCTACAATAGCAACGATAAAGAAGTGCCAACCACATATTATAATAATTCATTCAGTTTTCTTTTAAGTGTTTTGGTTAATCAGAGTGTTTACCAATCGTATATTATCATTTTTTTTTAAAGAAAGAACTCATTTAATCAGATTAATCACTTTATTCAAATTGAGGATTTAGTTTGAGGATATAAAAAAATAAAGAATTTATAAAAATAAATGAGAATTTTTATTTATTTAAATTTTTTAATTAAAAACGAAGGTTCGAACGTCCGTTCGAAAAACCCTGACGAAGTTTGAATCACTTTATTCAAATTGAGGATTTAGTTAAAAAAATAATAATAAATTTTTTATTTTAATTTTTTCATTAAAAACGAAGGTTCTAACATCCGTTCGAAAAACCCTGACAAAGTTTGAATCACTTTATTCAAATTGAGGATTTTGTTTGAGGATATATATAAAAAAAAAGATTATACTTTTATTTTTATTTTATTTTACTTTTTAAGTTAAAAACAAAAGTTCGAACGTCCGTTCGAAGAAACCTGACGAAGTTTGAATCCCAAAAACAGGCTTCGGGGACAGCCTTACCAAACATTATTTATATTATTCAAATGTCTCTCAAACATGTTCCGTTGTGATGTCACAGTATGATGTCATAAACAAACATTCTAGAACATTTGTGATGTCACAGTATGATGTCATAATAGTACATTCTAGAATATTTGTGATGTCATAGTATGATGTCATAATCAAACAGTCTAGAACATTTGTGTTCTATATATATTCAACAATTCTCTCGTGGCAGGGGTAGTTACTGGTATGGCAGAGGCTAAGGGTAGAACAGTGATGGTGAAGATGATTGTTAGGATAGCGGTTCAACATCTGGGAATGGAAGGTCTGGACTGGGAGGTGGTGCTTAGGGAATTGGCTGAGGGGGCTGCGAGGGACAAAGCAGCCCAGAAAAAGATTGCAGGGGGCAAGGAGGGTCCCGCGGAGGGGGGCTCAGACAGGAAGTAGCAGCGTTAGCTGCACTCCAATGGACAATGTAGTTGATGACGGGGTCCAGTAGAAGAAGAAGAAGAAGGTGAAGTAGAAGAAGACGAAGAGCCCATAAAAAGAATTGCGGAGGGCAGTAATACGCCACGATGCGTCTACACTGCCGGAAATTCAAATAAGAAGAAGAAGAAGATCTCATTGTGCATCTTGAAACAGTACTGAACAGATAGACTATCAACCAGTGTGTGAGTCGGTGTGTGGGCCACTACATACCGGCCCACATTAGTGGCCCACACACCGACTCACACACTGGCCCACACACCACCCCACACACCGGCCCACATTAGTGGCCCACACACCGACTCACACTGGCCCACACCGGCCCGCCGTACAGACCATGTAGCCTGGGAGATGACTGAAATCACTGCAAGAGCTAGTAGGCTATTTTTAAGCATCTTTCTGTCAATTTTCATTTTTACATCTAACTTTTTCAGCCCTACCCTACCAAAGTGGGCCGATCGGAGTGAACAAAATGTGTATTTTAGCAGCTTTAGGGGCTACAGGCGTGTAGTTCACCAGTTTAATAAGAATCTATTATTTGGGAAACATAAAATACTCTGTTACACTATAACCACTTGTAGGGCTGGGCGATATGGCCAAAAATGATATCGCGATAACGATATTGATAACAATATCATATCACACAATATCCATAATTATCGATATTGTTATAAGTATTAAAAAAATTATATATATATATATATATATATATATATATTTTTTTTTTTTAAACAACAGATGTATGTTTATTCTGCAGCAATTCTTTGTCGTTGCCGCCATCTTTAGTGTTACATCCCCTCACACTCCAGTTCTCAGGCTTCAGCTGGTTTGAAAGCTAAAGTAAACAGG
Source organism: Notolepis coatsorum (assembly GCF_963971535.1). NCBI lineage: Eukaryota > Metazoa > Chordata > Actinopteri > Aulopiformes > Paralepididae > Notolepis > Notolepis coatsorum. Next base: position 113,466,066 of record NC_140171.1, on the reverse strand, counting down.
TTTCTCTGCTGGCTGTGGCTCCAGGGGAGTTGAACAGTTCTGGCTCTGCTAGTTTCTTTTCTATCTTTTGGCGCTTTTTTGGTGGACAAACCACCGCACATGTGCACCGTGACTCATGACTGGAGACTAGCTCTGCTAGCACACATAGCCTACTGTGTACAGACGGTTTCAAACTGTATTTTACATTATAAAGCAAACAAGAGAAAAATAAATCTCAATTTGGTCAGTATTGTCATTTGGACAAGCAAAGCCATTACTTTAAGTTGCAGGCAAGAAAGATAAGTCTGTCCACTGTCTCTGGGTTTGTATAATATATATATACCATCTTATATATCTTTACATATTGTTTTCAAAGGCATTTTTTTGGTCTCATCATGAGTGTTTTACAAAGGTGTGAGAGAGAGACAGACACGATATAGACAGACAAATGATCTACCGGTATATCCTTTGCTATTTTAAGCTTGTTCTGGAAGAAATTACTGTGAGTGTCAACCTTTAGTAAAGTCCTGTCTTTAGTTATCCTAAATACATCTTATACAATTGATATCTTAATTATATATCTTAATTAACCTTAGTTGTATAGTGCATAATGAAACGTTTGTCAATCTGTATTGTTCTAGAGAAAGAATGGGCATTCATTCAAGTCAAAGTTAATTTATCATGGATGATTCCATCATTCCAAGCTGTGTGTGTGTGTGTGTGTGTGAGTGAGTGAGTGAGTGAGTGAGTGAGTGAGTGAGTGAGTGAGTGAGTGAGTGAGTGAGTCAATGAGTGTGAGAGAGAGAGAGAGAGAGAGAGAGAGAGACCTGGAAAGCGAACAGGGTCTTGGAATGGGTGTCTTGGAGGAAGTGGGGGGTCTTTCGATGTTGATTAAACGGCAAGCAAATAATGTCATGAGTGCAAAATTAAAGGACAATAAATCTAATCTAACTGAAATTGTGTAGCACAGACCTTTCTATGGATCAAAACCTCAATATTATTATGGTGTAGTTAATACTTCATGTATCCTTAATCCATGTATCCTTAATCCCTAGGCTAATGAGGCACTAAGATGTTAGTAAAAAGAAAAAAAGATGTATGCCAATGACAGTAAGTAATGGTGTGTGTGTGTGTGTGTGTGTGTGTGCACTGTGCACGAGTGCACATCTAGGGGCGGGGTGTAGATTTTGGTCTTCCTGATGTTGACTCCTTATGCCGCGTTCACGTTACGTGGGAAGAAGCGGAAGAACCAGAGGACATCTCGTTGCTACAACTAGGAAGCCTTCACGCATTGACTCGATGAAACGCCCACATCCATACTTCCGCAATTCGTGACGCGAAGTGGGAGATATCGGGGTCTATAAAAAAAATCCCATATGTCCTAGTAGGAATTACCACTAGGAGGCTGACGTGAATGGTTTTTCCCAGTCGGAGGCTGGTTCTTCCGCTTCTTCCCACGTAACGTGAACGCGGCATTAGCCACAGCCTTGGGTTGTTTAATACTGGACGAGTGTTTCATAACGGCCGTTGTGTGGGCCGGTGTGTGGGCTGGTGCGTCTGAATGTCCCGGGCTGAATTTGTGTCCCAGTCCGCCCCTGGTGCCAGTTATGTTTGTAAAAACGTTACACATGTTTCACACACAAACTCACATTGCATCAAACTTGACCAATAAGGCGGCTAAGTGAATAAGGCGAATACAAGCCTACAAAATAGATTACAATAAATGAATGTACAGTTGTGCAAAAAAAGGGCATACTAATCTTGACTCCACACGGAGTGGGGGACACCGGTGGCCTCTATACTTTCCACAAGCAACTTGTCCGTCCGCGTTCCCGTTTTGCGCTCCGATTGGCCATGCACGTTTCTGGTCATGTGACATGTGCGCCCAATCATGTGACGGCAAGTACTTTGGACGGTTAAGCTTAGGCGCCCTTTCAAAGTTGGTTACGGTTAGAGTTTGTCTTAGAGCATGGTGATAGAACACCAGCCCTGATTCCAAACTCTAACCAACTGCGAAAGGGTCGCCTAAGCTTAACCAGTGATAAATTAGGTCGTTTGCAGGCTGTTCGACGCGGAAATGGGCTAAGACACTGCTCGTCATGCGATTGGGCGCACATGTCACATGACCAGAACGTGCGTGGCCAATCAGAGCGCAAAACGGGAACGCGGAAGGACAAGTTGCTTGTGGAAAGTATAGACGCTTCCCCGTGCTGGTTGCGTGTAGCTTATTGCCTGTTTGGTTGAATTATGACGAGTAGACAGAGTTAGTAATTGATAACATTACATTCATCAACTAAAACACGGACGTGCAGCTACGTTAGCTAACTAAACTGAACACTGGTTAACTTACCTACATTAGCGTATGTTAAGATACTTAGTTCAGGTTCACTTACTTCAGCTCTTAAAGTTGTTCCTTGTAAAAACCGCCGGTGGAGACTCGGCTATCGATTCGCGCTACGGCAGAATTTACATCAAGTAGAAACGAGGAAAGTTGACTTTCAGCATTTGTGTTCAGCTTCTGATTGGTATCAAGACAAAAACAACCTCAACACTTCAGATTGGGGGGCATCTAACATATATTTTGGAGTTTGTCTGTTCGTTATCTTGCGATCCACACTCTGCATGCGGACTGTGACGTGACGTTACATAGAGGGTCCGTGTACGTTTTGATAGTTAGTTTTCCGTTTGAAACCCAAATCGAAAAAACTGAAATACGGAGCTGTTTTTCGTATTTTGGTGTCAGAATAATAATAATAAAAAAAAAAGTAAATAATGGACCGATTTTGGTCCGTGTACGTTTTGATAGTTCGTTTTTAGTTTTTGATGTGAAGAATGGAGAACGGAACCACGTGACAAGTACGTTTTTCAATGTAAAAGCCATGCACGATCTAACGTTAACGAATATGTATAACGTTATGAATAAAATACATAAATACATGCATACAGATCTATACCAGGGTAACGTTATGATACATACATTTTTTGTTTTGTGCATTTCATTTAGACATGATATTTTATGTGAAGTAATAGCCTAATTCATATGGAAATAGCCTGTGTGGTCTGTGAATGAATGAATGAAAACTTTATTTAACAGATTGCAGAATGGGTACAATACAGTACGGCTCAATACATACAATTGTTAAGGGGATGCAGACCTGAGAAAGACGTTTGTCTTGTTTCCATCAGGGTCCCCCATTTTCAATTAATATAGACATTTATGACATACACAACATACATGACATTTATGGCATAGGGACATATAGGTATTTAGTACTGATACATTTGTGACATAAACGGTATTCCAATATACAGTACTGTTACCCCTAGATCCTGACAGAGTATATACATATGATGGGGAGGGGACTGTACATTAGTAGGGGGTGGGTGAGTGGGAGAGAAATATACATACGGCGGGGAGGGAATATATACATGCAGTGGGGAGGAGACTGTCTATTAGTCCGGTGGTGGGGGTTTTGGGCATTTACGGTGGCCAGTTTCGAATTGCAGCCTCCCGTAGGTGCTCTTTAAGAGCGGTTTTGAATGTGGGCAGGGATTCACATTCCTTTACAGCTTTGGGTAGGGCGTTCCACATTGTTGTGGCATAATTGCGAAACGTGTTTAGTCCCTTGTTTGAGCCGAATCTGGGTTTAACATGATTTGTTGAGCTTCCTCTGGTGTTGTGGTCGTGGTATTCACTGACCTTTGGGAAGTATTTTGACATGTACATGGGTACCTTAGTCGTATAGTGTATCTTGTAGACCAGGCCCATTGCAAGTTGCTGTACTCTGTCGTCTACTCGAAGCCATCCTAGGTTGTCAAAGTGGGCAGGGGTGAGGTGGGTTCTAGGGGTAAGGTCAAGTAGTAGTCTGACCAGTTTGTTTTGTGATGTTTGTAATCTTGTTTTTAGCGCCTTTGAGGTGCTTTGGTACCATGAGGTGCAAGCATAGTCGTAGTACCCTTGAATGAGTGCTCCTGCCAGAGTCTTCAGGGTATTCTTGTTTACCAGAGAGGAGATCCGGTACAAGAATCTAGTTCGTTGGTTGACTTTTTTTATTACATTGGATGCCATTTTGTCACAGTCTCTGTCCCTGAGACTCTGTCCCAAATAGTGTTGTCTAAACGCACGTTATACAGATATCCTAGTTCAGTGGTCGGCAATAGGCGGCTCGCAGGCCGAAATAGGTCCGCCAGCAATAAGATCATACCCAGTTTAATCACCTGTGTACTGTACATTGTATATTACTATTGCACTTTACTGTTACATTTGAACTGATTGGATGCCAAACTTCTTTTCATTGTACTGTACATGTGCTGTATGACAATACATTTGAATTGAATTTAATCTAATCCTTTTCTATGGCAATTCTGAAACATTTCCCAATGACTAGTAGGCCGGGAGCCAGGTCTACCCCTCAGGATGTTTTTTGCTACCTTTTTTTCATTATTATTTCCTGTTACCCCATACCTTGGGCCATCACGAGTTGATAATGACCACCCCCAAATCAGCCCCGTGTGGCCTCAGGGGCCAAAAAACCCTCTTTTTGGGAAAAGCTTCTGGCGAAATTATGTAATTGCAAATATGAGGGTACTGCAACTGCATAAATGGTCAGATAAGTCTGAAACTGTGCATGGTGTATCCTGACACATAGGGGAAAAGTATCAGAATAATACTCTGGGGCTTACTACCTTTCTATTGTCAAATATCACCCTCAGAATACCCCAAAAGACAAAAAAATTTCTGTCCGCCTGACAAATTGTCCTCAAAAGTGATCATTTTCAAGTATTTTATTATACATGTTGCTGCCTCACATGGATATAAAAACTTCCCACATTTATAAGCTTCAATTTAAGTCCAAGATGACCTTTCTATCTAGAATATTACACCTGCTATGACCAAAGTTCTCCATTGTACCTCAAATCGAGAAAATAGAACATTACCCTTTTTATTCTCTTTTTTTTCTCCCTTGCTTTTTATATCTAAAAAATATATTAAACAAGAGTTGAGACTTAAGTAATGTAATGCTATACTATCTGAAGTTAATTACTTGAAAAGTGAACAATGTTACGCCCCCTGGTGGACCGGGGTATCACAGTGCAACATAAAACAGATTGAGCAAAGGAGGGTTCAGTCACAGAAAACCCGGTAACCAAATATGAAATCTATTGAAGAACAAAGTCCAGGCAACACAATGAACAAAATCACTCTAGTGTGCAGTCTGTTATCAAGAAGTAAATATAATCAACATTACTAAACTGTAGATATATATTCTATACAGCCAAATGGAGAAAATAAAATACAACTCAAACTAAAAATAGAATAAATGTATTTTTGCTGCTTACTCTATTTGCTGTGATCCATTAGCTGACTATAAAACTATGATGATAATTTTAATCATAATTTTCCTCCTCCTCCTCATCATCATCATCATCATCCATATTTGTATGGATTTCATCTGTTAAGTCATCTTCATCTGTTTCTTCTTCTGCCAAGACATCGACGAGGGCTTTGGGGATGACGTCACCCTCAAACCACAGTGGTTCTAGCTTGCCAGTCTCCGTGTTAATGTGAAATCCATGGTCGAGAGGGGATGGGATCTCCGGGTAGTGCTCATGAGCTCTCTTCCAGACACATGCCTGGAAGTTGACTCTTCTCATGTGCTGTAAGAGGACCCTCTTGCAAGGTGGGAAGGTGGAGAGGTCAACGGAGATACCCTGTCGAAGCTCAAGGCTTGAGCCACACATCTTCTTGACTTTAATCTCTCTTGCCTCATCAACCTTCTTGATTCGACGACTGAAACCATAGAGGCGACAGGTGAACTCTTCAACACCACTGAGAATCCGCTCATCAAGCTCCCAAGAGTTCCCCACTTCAGCAAAGATCTGGATAAACTTTGAGTTCTGATTCAGAATCTTCATCGGTCGCACCTTCCCTTTGCCTTTGAATGCTGATGTGCAGTCAGCACCAGTGAATGCGTGCAAGGCCAGGAGAGCTGAAATGTGTTCCTCTGAGTAATCTTCAGCCAGCTGGTTGATGTTGATAAGTCTATCTCCCATGTCAAAGAGGATGTTGACAGTTGATGACTTGGCATAATACAGGAGGATGAAGAAAATGTCAGAGTCTTTTGCTCTGACTCTGACTGTTGTGATGTGAGGCATTTTGGTTTGGATATACTGCATGTAAATGATTACCCTCACATCTGTTTCTTCATGTTTTGAACAGATCTCAGGTAGAAGCTCTTTAGACATCACTCCAGCATTGCATTCTATCTTAAAGGCTTGACCAGCCTCTATGAAAATAACAGGCCTTCGGAGGATGTCTTTCATCATATCTTCAGAGCTCCAGTGATCCAGAAGTAAATGAATGAGGGCCTTCTTGTTTTCATCATTTGTGAGAAAACCATTCCAATCAGTGGGCCGATGAACATTTAGCCCCTTCACCATAAAACGTTCACCACAACCTCTGCGATCCCTCTCAGCTGATTTTGGTGAATGAAGACGGTCAAGGTAAGTGTCTGTGCTGAATACTGTTTCAGCTGCAGCCGGTAGACTTTTGAAGGTGCGCTCTGATATATTCTTCATTGTTCGTGGCACATCACGCATGTAGAATGAGGAGTTTCCATCTTGAATGAGAGCACATTGGCTTGGGGAAGGAACTTGGGCATTCTCAGCATCTTTGATCATGCAGTTCATTCCCTTTGCTTTGTTGGTTTTTGCGAAAAAACTATCGATTGTTGAGATGGAGTATGGCGTCAGAGTCAAGGGATAGGTCATTAGGTCAGAGATGCTTATTTGTGACTTGAGTTGTTGTGATTTGACAAAGATCTGAAAGATGAACCCACTTGTGGCCTTGTACTGGACCACTTTCTGGTTTGATGCCACAAGCTTCCTTTTAGGTGTGGTAGATGACATTGTCTTGAATCTGTTCCTCTTGATAGGTTCAAAGAAAAGGACTTTTTTTGTCTGAAGTCGATCACAGATGAACTTCTCTTTTTGAGTTTTGCCATTTTTCAGGGCATTCAGCACATCATTGCGCACCTCTTCTGGCATAGCTGCTCCTGAAGTCAAACTTGTCAAGGGCTGAGAAGTATCAAGCTGAAATGGGTTGATAAAACTCTGAAATGCTTCAACTGTTTGCTGGACTTGCTTCTCAGACCGAGTGATTTCACGTGGTCTTAGATCTCTTTGCTGCTTCTCTGTATGTTCACCTCGGTCGCTTGTCATTTTCCACATCTCTTCTACATACTCTCCTTTGGCATGGGCAGTCAGGATATGACGTTGGCTGGCTTCATAGTTACTGGTGATTCCACAGATCCCTGCAGAATATGTTCCAGACCCTGAGTTTGACTTGAGCCATTTCATAGCAGTCTCTTCTATGGTTTTGTCAGTGTGGCAGCGGTTGGCTGGGATATGTGATCTGGATACACTGATTGCTCCAGCACGCAAAAGTTTCTCAGATCCTGGATGTGTTTCCTCAATGTGTTCAAGATAGTATCCCAAGTATGTGAGGAATCTAGCATAGTTCTGCTGGTCTGAGCAGAAGAAGAGGTCTGGCATGTTGTTTAGGGTGGCTTTGTATCCTTCATAGTCATTCATTTTGATTGCCTTATTCATTGACAGGACGAGCCAGGTGCAGTCCATGTATTCCATCCAAAACTGTCCAGTTTCTCCCAGCTCCCCATTTCTCACTGCTTCTCTGAATGCATGATATTCTACCATGTGGTGAGATACATCTTCTGATGAGAGCACTTCAGCGAAAGTAGATTCATTCAGAGTGAGATTTTCCAGAAATGCAGTCCATTCTGCAGAGAGTGGTTCATGAGTCTCCAGATACTTGTCATAGAGGAGTCTCTCTAGAGCTTCCAGCATGGATTTGTGTGTGTTCATCGCTCTGTCCCAGTTCTTTCCATCGGTGACCCCAGCCACCGAGCCAGAGGTGATCAGTTTTGCTTCCAAAGCCACTTCTACCCATCCACTCCCTTGACAGTATCTTTTGCCTATGCCTTTCAAGTATGCTCCACAACAATGGAATGTTCCAATGAGGATGATATGTTTTTGGTATTTTTCAGGTTCATCCCACACTAGAGGGTATGCTTTCATGCAAACACCTAGATCAAATGTACTGATGGTGTACTCTTGTCCAGCTTCAAGAGACGCAGCCTGGCTGCATCTAAAGCATTCTTGAATGGTTGCCAAGTCAGTTATGGGAGCATTGATCATGGGATAGTACCCAATTGTGGTGAGGCATTTTGGAAACTGGCCAGTAACAGACACCCAGCCTGACAAACCAGGGATGCGCTGATCTTCAGAGTTTATTTTACGAGCAAAGACCCAAATTAGATCAGTATCTGATGATTTTAATTGGGTGTATGTGGTTGAGTTATTTGAACTAGATGACACCAAGTTAGTTGGTTCAGATCGTTTCCGCTTGTAGTAAGTTGGCAGCTCTGTGGCAGGACTTTTAAATGATCGCTGTTTTTTTGTAGGCTGAGTGTTCGGATTAGACTCTTGTGTAGGCTGTGCTGAGGTAAGTGCTTGTGTATCTGCACAGGGCTCTTGTGTAGGCTGTGCTGAGGTAAGTGCTTGTGTATCTGCACAAGGCTCTTGTGTAGGCTGTGCTGAGGTAAGTGCTTCTGTATCTGCACAGGGCTCTTGTGTAGGCTGTGCTGAGGTAAGTGCTTCTGTATCTGCACAGGGCTCTTGTGTAGGCTGTGCTGAGGTAAGTGCTTCTGTATCTGCACAGGGCTCTTGTGTAGGCTGTGCTGAGGTAAGTGCTTCTGTATCTGCACAGGGCTCTTGTGTAGGCTGTGCTGAGGTAAGTGCTTCTGTATCTGCACAGGGCTCTTGTGTAGGCTGTGCTGAGGTAAGTGCTTCTGTATCTGCACAGGGCTCTTGTGTAGGCTGTGCTGAGGTAAGTGCTTCTGTATCTGCACAGGGCTCTTGTGTAGGCTGTGCTGAGGTAAGTGCTTCTGCATCTGCACAGTAACCGAGATCTTGCATGTAGATCCCTGCAGCAGTATGAATGGACCCTGCTCCATATACATCTGATACTAGCTGATCAAAATTGTCCCAGTCACTGTGGAAGACTGCTCCATCAGGTTGCCCCTTGATAACATCTGAGTTGCTAACTAATGAAGAACTTTCCACGATTGCATTTGCCAGAGCCGTTTCAAGTTCAATTGAGTGTGTATGACTCACAGTGACCAAGCTTATTTATCAGAGTGGTAATGCTCTTGGATCTGAAGAGATGACGTAGTGTCATACATAGCAATATGTGTTTTTTCATCTTCCATTGACCCGATGTAACTGCTCTGCAGATGTCTTGAGAAATGGATGATGCCAGACTTTCCTCCCGAGATGAGGGCTTCTTCCTATCTCCACAGATGAGGTTTAAAACAAATTGTAAAACCTCAGAAGGAATCTCCTCATTTGGATCATGGAGATCATGAGCCCTTGGAGGCCATGGTAGTGGCTCAGAGGTTTTGAAGGCTGTTAAGATTTTCTTGTGAAGATCATGGCTGACCTCTTTGCTCCAATCAGTAATTCCTAACTCATAAGCTGAACGCACCGTCATCTTCATTGTCTCTAGGGAATTACAAAACAAAAATGTGTCTTTGAATGGGCAAGATGAGAAGTCAATACAGTCTTTGATATCAGGGCTGCATTCAATCTTTTGTCTCAGGTTATGGCTTGTGATCTCAGCAAGAGCTGCTTCTCCGAATTCTGTCAAGGTGTCATTGTACAAGACTGTGAGATGAGCAAGTTTGATGACCTGGCCCTTTTGGATAACTTCAGTTTTTATATGGTCATGCACCCGAGTGAAAGCTTTACTGATCAGTGCCTTCTTTGTAGCTATTTCAGACACTGCAGCTGAAGTGTCAAGCTGGGGTGCTCGCTTTACTAAGTACTGCTTGCGACAGCAATCATGAAACTGTGCCTCCTTGGCAAAAATATCAACTCCTCTGATTTTGCACAACAAGTCTTCATCACCAAGTTCCATAGCTTTTTCCTCTATATTTTTGTATGCATTTGATTGAAATTTCTGCAAGCTATATCTGGTGCCGTACTTGCCGGACACTTGCTTCACTGTACTACTTCTGCAGAATATGCAATAACTGCCAAACAAAACAGAAGAATCTGCATGCTCACGTGTCGGTCTAGTGGAGTTATTCTCTGATTGACACTTGCTTAAAGCACGGTTAGCATTGCGAAAAAACATGCGTCGACAGTTTTCATGATAACCACAATCAGAAGACAATTCATCAGGAATTAATTCACAAACATTTTGCATACCACCACAATCAAATGTTTGTGTCTGAAGTTTCTTTTTCATATCATGGATAGCAGTAAATGCACTTAGTGGATCAGCCTTAGAAGACAAAGGTATGAAATTGTCATTTACTGTCCCCTTGCAACCATGCAGGATGCAGTTTTCCAGAGAGGGCTGAGGTGGTGGCTGATTCTTCTTCTTCTTCTTTGAAGAACTCTGGCCAGCTGTCCAGTCTTCATCAGCTTGTCCTAGTTTCTTTGGCATGTTGACTGGTTTAGATACTGTTGCATTGCACCCATCTGAAAAGCAGTTTATTAATTACTACAATGAAATAAGGTATTCAATGTTTTCAAGATTCAAGAAATGTATTAGTGTAGTGAAGACATTAGTGAAATGTAGTGAAATGAAGGTGGCCATGCCCACCTTGATTGTGCAAGAAAATACAAATAATAGAATAAAATAGAATAGATAATAAAATAGACATGATAAAAGGTACTAAGATGAAATACAATACAATGCTAAGCTTATGAATTAAAGGTAATGAGTCCTATATACACTATTATACAATACTATACAATATACAGCTATGCTATATGTAACTATACTATACTAACTATACAAAAACATAGTTATGTTTTTTAAAGTGACCTTTGATTTTTCCTAAAGTGACCTGTAGTGTGTGTGTGTGTTCATGTGTGCTTGTGTGTGGAGAGATCAGTGTTCTGATGGCCTGGAGGAAGAAGCTGAGTCTGAGTCTCTCTGTTCTTGCTGCATTTATGCAAAGGCGCTTGCCTGACTGCAGCAGCTTGAACAGGCTAATGTGCCAATAGACATGAATTTAGATCCAATGTTTCATCTAACCTCAGACACGGACTAATATCCCAGACTGGGGGCGGTGGCTGATTCTTCTTTGAAGCACTCTGGCAAGGTATCCAGGCATCTTGTCGTCTCTTTGGCACCTTGACTATACCGTAGCAGAAAGTCAGTATATTCATTACAACAGCAAAACATTACACACACACACACACACACACACACACACACACACACACACACACACACACACACACAATAATTTATATCCCACTTCTGCTCTCACTAGTCTCCCACTCCCACTAGCTAACTACATTGGGCTGACAGCTAACAATCTACAAGCTAACTAGCTAATGCTATCACTCTAGAAGTAGAGTTGCTAATAATTACAATTTCATAATTTCTCTCCCACTTCTACTCTCACTAGCTATCTCACGCTCTTGCTCTCACTAGCTAGCTACATTGGGCTTCTCACAGCCAGAATAATAGATCAACTTACCTAAAATTGTCTTTGCTGAATCACTTCAGGTGGGATGTGGGTTTTGGTTGGTTGGTGTGTGTAACCCCGGTCCACCAGGGGGCGCAACATTGTTCACTTTTCATGTAATTAACTTCAGATAGTATAGCATTACATTACTTAAGTCTCAACTCTTGTTTAATATATTTTTTAGATATAAAAAGCAAGGGAGAAAAAAAAGAGAATAAAAAAGGGTAATGTTCTATTTTCTCGATTTGAGGTACAATGGAGAACTTTGGTCATAGCAGGTGTAATATTCTAGATAGAAAGGTCATCTTGGACTTAAATTGAAGCGTATAAATGTGGGAAGTTTTTATATCCATGTGAGGCAGCAACATGTATAATAAAATACTTGAAAATGATCACTTTTGAGGACAATTTGTCAGGCGGACAGAATTTTTTTTGTCTTTTGGGGTATTCTGAGGGTGATATTTGACAATAGAAAGGTAGTAAGCCCCAGAGTATTATTCTGATACTTTTCCCCTATGTGTCAGGATACACCATGCAAAGTTTCAGACTTATCTGACCATTTATGCAGTTGCAGTACCCTCATATTTGCAATTACATAATTTCGCCAGAAGCTTTTCCCAAAAAGAGGTTTTTTTGGCCCCTGAGGCCACACAGGGCTGATTTGGGGGTGGTCATTATCAACTCGTGATGGCCCAAGGTATGGGGTAACAGGAAATAATAATGAAAAAAAGGTAGCAAAAAACATCCTGAGGGGTAGACCTGGCTCCCGGCCTATAGGTTTATGCTCCATTGCAGCCAACTAACCTAAAATGAGAGGATATTCTTTTCAGTTTGAGCAAAAATTCCATTTGTTGTTTTGTGCCGTAATTTTACAGCTAACAGCATTTACATTTACATTTAGTCATTTAGCTGACGCTTTTATCCAAAGCGACTTACAAGTTTTGTACAACAAGTCAGCAGGAAGGGTACAACTCTTACAGCTGAGTAACAATGTTCATCATTGGTGAGATGAGGCCTTTAGCTCACACAAGACTTATGAAGTTGTTGTTGTGTGACTGATGTTGTTGTTGTTGTTGTTGTTGTTGTTGTTGTTGTTGTTTTTCATGTGCTCTGATGAAAATTTACTTTGGCCTATAGGGGATCATACAGTAGATACACCTGACCGGCAATACGCCAATCACACTGGATTCTCATCACCATGATGAAAACAACTGGGGGAAATAAACAGGGATTAAATGGTGTTTGTTCATAAACTACAACTTTAGGACAAAACACACGGATATAAATTACGCTGAAGACCATTGTTGCCCAGGAATACACGACAAATAAAACGAGGAAATAACACTTCTCTGGAAAAAAAAAGAAGATAGGCTTTTGGGTTTATTGTGCCATAGTAACAAAGAGGCATTTAATATCCCAGACTTTATAGGACGCCAACACCCCCCCCCCCCCCCCTTTACAAAAATTGAAGAAACGAACGACAATTTCTGTTTTATAAGACTTTATCAAATTCATTATTTGAGCCAACTGTTTTCATATTCAATCAAAACTCAGTCTACCAAATACACTAAATAAACAGGCGAACATTTATGCTTACAGTAGTGTCAATTAAGTGCTGCCTGTCGAATTAGGTGCTGTCAGCCAAACACAGGCTATTGGCTATTGACCATTTACTAGACTATGTTATATACACAATATTACAGATACAAGAGCTGAGGGAAAGAGGGAAAATATGTGTTTAACTGTTCAAATACAACTGGACTATGTGCAATGTTCACAGTGGACACTGCCATTCTTTTATCATAGTTTTAGTGATTGCATAGCTTAAAAAAATTATGTATGATACCATAGCTTATCGAAGTCAGCCAGTGACTATTTGAACAGGTTATTTTGTTGACAAGTTAACATTGTATTTTGACTGTCAGTCCAGAATTGTTCATTACAGGCAAGAGAAACAGTGTATTAAAATATTTCTGGGAAATGACTTATCCAGTAACATAGAAATATCAATCAATTCAGTAGACAATGAACTGTTTTCATACATTTTAGCTTGAAAAAGAAAACAATTTAAAATATAAATATTTCTACACAATGGCTCAAGCTACAGTTGCCCAGCAATTGTAGCAATAAACCAGAACAATACAGAATAATCCTAACATCTGTTACAATAGCTAAACATAATTATTATTAAATTAATGTTTTACCATGATATTTCTTTACAAGGGCCATTTTGATGAAAAGTGAGGACTTGATTTGGCACATCAAAAGCTGATAGCCAGTAACCTACAGATATGATATAAGGCAAGTTTGCCTCCTTTTCAAGGCACTTGACTTGGAAAACAGACATTCAAGCAACAGTCTGATTCCTATCGTGAGGACTGTATTACCATTATGTATCAGGAGTGGGTGGAAAGGTTTCTAACCAATAGAGGCCTTGCACGGAATGGTTGTATAGTTATTTTTCTTCCAACATGGCTTGTAACCACTTTCAAAAGAAAATGTCTCATTTCTGTGTGGTGGTAGAGACGGCAAAACACTGGAAAAGCATGATATTACTCTTCCACTGCGACCTATTCTTACAAGATCCAGTAATAAGACGATAATGTATCACGTTTTTGTTGGATGCATGTCTCTATCAACACATAGCAACTGTTGTTTCTTCCAACATGCTGGACAAAATGGGCATTCTAAACATTTTGTGAAAGGCCTCTATTGCGAAACTATAGACCTTCTCAGAAGAATCCCGTAGCCAGAGACACAGCGTGGGCCCCACTGTATTTCCTTGCTGCGTCTGTATTAGCAAACACTACAACAGGAAATAAACTGGGGACAAAATAGAATGTTTTTATAAAAAAAAGTCTATACATCAGACTGGCAATACGCCATCCGCACTTTTGATCGCCATCAATGCCCAGAAATAGTCCATTACCTCTTAGTTTTAGGTGACTTGGGAGATTCATATGCGTCATATTAAATATCCAGGTAGGGAAATGAGAAAATACCCTGCAGCTAACTGGAGAAATACCATAAGGGAAGGGAAGACACGCCTGATAAAATGGATCAAACCTAACTTTTCACAATGGCACAAATGCTCAACGCCAACAGTGGCCAGAGTTGGAAAGTAATTGCTCGACTTAACATGATGCACTAACAAAACAAAATGTTTCAAACAATCTAAGCGTTCTGCCGGCAAATACAAATAGTGGTCAATAGGAACAGTGTCTGTGTTCCCCCCCCCAAAAAGTAGGTGCAGTCGCGGAAAAAAAGGCCAGATGTGTCGGTCTGATGTATAGCTTCGCCAGGTGGAGATTTCTGTTTTTTTTTTTTTTTTACTTGCAATCCGGCCCGTAAACTTTGTTGGATTCAATTATGTTCTTATTGATTTGTCATTCGTATGTGGTTGAGTCTACATGGTCCTCATTCGAATCCAGACGATGGGAAATCTTTAAAGCGACAATGTGCAGTTTTATTTTAGCCACTAGATGTTGCACTACTCCTGGGTGCTTGGATTGGATTACATGTGGATCAAACTGTCAAACTAGGCATAGCAGTTAAATATGACTCAAGATCCAGCTATTTTGTTTCCCGCTTAAAATGTTGTCATTGGCTAGTTCGGCAAAGGTGAGTTGAAGTGCTGCTGGTTGTCTCAATTTGCATTGTACACTCTCCAGAACTTGATAAAAAAAAGCACATTGTCGCTTTAATACATATAGCACCTTTAAACTACATTTAGTAGAAAATGTAAAAAAGAAAAAAAAAGTATCAAATAAGAAATACTTCTATGACCCAACTGCACTTGCCGAAATCCTGCATAGAGATCATTCTCCACATGAGCCAATATCCACTGCCAAAACCCTGCATAGACATTCTGTACATGAGCCGAATATCCGCGGAGCACTCAGCATAATGGCCTAAACCAAACCTGTGTGCTGCGTTCTTGAGGCGTGTGAAACAGTCAACTCTTCACAGCGCCTCCTTGTCCTTTTTGTCATTTCTTTGAAAATCAGTACTTGCCAACTGCATGGATTCAAAGTCCAATCAAAGACACACATAATATACATCTCGGTCTTAGTTTGTATTTCCATCGATGGGGTCTTCACCTTTTGGTTATATAAAAAAGAAATCCTGTATCATAATCGTAACTGTAAAAAGGTTAATTTAGGCTTAAATTACTATAAGATGTTCATATGTTTAGACTGTGGCTGTGGGTATAGTTTGTAAGCCCCCTCGTCCCGCTGTACTGTCTACTGGGCTGAAAACTGTCAGGTGACAATGGACGTTGTTGTTTTGCCTCTCCCTATATGACCAGTCTGACAGCACACATCAAACAACACCAGTGATGCTTCAGACAAAGACAGTAGATTTCACAGTTGAAATGTTACGGTAAAGTCTTTAAGTCTATAAATATGAATGCTGTATAGTATCCTGTAACTTCCTGATTATTTAACTTGAGGGGTAGTTTCCATTGTGCAGGTTGGCAGGGATGCAGAGATTGAGGTTGGGTACTCTACGGTAGACAAAATGGAAGGTCGGAGTGCGAAGGCGGCCGTGAATCTCGGCTTTGATTAGCTGGGGATGTGTGTCCGGAGCTAGCTGCTGGCTAGATTCTTCAGTGAGTAGAAACATTGCAAAGTTCTCAGGGTCAGCAATCTTGAATTTGAAAGCGCACACCGAGCAGACTTCTTCTGTGGTAGAGTATGGGTGAACAATCAGGGTTTTGGCTGTGCAGCCTGTATCCACTTCCTGTAGGGCTACACGTAGATAATTCTGTTGGGAAGTGGAGAGAGATTGTGATATTAAGGTGCTGTAGTTTCGTATACTTAATAGCTACTCGTATTGCAAAGTGTACTACAAATACAAGCTGGAACAGATGCAAATCTCCACAGAGAACATAACACAAGCATATGAGACATTAGTGATGATGAATCATGCAAGTTAAACTACAGGCAGACAGCAAAACACAGTTATAAAAGCCATACAGAGATTATAATGGCATACTCTATGCGATTGCAACACTCTCCACTAGGGGGTGACTTCTCACTGTGACACTGACTGAACTCCACAGACGTAAGAATCCACATGCAGGCGGTAACATTTGAGACTTGACACATTCACATGCAGAAACAAAGGGATGAAGTGATGACAGTAAGACAAGAGACAACATTCCTTTAAAGGAACACGCCAACATTTTGGGAAATTAGCTTATCGTCTTCTCCAGAGTGAGACAAGAAGATAGATACCAGTTTCCTCTCTGACCGGTTAGCCTAGGCATTGTCCAACTAACACTAACACATCTCCCAAAGGCTAAGCTAGGCTAACATGCAGCCAGATAGCTTTCTACTGAACGCACAGAGAGGAAACTGGTATCTTGTTGTCTCTCTCTGGAGAAGACGTTAAGCTAATTTCCCCAAATGTTGGTGTGTTCTTTTAACGCTTGTTCTCAGGTAGGAAATTCTGCTCTAAACCAATACCAATGCCAACAAACAACAGACCCCAAATCATTAAAGAGTGCGTTTTGAGGTGTTCATTTTCAATAAAGACCCAGAGGACATCGGAGAAACCCCTCGTCGGAAAAAGAACAAAAACCATTTCTCATGCAGTCTTCCGATGCCAAAAGTGACGGTTGGATTTGTTGGAATCGGGACGACATGGACTCACTGCTTGGGGGGGGTGTCAGGTTGGATTCAGGTCAGGCGTGATACCTGAAAGTCGTCCACAGAGGGCGCAGCACGCTGGGTGGTGCGCCGTTTATGCCACTGGTGGAGGGTGTTCCTGGCCTCAGAGCTCAGAATCCTGGCTGCCTGCTCCTCCTGGAAGTTCTTGATAAGGGCCATGGCTCCATAGGCACTGGTCAGGTAGTAGCCACCTGGGGGAAGGGGGGGGGGGGACAATAAAAGAGATGGGGGTGATTAGAAAAGACTGAAGAGTGAAGGGAAAGTGATTCCAATTCTGGTAAAATGCCTATGAGGCATGTATGAATGAGCCAAAACACACAGACAAATACACACACACACACCAGGGTTTCCGCTAGAAAAACGTAGTACCAGACAAATGGAAGAAATTCCGGTTAAATATTCCAAATATTACCTGTATTTATTGAGCTTATTACAATAACGTTATACCCGATTGCTTAATGTTTATTGTCAATCAAAACAGTCAAGTTACCATTTGTAATAATTAACGTTCCATTTTCTCTGTCTGCACTCTGCAGCAGCTCTGTTTCTTGAGAGAAAAGGTGTTTTGGAACAGTCAGGATGTCTTTGAGTCTTTAGGTCTACGTAGCACAACTAACACGTTAACGATACATTACCTCCACTCTGTATGCTTATCGAGAGTATGAATACTAGATGTTAGTCTATGAATTGTTGTTGGCACAATTAGGAAATGCACAAACAAAGCGTTGTTTTTATCTTTTAGTTAACTCTAAGGTAGCTGTATTAATTTCCAACACAACAAACCGTGGGAGAGTTAACCTCTCTCTTCCAGCTTCCACTGCTGCTGGTTTTCCTGCCCACACCAGTGTTGTAGTCGAGTCACAAAGTCTCGAGTCCCCATTACCCGAATCCGAGTCATCAAGGTTGAGTCCACTCCACAGATGTCTGTTGAAGTTTGAGGTTGTCCCGGTCTTCTCTTCAATAGTTTGTTTACATATCGAACATCTAGCAGTGCTCTTGCTGGAATTTGATGTAAAATCCATGTAAGCAAAGCGCACAATTCGGGGCGTCTCTTTAGGCATCTTACTTTGATCGCCGGGGTTAAATTCATAATTTACCATCCCTCGCCAGCCCTATTTAACATGGAGAAGTTCCCCTTCTTTGCAGGGCTATAACTTTTTAAATTGTATTGCTAAATTGACATTACTATGGCCCATTCAACGTCCTATATCTATTGTTCAGGGTGTAGCAACGTTATACTTTTTCATTCACATATTCATACTAAAATACGGTCTAAAGTATAAGTATGTTTTTATCATTTTCTGCAGCTTTCTCCAGAACGTGATTTATAGCCCTAAATGCATTATATTTATGATCAAATACAGTTTGGTAGGAATCTGTGCGAGATAAAAAATGTCAACTGGACGTGCTTCTAGGAGTTACTACGTATGATCTGATGTTGACCGGATGGGGGGGGGGTCGTTTATAATTCCGTGGGCAACGTTATATTATTCATCTAGTGTGGGTGATATGATCATTAGAGCAGTTAGTATCGAAGACATTAAAAAAGAACGCTGAAACTCACCGTAGCTTCCTCGCGCCGTTGGGAGATGAGCGTGGAACAGAAATTTTTCTATTATGGGATGTCGAAATATCCGATCCATTTCCAGGTTGTATAATAGTATATACGTCCAAATCATGTTGTTTATCGAGTTATTTGCAACCGATCGACATCCATTGTGTCAAGATGGAGTCCTGCTAATGATAGTGAGTGCCCGGACGAAATATGGGTGAGCACCACTTCATCCGCATCACTTCCTGTTTGGGCGAGCGGCCGATCGGCCACCAGATGGCGCTCTTGAACGGTTGGAGAGTTGAGAGGGGCTCACCAGTACATATAATGTCTCCGGGGGAGAAATATGATTTCGATCACAGATTTTTGAAATATTGATATCAAAGACGCTGTCCAGCGTCTTCGGCAGAATAAGCATGGCGGGGAAAGACGCTGCACAGCGTCTTCGGCGATTAAAGTGTTAAGTACTGAACATGAGGGTATCGACGTGAATCCGCATGTAGGTGGAACACGCGTGTCTGCCCTTGCACGAAATAAAATAATGTTACGGTATATTAACACATTGGATGCCACGGACGTTTTTTGTCATTAGTTCATGCCGACCTTTGAGTGCCCCCGACGCTATATAGCGTCTGTTTGCCGTTTTTTTTAAATTTTTTGGCGATTTGAATTAATATTTCATCAATCGAGCCTCGGGTTAGTGCTGCAGAGTCTCTCTGAGCTCAATTGGGAAGATACCGCCCCCTATCGTCTCTCCCTGTGTAACTGCACCCCATTACTTTAGACCAGTGTTTCCCATTTTCACCTTTTAATTTTAAACCAATGCTGCCATCTACTGACAACAAAAAGTGTTGTCTAATCGTCACCTTGAGAGTGAGAGAGCCCCAAACCCATTCTAGAGATTCCCACTTTTTACTGGGAGTGGGGCGTGGCCGTATTTGGTCCCAGACAATAAGAGTGGCTGTAATTGGTCACCGTGACGTTAAGCTTTTGCCCTATGCGTGTGTGTGTGTGTGTGCGCGCGGTGATTCCTGATGAGGAAATGAGAGAATTGATTTTTCAGCCCGCCTCTATAGCGTGCATAAGTACACATACTATCGATAATCTAGCGTTTATTTGAAAACGATTCATAAATAGGCCGGGCTGAATGCTAGAATATTCCAGTAAATGCCGTTTATCACGGAATCTATATATTTTCCTTGAAAACGAGGGCTTTTCAAAATGCTATAAAACGAAAATTAACCGATAAAAAAACAATCCGTTTCGACAATGTTGACTGCAAACAAGTCATTGATAAACGACAGGCAGATTAGACACATAGCCATAATTTAGGAGAGATTATGCGTTCACAACGCTATCATTGAAGTGGGTGCTGGCATTCAACAGGGTTTCCAATGTTAAATGGCTGGCAGTGGCACTCAAACTGTTAATATAGCCATCAATATCTTATGCCAAATTATTAGGGCCTATTACAATTTTTTTTATTAACAAGTCAAGAGTCCTCGTCTGCACCTTCTGAGTCCGAATGCAGTCAATGCTCGAGTCCTGAAAATCAGTCCAGGACTCGGACTTGAGTACTACAACACTGGCTCACACACATCCACACCTCCCAGGATTTCAGAGGCAGGGTTTCTGTTCCAGTGGCAAAAACAAGCACCTTTAGTGGACGTACATTACTTGGTAACCAAATAGAAATAATATAGGCATTATTTCCACCGGACATTATGACCGGAGAGATTTAAACATGTCGGACTTCAATAGATTTCTTTTAATTACCGGATAATGGAAACCCTGACCTACAGACACACACACCCTTGGGGAAATATCAGATAAAGCAGCAGAAAGAATGACTCTGATGGGAAAATATTTCTTACAGGGAGTCGACAACATCCTTATCCTAGGAACACTTTCCAACCTATTCAAATCAACCTTCCACAGGGATTTCCTACCAATGTCAAAGGGGTTTCCTATAGCAAAGTTTACCTTTCTCAAACTTAATTGAATACCAGCCTGGTAAGCTAAAACCGCAGAGCGACGGGACTGGGAGACCTCATTACTGACCAAGCAGTCGATATCAGTGATGGCTGTCAGAATGTAGAGCAATTTAACATGTATTTCAACAAAAAAAGAATACCACTTACGCATCTTTTTAAGTGTGAGAAAAGAATCAAATCGAACCAATCAAAGAAAAAATAATCCCCTTTGGTTTAAAGAATGCACATTTACATTTAGTGTTACTATTGATAAATCATTTGAAATGCCACTGGCTTAATATAACATTCTTAAACGCACAGGATCTATCTATATATATGTATTTTAAAGCCCCAATCCAAATCTTCTAACTATATACACACAGAGAATAAACTTATTGGAACATTCTTAACCCATATATTAGAAATGTGTTACTCGTCGTGTGTTTACAAACATTCCTTAGATAGACAAACAAATACACTATAGATACAGTATACAATTAAAAGCTCCTATTAACTGTTTTAAAGTGCCAAGTCAATCAAATGGAGAATGAAAATGAGTTAGCGTTAGTATTTTTTATTCTTAATAATTGGGCTACCTTTTTCTTTATTTCTGGATCACAGATTGGGCTTTTTTTAAGCACTCTCATGTCCCTTATATCAATCTCAAATGTCATCACAGTTACTGCTGGAATGTGCCTAACGTGGGACCAACACCATTGCCAAGATCCCAACTGATAGGAACCTATATTCCCAACCATTCAAATGCAGTTTGCTGCCTTCCGGTGGTACAAACAAAAGGGCTTCCTACTAGCACTGAGCATACCATCTTCTTGCCAAGTTATACAACGGGCTGAAACTCATTTTTGAACCTCACCTTTTCCTGTGCATGACCTCACCCAGAAACTATCCATCGCTGTAACTTGATTTAGAAATAAAATTACTCCTCCGCCAACCGTCTCTGTCTTCTGTCACTCACTTAAAGGGGAACTTCACTCCAAAAAAACGATGCTTATTTATTTTGCACATAATCTCACACACGTACCAAAAACTCTAAACAGTTTTACACACATTCATGTCGTTTGACAGTTATTAAGAGAAAAATTAAAACACTGTAAATTATGTCAATTAAAAAAAGATTGCAATATCTCGTCTTACAGGGACTGCTACTGTTCTGAAGGATCAGATTAAACCGAATATATATATTTATTTATATATATTTAATTGTATTTGTATATCCCCTGATATCCCTTGTATATTCCTTGTACAATATGCATTGAATATCCCTTCTAGTCTACTGAACATCCCATAATAGTCTCCATTCTACCATTGGACGAGACCTTGGTGCCAGGTCGCCATACCCCTCAGACCAGGTTCAATCGTACCGCTCAACATGTATGGACAAGTCCTAGTTCCGCGTAGGAATATGTCTACCGCACCACTAATGGTACTATTTGTTCATAGTGCGTATATATACTGCGCTATTAAAGTAGAGCTTTCTTTTAGTCCAGTTCCTTACCCTCCAACAGAGTGACAGACGCAAAAGCCTCCCCGCGAACCACGTGTGGGCAGTAAGGCCAATTCGGCCCAGTATCGGCATTGAGACATCGTGTATATTAATATTTGAATAGTCATATTTGGCACTATATCGTCGAGTTGGACGTATTCTATTAAGCTAATAATAGTCTATTCATATGTAGTGCCTCGTGCGGTAAGAGTTCTATAGTAATCAGCACCCCCATCGTTTCGGGCATCAGCTGGACGCTTATCCAGGGTGGTTGACCCCACGTGAAGCTGCACCCGAGGAGCTCCAGGCCAAAGAGCGAGTGGACCTGTATATTGGATTATTCTACCGACGACGGCTAGCCTTCCCCGGCTTGGATTATGCTTTGAGTACATTGATTATTCTATGGATAAAGGCCAACACTGCGGTGTGTTGGAAATACCCCCCCCGGAGAGGACGACAGGTGAGAAGACGCTCTACACGACGAGGTCGCCTCACGTCTCTCCATCGTGGACCGGAGGACGCCGGCCACAGAGAGTCCAACTGCTTTCATCTGTGGATCGAGGATCGCTGGGCACCGGGTCGCACGACTGTGGGCTCTCCCAGGATACCCTCGGCCAGACGGGATACAGCCAGACTCTACCCCCCCCCTCCAGCTGTCCTACAAGCAGTCGGAACCTTCCCCTAGTGTATCCAGCTATATAATCATTCAAGTATCATTGCTATTGTTCCCTAAATATTCCAGGTTGTATATTTGCTTCCTGCGCAATCAGAGATTGGACATTCGATATTGATCTACCTACGAATACTCATTTGCCATAAAAGTGCATACTATTTCAAATCATAAATGTAATTAAGTGATCGTTGTACATACCTTTTGCTATGTATTATTATTAAACGCAGACTTTCGACTTGGTACATTTGTGTTGGATCCGTTTCATCAGGTGGGAGTGTTTATCATAATTATTTATACCTAGTACTGGGTGGCCAGAGTCTAAAGTACAAGAGGTAGTGGTAGTAAGTATCATATCTAACCATACAGTCAGGGAATTGTACCCCTCAGTTACAATTGGTCCTTCGAGCCGGAGGGTAATCAGTGTAATATTAATATAGTGTTATTAATATTAAAATGGCCTATGATGAACACTCCACGAAACGATCCTCCTAACCAACAACGCCCGCGGCGCAAACGACAGCTCCCTCAGTACCTAGAGGCTTACGCTGTCAGTCAACAACCTAGTCTTCTACCAACAGTAAACGCGGTAAAACTAGAAAGTAAAATTATGTCTAACCCTAACGACCAGGCTACCCCGACCATAGAGGCCCCTATGGGTTCTAACGTAACTGACCCAGCTCACGGTGGGGACCAGGGGGAACCAGACATGACTTTACACCCCGCCAATACCGAAGAAGTAGTCCCCGACGAGTCCCGGGAGGAAGACAACACTACCGAGAGAGAACTCGGCACGGAAGAAGATGAGGAGAGCACCGTGGAGATAGAGCTCCAAGACTCCGCACGGAGTACCCCAAGGGACGGCTCCCCTATACAACCGTCTTCTCCCAGCGAGGCAGAGAGGACACTACAGCAGGCATTCCTCGTCAGCCTGAAAGCCTCTACTGAACGCGATAGACTCCAGGGTGAACGCGATCGATTGCAGATACAGCAACGGAGCGAAGAAGAGCACATACGCCTGGAAATAAGACGCATTCAGATGGAAGAGAATATGGCAAGAGACCGGGCCGACGCCCAGCGCGCCGCCACCGGTGCCCAGAGAGAATCGGATCTCACCAAGCGCGAAGCCGAGCGCGACAGAGCACAAGCGCAACTAATAGAACAGCTGATCAGAAGGACAACACCCCCTCCCTCCACCAGAGGCTCCAGGAACTCGTCTAGACATCACTCCAGGGCGGCATCCCCTAGCCGAGTAAGCGACCCTGAACTTGACCAACAGACGAGGTTTATACCCCCCGCAGACCCCCTTCCCCAACCGGTCCAAGCGAGACCCAGCCACCGGGAAGGAGCAGCATACACTGCGGAGAGGCTAAATCAGAGACTACAAGCCCTGGATGACCTAACGGAAGACGAAGAGGAAGAGGAGGAGAACCACGCCCGACGACAGCACAGTACTCTACCGGACCAGGAGGTCCAGTACAGCCCAGGCTATACCCCCGCGGAGCTGCGCTACAGACCCCCGACGCTATTCACGGGTGAGCACGACGCACGACCCGCACCGAGGAACAGCACCTGGACCAGCGGGCCATGGTACACAGCCGGTACCAGCCCACGCCAAGGAGCAGGAGGAGACTCGCCTAGGAGGCCTCTCCCCCAACGCTCGCCGATGTATCAACAATCCGCGTCATACATTGGCACACCTATGGTACCAGACTTCACCCAGGAGAACCGGGCCCAGTATACGGAGCTCCGCATGTGTCTGGAGACAATGTTGGTGGATGTCATTGATGAACGCCATAAATACGCGATACTACTGAAGCATTTAAAGGTACCCCGCGCGCACAACATAGCGCTCGCCTACGCCACTTCCACGACCCCATACACCGCAGCGCTGGTAGCGTTGGACCAAAGATATGGACGTATATGGGATTACGTGATCCAGGAGATCAGGCACATCGACCGCCTACCCCCAGCAACAGACAATCGAGCACTGGACGACCTGTCCATCAGAGTGCAGTCCCTAGTAGGGATGCTGGGAGCGCAGAGGGAAAAGGGTAGGCATGAACTATACGCCAACTCAAATGTAGAGAGGATCTTGGAGAAGCTACCGCCCGCCCGACAGGAGCGCTTTAGGCGGCAGAGAGACCACCGAGACCCTAATGGCCCCGAACCGAACCTCCTCGATCTAGCCGACTTCCTGGCGAGAGAAGTCAGCAGCTTACGGCTAGATACATTCGGACGGAGCACCCCTGGCTCCAGAGAAGGAACCAGGAGACTAAATGATGGAAGAAGATCGGTGACTGTCATGCACCAATCGGAGTCAGTGCCAAGCAGTAGGAGCCACAGTACCCCCTCAAGAAAGGAGAAGTGGAAGATAGTGTGCCCCTACTGTGAGAAAGAACACTGGCTGTCACAATGTGACTCATTCCCCAAGATGAATGCGGAGGAAGCGAGTCAATGGATAAAGTCCAACAGACGCTGTTTTCGCTGTGCGCGATCACACATGGCAGCCGAATGCCGTTTAAAGAAAAAGTGCAGTCGGTGCGATGGAGCCCATCTGGACATACTCCACGACAGTAACAGACGGCGGCCTCCACCCGCACCATCAAGCAGCAAAGCAAGCGTCATGTACATCGACCCCGCCAGCAGCAGCGGAGCCAGAGTGCTCTTAAAGGTAGTCCGTGTGACATTGAGCTACCAGAATAAAGTCATGGACACTTACGCCGTCCTTGATGACGGGTCAGAGAAGACCCTTCTGCTCGCGTCCGCTGCGGCCCAGCTAGGGCTGCGGGGGAGCGAAAACCAAATGACAATTCGGACAATAAGAAGAGATTTGAAAACGATAAAGGGCGAGAATGTCTCATTCTCTATCGCAGCAAGCGGCCAGCCCGAGCGACGGTACAGGATTACAGACGCTTTCACCAGCCAAGAAATAGGACTCTCGCGGTACACATACCCCGTAGCCAAGCTGATGGAGAAATATGTACATCTACGCAAGCTACCGATCCCACTCATAGACGGTGCTACCCCGACACTGTTGATAGGCTCCGACCATGCAGACCTCATTGTCCCGATAGACCGGGTTCATACCGGACCCAGAGGCTGTCCTGCAGCAGTCGAGACCCGCCTAGGATGGACTCTCCAAGGCCCACTCGCCAAATCTCTCAACCGAACCACAGCCACTAGCTGTCTCCACTCCCGAGTCACAGAGGGAGACACCGCACTCCTGCAGCATGTAGAGAGGCTATGGACCTTAGAACAAATGCCCTTTAAGAACGAAAAGAAAGACATTCGCTCTAAAGACGACATCTACGCCATTAACCTCCTCGAGACGGGAACAAAGAGAGTCCCAGTCAGCGGCGTGTTGAGATACGCCACGCCACTCCTGCGGCGGGAAGGGATGCCTACCTTTCACGCAAAGAAAGACGCCACAGAGCGGTACCTACTAAACACAGAGCGGCGCTTAGCCAAGGACCCCGCCCAAGAAAGTGTATACCGCGCTGAGATTGAGAAGCTCATCACAGTGGGACATGTCACAAAGATTGACATTAAAGAGGCCGACCAGACGACTGAATCGTGGTACGTGCCCCACCACAAGGTTCATCACAACGGCAAAGACCGCATCGTGTTTAACTGCAGCTACCAGATCGGATCCCAAAATCTGAATAAAGAGCTATTGCCCGGTCCTACACTCGGCCCCTCCCTACTAGGCGTACTACTCCGCTTCCGCCAGGACAAGGTGGCTATCAGCGGGGATATCAAAGGGATGTTCCTGCAGGTGAGATTAGTAGAGGAGGACAAGCCCCTGTTGCGGTTCCTATGGAGAGAGAGGCCAGGAGATGAGCACCCAGCCATCTACCAATGGGAAGTCCTCCCTTTCGGAACTACATGCAGCCCATGCTGTGCTACATTTGCACTACAGAGACATGTCGCAGAGGACCCAGCAGCGGACGAAGAGGTCCGACACAGTGTGAAGAACAGCTTCTACGTAGATAACTGTCTACAAAGCGTTTCGACCCAGGAAGAAGCCGAGGCTCTCCTACTTAAACTCCGCGCCTCTCTGATCAAAGGCGGCTTTGATCTCAGGCAGTGGGCCAGCAGCGATCCGCACGTACTGCGCAGCCTCTCCTCCGAGGACAAGGCAGCGAGCAGCGAGACCTGGATGGCCACAATCCCAGGAGAAGCCCAAGAGATGACACTAGGACTAGTGTGGCGCTTCAAAACAGATTCGCTCCACTATAGACACAAACCCCTGACCACGGAGCAGGGAAGGTCGACGGCAATACCGACCACCAGACGGAGTGTGTACAGAACACTCGCCCGACAATATGACCCGTTAGGATGTATACTACCGTACACCACCAGGGCAAAGATGATTGTACGAGCATTGTGGGACAAGGACCAGGGCTGGGACGACCCCATTCCCGCACACCTTGCATCCACCTGGAGAGAGTGGGAGATGGAACTCCACTCACTCCCAGGCGTTAATATACGCCGAAGCTACTTCCCACCCACGGTGAGGCCAGAGACATGTAAAATGGATTTACACGTCTTCAGTGACGCCTCCGAGGTCGCCTACGGATCAGTAGCCTACTTGCGGGCCCAAGAAGAGGGGGGAGAGATCTACACAGCATTCATCCTCGCCCGCTCGAGAATAGCCCCACGCAAGCAACAGTCTATCCCACGTCTAGAGCTCTGCGCAGCCCTCGCAGGAGCGCATCTAGCCACGCTCATCCAACGTGAGCTCACCATTCCGGTGCATAGAACAATCCTGTGGTCAGATTCCACGACAGTACTCGCCTGGATCAAATCGGATTCATGCAAATACAAAGTCTTCGTGGGAGTCAGAGTCACTGAGATTCAAGAGTTAACCGGAGAGTTAACCGGAGAAGCAAACTGGCGCTATGTTGATACAAAACACAACCCAGCTGACGTCATCACCCGGGGAATGTCCCTAGATGACTTAACCCGTCATAACATCTACAGTGACGGACCAGCATTCCTCAAGCTCCCGGAAGGAGATTGGCCCACGCCCACCCCGAGGGAAGCAAGTGACGAGGAGGCTGAGAATAAGAAACCCATGTTCTGTGGATTGAGCACTGTTGTCTCCGCAGACCCCAACATAGACGATTGCATTACCATAGAGAGTGCGCAGCAACGGACATTCCTGCGGCACCACCCAGAGATTAAGTCCCCCGCTGATATGTCAGCAGCTGACTACGGGGAAGCAGAACTGCTTCTACTGCAACGAGCCCAGAGAGACTCGTTCCCCGATGAACTAGACTGTCTACAGGGAGGAAAGCCCATCCCATCAGACAGCAGATTGATTCATCTGGCCCCCGAGAGTGACACGCATACCCTCATCAGAGTGGGTGGTCGCCTGCGGAGAGCCCCCAATTTACCGGATGACATTAAGTACCCGATCGTATTGAACAGCCGACACAAGGTCACAGAGCTGATTATAAAGAAATACGACGAGGATGTACACCACGCAGGAGCAGAGAGAGTCTTCGCGGAAATCAGACGTCGTTACTGGATACTTCAAGGAAGAGAGGCGGTGCGACGCTTCCAGCGAACCTGTCTAGACTGCCGAAAGTGGCGCGCGCAGCCCAGCATACCACGGATGGCTGACCTACCTCCATGTCGCCTCCGACTCGGCGACAAGCCATTCCACTCAACAGGCATGGACTGTTTTGGCCCGCTGCACATAAAGAAAGGAAGAGGCACCGAGAAGCGGTGGGGTATTGTATTCAAATGCATGACCACCAGAGCGATACATATCGAGCTCCTTCCGACCATGAGCGCAGACTCATTCCTTATGGCCTTCCGAAGATTCACATCACGGAAAGGAAAACCGTCTACATTATTGTCCGATCACGGGACAAACTTCAAAGGCGGAGAAAGAGAGCTGAGGGAGAGCTTCCAAGCTATGGGCCCAGAACTTAAGACCCACCTCGCTCCAGCCCAGATTGACTTCCAATTCAACCCCCCAAACGCACCCCACTTCGGTGGAACTTGGGAACGAGAAGTACGTTCTATAAAGACAGCCCTGTACGCAGTACTTGGGGCCCAGACTGTGGCGGAAGAAGTCCTAATGACAGTCCTCACGGAGATTGAGGGAGTATTGAACTCAAAGCCCCTCGGTTACGTCTCCAGTGATGTAGCAGATGTCGACCCAGTCACCCCCAACACCCTCCTGATGGGGCGGCTAGATCACGCGTTACCCCAGACAATGTACCGGCCTGAAGAAGCGAACGGCCGACGAATGTGGAGGTACAGCCAAGTATTAGCCGACAAGTTTTGGAGCAGTTTCCTACTGCACTACCTACCGTCTCTACAGACCCGCCAGAAGTGGGTAAAAGAGAGAGACAATTTGACGGAAGGAACAGTCGTCATGATTATTGACCAGTCACTACCCAGAGCTATGTGGCCGGCTGGCCGCGTAAGCAAAGTGATCACCGGTGCCGATGGCAAGGTCCGAGCAGCTGAAGTACTCGTCCAGGGGCGCATTTACACCCGTCCTGTGGCGAGGCTCATAGAACTGCCCCGACTCCCAGACACAATCGATGATGACCATGACCCTATGACTTTGTGAGTTGACTGACCCTTACAGCGAACCCTTGAGTGGTAGACAGTGCGGTTAATCTGTCTCTGCTTAACTAATTGGGTTGGGACCAATTAGGGGGCGGCTGTTCTGAAGGATCAGATTAAACCGAATATATATATTTATTTATATATATTTAATTGTATTTGTATATCCCCTGATATCCCTTGTATATTCCTTGTACAATATGCATTGAATATCCCTTCTAGTCTACTGAACATCCCATAATAGTCTCCATTCTACCATTGGACGAGACCTTGGTGCCAGGTCGCCATACCCCTCAGACCAGGTTCAATCGTACCGCTCAACATGTATGGACAAGTCCTAGTTCCGCGTAGGAATATGTCTACCGCACCACTAATGGTACTATTTGTTCATAGGGCGTATATACTGCGCTATTAAAGTAGAGCTTTCTTTTAGTCCAGTTCCTTACCCTCCAACAGAGTGACAGACGCAAAAGCCTCCCCGCGAACCACGTGTGGGCAGTAAGGCCAATTCGGCCCAGTATCGGCATTGAGACATCGTGTATATTAATATTTGAATAGTCATATTTGGCACTATATCGTCGAGTTGGACGTATTCTATTAAGCTAATAATAGTCTATTCATATGTAGTGCCTCGTGCGGTAAGAGTTCTATAGTAATCAGCACCCCCATCGTTTCGGGCATCAGCTGGACGCTTATCCAGGGTGGTTGACCCCACGTGAAGCTGCACCCGAGGAGCTCCAGGCCAAAGAGCGAGTGGACCTGTATATTGGATTATTCTACCGACGACGGCTAGCCTTCCCCGGCTTGGATTATGCTTTGAGTACTTTGATTATTCTATGGATAAAGGCCAACACTGCGGTGTGTTGGAAATACCCCCCCCGGAGAGGACGACAGGTGAGAAGACGCTCTACACGACGAGGTCGCCTCACGTCTCTCCATCGTGGACCGGAGGACGCCGGCCACAGAGAGTCCAACTGCTTTCATCTGTGGATCGAGGATCGCTGGGCACCGGGTCGCACGACTGTGGGCTCTCCCAGGATACCCTCGGCCAGACGGGATACAGCCAGACTCTACCCCCCCCCTCCAGCTGTCCTACAAGCAGTCGGAACCTTCCCCTAGTGTATCCAGCTATATAATCATTCAAGTATCATTGCTATTGTTCCCTAAATATTCCAGGTTGTATATTTGCTTCCTGCGCAATCAGAGATTGGACATTCGATATTGATCTACCTACGAATACTCATTTGCCA
Organism: Notolepis coatsorum; assembly: GCF_963971535.1. Classification (NCBI taxonomy): domain Eukaryota; kingdom Metazoa; phylum Chordata; class Actinopteri; order Aulopiformes; family Paralepididae; genus Notolepis; species Notolepis coatsorum. Next base: position 113,435,305 of record NC_140171.1, on the reverse strand, counting down.
TAAAAGTGCATACTATTTCAAATCATAAATGTAATTAAGTGATCGTTGTACATACCTTTTGCTATGTATTATTATTAAACGCAGACTTTCGACTTGGTACATTTGTGTTGGATCCGTTTCATCAGGTGGGAGTGTTTATCATAATTATTTATACCTAGTACTGGGTGGCCAGAGTCTAAAGTACAAGAGGTAGTGGTAGTAAGTATCATATCTAACCATACAGTCAGGGAATTGTACCCCTCAGTTACAGCTACCTTGTGATTTTATTGAGCTGTAATTACCGGTAACACAACAAAGTGTTTATGTGTTAACACCGGAGTACAGACCCAGACAATTTGTGGAAACCATGAGTGACTCATAACATAACACAACATTTTTATGCCTATTCTTATGTCTGCACTTTATACATTGCACTACTTTTATTGTCTTTTATACCCATTCTTATGTCTGCACTTTATACATTGCACTACTTTTATTGTCTTTTATACCTATTCTTATGTCTGCACTTTATGCATTGCTTTTAGTCTGTCAACTGTATGCAAATTGTATGCCTATGTTAATTGTATGCTATTTGCTGTGAAGCACTTTGAGCTGCAATCCATGTATGAAAGGTGCTATATAAATAAAGTTATTATAACATAACATACCCTCCCCATGCAGTAGAGCGGGGTCCAGAAGCTCCATCATGTACTGGATCTCTGTGTCCAGCTGAGGCATGTCGCACTGGGCCAACACGTAGGTCAGCATGGGCAGGAAGTCGTCAGCACCATACATCCTCCCTGGAGAACAGAGACACAGCGGTGAGATCAGAGACTGGGAGGAGCCAAGACGCGGAACTCCCTGGTTACGTCCGTCACCAGCTCTGGGAAAATAAGCAGACATTGGGGGACTCTACGAAATGAATGGAGTGAGATTTTAAATTGCTTATACCAGTAAAAGTAGAGGACGCTTATTTGATTGAGCAACTGATTCATCATGTTTAGGGTCTTAGAAACATATTGACATTTTAAGCTCAGAATGTCATTCAGCTGATCCTTTTAAAAAGGGATTTTTGTTGTATTTTGGGTGCATACTGATGATGTATTTAATAGTTTTTGACGTTTTACAAACGCAGTGGGTAAGATAGGCTAACGATTTGGCTAGTTTCTACATAAAATTGTGATTTTCCTTTTTTGGACAATATTGAAATTGACATTCCTGATATTTAAGCAGTTGATTGCCACTGCACATGTCAGTTTCGCTAATGTGGTGTTCAGAGAGAGAGAGAGAGAGAGAGAGAGAGAGAGAGAAGTCACGTGCACTGCAAGCAGAGGCGTAGATTTAGGGGGGGGGGGGTTGCAAAAAATATAGCTAATATGAAAGACAACCCCCTCACCAAAAGGTCAAAAAATAAGAGGGTAAACATTTTTATATATCCTTCTTACCTGTAACTATATATTAACCAACAGTTTCAGACACCCCTACAGGACCATACCATCTCAACCTTGCAGACGTGCCTCTCATAAAAGTACACCAGAATGCATGAAATAAAGTGTTTGAAGAGGGGCAGCTGGGTAGCGCAGTGGACTAAGCGCTCGCCTACCACCGCAGAGACTCTGGGATTGAATCCAGCTGTCAGCGGTACCTCCGGCTTGGTCAGTCGTCCCTACTAACACAATTGGCAGTGTCAGCGGGTGAGAAGCCGCTGGGGTATGTATCCTGGTCGTTGTAAACAGCTACTCCTACTGGTCGGTCGGGGCGCCTGTTCAGCAGGGAAAGGATCTGGCAGAGATAGTGTGATCCTCCCACGCGTTACACTCCCCCGGTGAGAGTCCTCGCTGTCAGGTGAAAAGAAGCGGCTGGCTGACTCCACATGTATCGGAGGAAGACATGCGGTAGTCTTCTCCCTCCCCAGGCGACAGTAGGGGGCAAAAGCGTGCAATGACCAGGAAGGGAATTGGCATAACGACTAAATTGGGATGGGAGAAAAATACGGAAAAGGGGGGAGTGTTTGAAGTTTCCTGGGGGAGGATCCCCAGACCCCTCCCCCCCCCCCCACTTAAAGTGTCCAAAAAATAAAGTGTTGAAACCAAACCTACGCCCCTTGCATGCAAGCACACAATACATTTACATGCATTCATGTATAGTCACATATTTGACACAGGACAGTTGCATTTACAGATGTACAACTGAATATTTTAATTGTAACGCGCCTTGGGTATGTGTAAGACGCTATATAAATTCAAGCCATTATTATTATTATTATTATAGAGCTATAACACAATTGAAAAGGCCTTTAGCTCTGAATAGGTGTTGGAATGAGAACATGAGCCTGCATAGTATAGGTCTGAACAGAGATCTAATACAGTCGTTCTAATTGATGATAGAAATCATTACTGTAAATTAAGAAACCAGGTTATTAAAATTAAAAAAGTAATAGAACCTATTATCAGCAGAAAATCTCAGAAAGCAGTAAGGACAGTAAAAAACTGAATGAAATCATAGGTAAAAAATATGCCCTGGCTTCGTTTGTTGAATCAGATGGTGGTATTTGTCTGACAAAGCCTCTTCACATTGCTGATTATTTTAATGACTATTTTGTAAACAAGGTGTCCAAGCTTAGGCAGGGAATGGACAATATTATCAATAACAACTCTGAGGTGTTGATAAAAGAACACATTATGGTGGATATTGTGACTGGTAGAGAGCGCAATAGCCTATCCACAGTCTCTAAATCCACTGGCACTGACCACCTGGATAACAAATTGTTGAGAATGGCTGCATCTCATATCTCTGCACCAATCTGTCACATTTTGAATAGGTGTTTAATCAGTGACATGTGTCCTTTGTTATGGAAGAAGGGAAAGATAATTCCACTTCCTAAAGATGCTAAATTACCTTTTGGAGGTCCCAACAGTATAGGCCTATTAGCATTTTACCTGTTCTCAGTAAATTACTGGAAAAGATTGTGTCTGAGCAAGTCCAGGCCTACTTTTCAGCTAATGACGTAACAACTGTACACCAACATGCATACAGGGCCGGTCATTCGACACAAATGTCTGATAGTTGGCTTTCAGCTATCGACAGTTCAATGCTGGTGGGTGCTATTATGTTAGACTTCAGTTTGATGTGATCGATCACAATCTTTTAATACAAAAACTCATCTGCTATGTTTTAATAACACAGCAATTTTATTTTTCAGGAGTTATTTGTCCTCGAGGTCTCAGAGGGTCTATTTTAATGGTGCTTTGTCAGGCAGTAGAGGGTTAGACTGCGGTGTCCCACAGGGGAGTTGCCTGGGGCCCCTCTTATTCTTTTTAATATGGCTTTTTCTATTCATCAGGCTAGTCTGAATTTATATGCTAATGATTCAACCCTTTATTATGCTGCAGCTACAGACTCTGAGTTTAATCAGGTTTTGGCTGGTGAATTGAACATTTTATATGACTGGATAAAAACAAATAAGCTTGTGCTTAACACTTTGATTGCCTAAGGTTAAATTCATGATATACCATCCGTTGCCAGCTCTATTTAACATGGAGAAGTTCCCCTTCTTTGCAGGGCTATAACTTTTAAAATTCTATTGCTAGATTGCCATTATTAGGGCCCATTCAAGGTCCTATATGTTTGTTCATGGTGTAGCAACGTTAAACTTTTTCATTCACATATTCATACTAAAATATGGTCTAAAGTATAAGTATGTTTTCATCTCTTTCTGCAGCTTTCTCCAGAACGTGATTTATAGCCCCAAATGCATTATATTGATGATGAAATACAGTTTGGTAGGAATCTGTGCGAGATCAAAAATTTCAATTGGACGTACTTCTAGAATTTACTACACGTCATCTGATGTTGACCGGATGGGCGAGGGGGCGTTTATAATTCCGTGGGCAACGTTATACCATTCATCTAATGTGGGTCATATGTTCATCATAGCAGTTAGTAAAGAACACGTTAGAATATAACGCTAAAACTCACCCCAGTCTCCTCGGGCCGTTGGGCGATCAGCGTGGAACAGAATTTTTTCCATTATGGGATGTCGAAATACCCGATCTATTTCCAGGTTGTATAATAGTATATACGTCCAAATCATGTTGTTTTTTCGAGTTATTTCCAACGATCGATGTTCACTGTGTGAAGACTGAGTCTCTCTAACATTAGCGAGTGCCCGGACCACATATGGAGTGAGTCCTGCCGGGTTAAAGGTTGACATCCGGTTTTTCGATCTGCCCATCGGCCACCAGATGGCGCTCTTGAACCGCTAGAGGATTGAGAGGAGATCAGAACTGTGTGTCAAGGCTGCAGAGGGGAAATATGATTCCGATCACAGATTTTTGAAATATTGATATCAAAGACGAGTTCCGGCGTCCTCAGCAACTTGAGCATGGCGGGGAATGACGAGCGTTTTCGGCAGTTAAAGTGTTAACATTTCTAAAACTGTTTGTATGCTTTTTGGGACCAATCAAAGATTGGCACGTAATCCTACATTGGTTCTACAAATTGCAGGTCAACCTACAGCAGGTTGAAAAAACTAAGCTTCTAGGCCTTTGGCTTGATAGTTCTTTATCATGGTCTGATCACATCAACAAAACTGTTTTTAAAATGGGTAGAGCTGTTGCTACTGCCAGGAAATGTGCACCATTCCTTCCATTTGCATTGTTTAATCAAATTGTTTGTGCTTTAGTTGGATTGCCACTTGGATTACTGTTCTGTAGTGTGGGCTTCTGCTTCAAAACAGTTGCTAAATAGGTTACAAGTGGTACAAAATAAGGCAGCAAGACTCATTCTTGGTTGCTCATATAGGACTAGTGTTGTTCAAATGCATGAACGTCTTAGTTGGCGGAGTGTTGAGAAGACTTTCTGCCAACTTATTAATTTGTTTTCAGAAAGTCATCACAACCCACAGACAGTCCTAAATATATCTCAGATAAAATAATAATAATATTTAGATATCATTTTGTGTGTTAATGTTGTTGTGTTTCCTCGGTTGGTACGTCTTGCTATGTTTTAATTGTATTATGTTTTAATTGTACTGTATATGTTTTAATGTTGTCTCGGACCCCAGGAAGACTATTGACGTCTTGGCATCAGCTAATGGGGATCCTTTGCTAATAAACACTGTTACTTAACATGTGTGTGAGAGTGCAGGTGCACTAAGACCGACCCGCGGTCTCGGAAAAATTCAATCTTCTTTATCACATAACCCCTTTCCACCATTTCATCGAAACAAATACACACTTAAAGGAGCAGATACACGTTGGTTTTGAGCAGAAATATTTTCAAATCATTAAACCGAACTTGACAACACCCTTCCCAATCAGAACGCATCTGAACGCATCAGGATGCCTCCAAAGCCACGCCTCGCTAGGTAGCTAGCAGGTAGCTACGTGTGAGCAGCAGGCATCTATGTGTTAGCAGCAGGTAGCTAAGTGTTAGCAGCAGGTAGCTAGCAGGCAGCTACGTGTTAGCAGCAGGTAGCTAAGTGTTAGCAGCAGGTAGCTAGCAGGCAGCTACGTGTGAGCAGCAGGTAGCTAAGTGTTAGCAGCAGGTAGCTAGCAGGCAGCTACGTGTTAGCAGCAGGCCTTTGTGTACACGTGCAACTGTTATGTGCATAACAAGTGCACGTGTCACTATAAGGTTTGATAAGACCGCTCGCTGTTCGAATCATTTGACTTGGTCTGATTGCGGATGTCGTTTTATTTCCTGCCCCTTACCGGAACAACTTTTTTTTTCTACTATCGATTACGTCTAGATATAATAAGGACATTTTAAATGTTGCCAAAACTCTGCGACTGCCTATTGATCCTTTAAAACACACTTACACAAACGCAAACCTGATGGCTTAGAACAGCCAAAAGAAAGCGGCCTCCCGTACCTGAGTTGTCCTGCATGATGGTGTAGATGAGTTTGCACACGCGCAGCAGCAACGACACCTTCTTCTCTGGGGAATACATCTTCCTCATGTTGTGGAACTTGTGGCGGATCTTCTCGACGGCCACGGGGTCAGGGGGCACAGCCCCGTCCACCCCGAGCTCCTGGGGCTTCTTGGCCTTGGCCAAGGCCAGGTTTTCTCTCAGCCGCTGCCAGGTTCCACTACTCATCTGCGGAGGACCGACATGGTTCCTGGTTAGTGTGTGTAATGATTAAAAGGGGTATTATGCCAACTTTTTAACCCTAAGCCCTATCGTTCTGTCATGAGGAGGACGTGATGATTGGACGTAAGGCGACGGCGATGAATGAATGAATGAATGAAAACTTTATTTAACAGATTGCAGAATGGGTACAATACAGTACGGCTCAATACATACAATTGTTAAGGGGATGCAGACCTGAGAAAGACGTTTGTCTTGTTTCCATCAGGGTCCCCCATTTTCAATTCATATAGACATTTATGACATACACAACATACATGACATTTATGGCATAGGGACATATAGGTATTTAGTACTGATACATTTGTGACAACGGTATTCAAATATACAGTACTGTTACCCCTAGATCCTGACAGAGTATATACATATGATGGGGAGGGGACTGTACATTAGGAGGGGGTGGGTGGGTGGGAGGGAAATATACATACGGCGGGGAGGGAATATATACATGCGGTGGTGAGGAGATGTGGACAGCACTGCCAATCTCTCGGGACACAGGACACGTTGGTATATTTCATGTCCCATTATCACATGTCCTCCTAACAATAGATAAGGTAAGGTAAGATATTATTTTATTGATCCCCTTGGGGAAATGTGGGTGTCATAGCAGCATGGGGGAGGGTAAGTAATGTAATGTATGGCCAGGGTAATAATAGAAAGACATAAATATAGGCAACAAAATTGTATTTGAATATAAAAATATGAGAAGAATAACAAGTGTAAACAAAGGTGCAAATGAGGGTCTGTATGCCCTACCAGTTATATTATATATAGTTATATTCTATATATTACAATAAATATAGGCAATAAATAATTTTAATCTGAATATACTGTACTATGAGTGAGTAAAAGTAAACAGTATACACAAGGTGCAGTATTACACAAGGTACCCTAACTGGCATGGTATACGTCATAGCTTGTAGTCCTACTAGAAGGTTGTAGAACCTTGTAGTAGATTGATAAGGTTCAGGTTAAAATTGGCAAAAGTGCCCCTTAAGTGATTCTAGGTCTTGTATCACAAAATCCTATGTGAACTACCCTAATAGTACAACATTCACTAGACATTTTGATAAGATATTCACAAGGAGGCCCCGACATATTAGCCATTTATTTAGCAAGTGCAAGAATTCAGTTGAGGGATAATCAACCCTTAATAGTTTGACCCTCAATTCCAACCCCCTTTATTCACTTACTCCCTCTGTAGCTGTTTGTTTAATGAACATTGTTACTCAGCTGTAAGAGTTGTACCCTTCTTGCTGACCTGTTGTACAGAACTTGTAAGTCGCTTTGGATAAAAGTGTCAGCTAAATGACTAAATGTAAATATGGTATATAGAAAATAACTTCAAGACAATAAACAACGCTACCTGGGTAGAGATGACATTACACTAATAAGTAACAGTGTCATAGCTATGTAGCGTCACACCTGTGATGTGTTATAACCTTGTTATAGGAACTATGACTATGTTCACAAGTGAAAGTGGCCCAAATCAGATTTTTCTTTTTTGCTCATATGTGACTCAGATTTTATTCTTTCATGACAGTGTGAACAGCACAAATCACATGGAATCTGAGTTTTTAAATTCATATTTTGGCCACTTTCATATTCTTATTGTTCATTTGCACATGTGGGTCAGGAGTGTGATCAGTTCACATTGGAATCTGACATTGGCCACATTTGCAAAAGAACGTTATAACAGCCAAACAAAAAAGATCAGCGATCTGAGAAATAAACCTGAACTGAGCACTAAGGCTTGCAGTGTGAACGTAGCCTATGATTACTCCACATATCTCACCTGGAAGTCATGTAGGGCCACCTCCACCACACTCTTCAGTGGTTTCAGGACACACTTGTGCATGGCCTTCTCCAGCACCTGGTCTGTGAGAGGGAACACACAGCACACTGGTCAATGGAGAGTTAGATACTGTATGTTCTCAACATAATGCTCAAAGACCACTATACAGATTCAGAAATCAAGTGATTGCTGGATATATCATGAAGCGATATTGAAACTGATATTGATACTGAAAGGCCATTATTTTACGTTGCATAAGACCAATGACGGCAGAAATCACATGAGGCTGCAGTTGTTCTTTTCTCCAGTATACAGTAAGTTTAGCAAAACTGCCCAAGCCTGAAATTACCCTACATAGTATATCACTGAAATATCTCATTCGTCGTGCACACTGATGACCATTTTGTGGTAACTTTATAAAACAATAGCTAGTAGGCCTTGTACCATAGTTTAAGTTTAAGTCTATTTAAAAAAAAATTACCCAGGGACAGTGCACATTAATCAACATCTTCAGTTTCCACATCAATGTAAATGTGCCAGAATTAGCTAATGAGCTAGTTTTCATCTGTAGTCCCTGCCTGCCATGCATGTCTTCATGGTTAGGGATGGGTACCGAATCAGGTACTTTTAAGGGTACCGACCACCGATTCACGTGAGATCCGCCGGTGCCACATTTCGGCACTGTAAAAAAAAGTCAGATGACATCAACGTTTCGTTTACCACGAAACGAAACCTATGAAGTGTGCCGCACGGTCACGTCAACGTTCACACACACAATACACGCTTACCTAGGATTTGACTTGATTCAACAACAAAGCAGTCGGGGCAATGGCAAGCCGAAAACGGTTGCAAGTGTTGTTACACTTTACAAAGCTAGATGCAGACAACGCTCGCTGCAATATTATATATATATCATGATGTTTGGATTATTTATTTTTTTACAACAGGTAGGTTGATTACATTTTTAGAGACTAAAGTACAGAAAAAAGGTACCGTTGGGTACTGGTATCGATTCACAGGTACTGGTACCGGTATTGGTTCAAATGTGAAAGGTACCCAACCCTATGGTGTGGGAGGAAAGCAGAGTACCCAGAGAAAACCCATGTGAACACAGGGAGAACATGCAAACTCCACACCCCCTGCTGGGGTTCGAACCCAGGACCTTCGTGCTGTGAGGCAGCAGTGCTGCTAACCACTGTGTCACTGTGGCTCTGAACCTTTTCTATGTCAAGGACCCTCAAATTGATACACATTAGACCGGCGCAGACCCCATTTAGTCTCAGGGACCCCCATGTGAGAAGATTTCTGTTGCCATGATTAAGTCCAGAATTCGATGCAATGCAGATGTGAGAGTGCAACCTATGATCAAAATAGTCACTACTAACTTCTACTGAACGAAATTGTGAAATTAAAACTATTCCCCATTGTTCTGGGGTTCCCCTGGAATCAAATAATTATATTATACAGTATATTGAGCCATAACACTGCCATAACTCTAACTGAAAGTAGAGACATAACTTTAAAGCTCCTTTTATTATTTTAAATCTTTTCACCTGACAGCGAGGAGTTTCAGTGGGAGAATGTTGTAACTCGTGCGGAGGTTCACGCTATTTCCCCTCCCGCTGTTTGCAACGACCAGGACACACACCCCACCGGCTTCCCACCCACTAACTGTGTTCGTAGGGCCGACTGACCAAGCCGGAGGTACCGCTGACAGCTGGATTCGATCCCAGAGTCTCTGCGGTGGTAGGCGAGTGCTCAGTCCTCTACGCTACCCAGCCGCACCTTAACTTTGATTGGTTAACATCAGATGTGTAGATCATTGGCTAAATGATTATCCTGTTTGACTAATGACTACTACGAGCCACCGTACCTTCGGTGCCTCTGCTTACAAACTGCCTCGGTACAGTAAACTGCCTCTTGCCGTCACGTTGTACTTGATGTTAAATAAACCTACGGTTTGGTACAACCCGGGTGTGATCATTGACTCACACATAACAGAGGTACATATTTACATTATTTACAAGATGGTAACATCAGAACAAAAACAGCACCAAAATAAAATGTTCTCAAACACAATAGTACTCTGGAATGCTCTGCCGAAAAACATCTTATCCACAATACATAACAAAACTCATTCAGCGCCGTCCACGCATATATACGTGTTTGTCCACCAATCGAATAACGGCAACCACGTATATATACGTTATTGGATCGTTATTTCTTTTATTAGCTATTTCCATTCATAAATCATCCAGGAAGGCTGTGTGACCATATGGAATTACTCTGAGATCGCAAAAGTACAATACCGCCGCCTGGTGGTATGCGGCCGATGTTGCACTCCCTTTGTGACTCTGTGTATGTGGCTGTGTATCATTGAAATTCATCCAGGCACAGTTTTCGATTGTCACCGGTATGGCTGTCCGCAACATGTCATTAATTGCATGCATGTGTGCGAGAGGTCGATCAGTAGCCAGTTAACGTGAGCTAGATGGAATGACAATGTAACGTTACTGGTGAAAAAGTGATTTACCTTGGAATACTCCTGTGCCAACTTGCTGTACTTTGCTTGCAGGTCTGCAGCCATTATTGCTGGATTATGAATAGCCCCAACTTTAGACGGTAACGTTAAAGATAAAACTAGCTTTTCAGCTAGCTCTTCAGCTAATGCTAACACCAGCAAGCGAACACATCAGAGCTCCCTGTCACACCGCTCTGTCGGGACGATGGCATTTAAGAAAGTATCTGCTGTTAAAATGACAAACAGCATTAACCCTTTAATTCACGGTCGATTAAAAACATGTTTGTTTTATAATGCTCACTCTCAGCAGGAGGATACCGCACGTGTTGTTGATAAATTACGTCATATGGCCCATCCGTGGGATCGGAGCATAGATTTGACGTGCACTCGCCGATACCGATACCAGCATTTTAGGCTGTATCGGAGGCATTTGAACAACTCTAGTTCTAACTTGACAGACATACGTCTGTGTTAGACTCTCCAGAAACAGACAGAGACAGGCAGGCCATGTGAGAGATAAGAGTATATAGACTTTTCAAAGACTTTCAGAACTGTTTCCTACTTGTACAGAGGCTATGTTTATGGAATAAACATCAACATCAAGGAAAGGTATCACGTTTCCAGTGTGTCGTTTTCTTCTGAGTCGGATGCATTAACGGGGGAGACAGAGTGTGCCAGCCAGTACGAGGAGTAAGGTATAAACAACACAACGCAGAGACTCCACGGAACCACAGGTGACAAATTGATTACTGGCTGATAACACAAATTATCCAACAATGGGGAATAAGCACATATTATGGTGAATGACGTGGATATTTCCACAGTAAATATATTGAGGTGTATTGTAACTTTTGGATACATTAAAATCCATTGCTTTAGCTCGCCCTAGCTGGTCTGCTAGCGTAACACATTACTGTACAGCCGGAGGCCAGCAACGCTCACCCAGGACTGGGTTTATTCTGAGTTATCCAATCAGCTTCTAAGTTATGAATAGAAAGTCAATAATTACATCCAGACGATTATTAACTACTGTTGGCAGAGCATATGAACAGGATCCAGTGCACTGTTGGACTGTAGACCTACATGTGACCCCCTACATATAACTCATGCACATCTCCTCAAGTATGACAAACACACCCATTTGCACGACTGTGCATTACACCGTTCCCTGGCAACACCCGAACGCAAACATTCATTTAGCACAAGTCTTCTTAACAATTCAGCCCAACACACGTCTCTCTGGAGGAAACTACTGTATCAGAAGAACGCTCATCCTGTGCCCGGAGGTGGTGTAGTGACCTCTGGGACCACATGTACCCTGGTGGCCTGGGTCACCTCTGAACCAGACTGGAAATGGCAGCAGAGTGGCAGAGCAAGGGAGGCATGTTGGCGCTAGAGCAAATGCATCAAGTGCAGGGGCTTTCCCACTGTCTCAATAAAGAACCTTCTCTCCAGTGTCTCCCCTACTCTGTCTCCCTCTCAGCCGTCCCACTGTCTCAATAAATAACCTGTGTCTCCCCTACTCTGTCTCCCTCTCAGCCTTCCCACTGTCTCAATAAATAACCTGTGTCTCCCCTACTCTGTCTCCCTCTCAGCCTTCCCACTGTTTCAATAAATAACCTGTCTCCCCTACTCTGTCTCCCTCTCAGCCTTCCCACTGTCTAGCTCCACACACTATGTTATTTTACTCTTTTACTAGTTTTAGCCCTTCTTATTTCATGTTATTTTTACTCCTTTGCTAGTTTTGGTCCTACTTATTTTATGTTATTTTTTGCTATCTTGTTAGTTCTAATCTACACTGTAGCACTTTGAGATGTGTTCCACAAATATAAAGCGCCCCTACAAATCAAAATATATTATTATTATTATTATTATTATTCAATAAAGAACCTTCTCTGTCTCCCATACTCTGTCTCACTCTCAGCCTTCCCACTGTCTTAATAAAGAACCTGTGTCTGCCCTACTCTGTCTCCCTCTCAGCCTTACTGTCTCAATAAAGAACCTTCTGTCTCCCCTACTCTGTCTTCCTCTCAGCCTTCCCACTGTCTCAATAAAGAACCTTATCTCCTGTGTCTGCCCTACTCTGTCTCCCTCTCAGCCTCCCTACTGTCTCAATAAAGAACCTTCTCTCCTGTGTCTCCCATACGCTCTCCCTCTCAGCCTTCCTACTGTCTCAATAAAGAACCTTCTCTCCTGTGTCTCCCATACTCTCTCCCTCTCAGCCTTCCTACTGTCTCAATAAAGAACCTTCTCTCCTGTGTCTCCCATACTCTCTCCCTCTCAGCCTTCCTACTGTCTCAATAAAGAACCTTCTCTCCTGTGTCTCCCCTACTCTGCAGGGCTGTACGCTAAGCTTTTTCACTAGGGGCACACTTGCCCCTAAATGAGAAATTTAGGGGCAAAGAATATTTTTTAGGGGCAAATTTTTAAATAACTATTTTACCATTATAGTAGGGCTGGGCGATATGGCCTCTAAATGATATTGCAATATTTTTTGGCCATATCACGATACACAATATATATCGCAATATTTTGACATTTCCTAAAGCACTTAAAAATGCTTGATTTAACCCTTTGATGCATACAGTCACGCCAATATGATGATTATAATAAGTCCCTGCAACATATGTTTGCATTATTAAACCATGAAGATGCTTTAAAAAATTATTTAATGAAAATGTACTAAGAGTAGTCTACTGACACACTAATAAAAAAAATTGTTTACATCTAAGACTATTTATATAAAAACTCTTGGGTGCCCTTTTTTTGCACAGTACTGTGTTTTCTATCCACTTTAGCCAAACACACACACACACACATATATATATATATATATATATATATATATATATATATATATATATATATATATATATATATATACTACTGTGAGAAAATAATAATTACACACAAAGGGATAATGGCTTATAGCAGACTTAATGATTTTAGAATATTTCAGATAATGAAATTAAATGTTTATCATCAACTATCCAGTTAGTATTTATACTGTCTGTAACGTTTGGCTACTTTAAATCATTGAATGTAGAGAGAGAGAGCGAGAGAGAGAGAGGGGGCGAGAACGCACAAGAGAGCCAGCCCCCCCCCCCCCCCCCCCGGGTTTTGTTCTAGGTTCGCGTTTTGATCGTCTAAGCTGCCGTAGGTGATGACGTCACACTCGAATGTAAACAGGAAGAGTCTAACACGGAGATGGAAAGTCACAGTGGATGATATACAGAAACGAATAACTAATAAATATGAAGTTATGTTTAAACTTCTGTTGTCAAGCGTTGTCACTTGTCAATATAACCCACCCCCTTTCCTCACTTTTCCACCGTCCCTGCTTCACTCGGGACCACCAGCTAACGTTAGCCTATAGCTCCGCCGTCCCTGCTTCACTCGGGACCACCAGCTAACGTTAGCCCATTGCTCGTGTCAATTAAATTGCATGTTATTAAATGTCCGCGCTGGTCTGTCTAATGAAATTACAACCGCAACATTATGTCGCCTGTACAGCCCTGGTTGTAGGCTAATGTTAGTGTAGTGAAATGCGAATGAAGGGGTGAAATCACTATTCGCAAGCTTGCGAGTAGATATAATTTTTCATTCGCACCGGCCAAATTAGGGGGCAATTTGCGACGATCTCGTCGCAGCGTCTGTCTCCCTCTCAGCCTCCATACTGTTTCAATAAAGAACCTTCTCTCCTGTGTCTCCCATACTCTCTCCCTCTCAGCCTTCCTACTGTCTCAATAAAGAACCTTCTCTCCTGTGTCTCCCCTACTCTGTCTCCAGCTCAGCCTTCCCACTGTCTCAATAAAGAACCTTCTGTGTCTAATCCACTCTGTCTCCCTCTCAGCCTTACTGTCTCAATAAAGAACCTTCTGTGTCTCCCCTACACTGTCTTCCTCTCAGCCTTCCCACTGTCTCAATAAAGAACCTTCTCTGTGTCTCCCCTACTCTGTCTCCCTCTAAGCCGTCCCACTGTCTCAATAAAGAAAACTAATCTGCAGGGAGGGTTGCCCAAGTTTGTCTTCACACAGGAATGGAAGACACTCTAGAAACCTGCGATGATGCCCCTAATTTGAATGACTTAGTAGCTTTGTTTGATTCTGATCAGGGTTCCAATTTGCTTGAATACATTACCCATAACTAGTGTCGAACTTGTAAGTCGCTTTGGATAAAAGAGTCAGCTAAATGACTAAATGTAAATGTAATGTCAGCCTTCCCACTGTCTCAATAAAGAACCTTCTCTGTGTCTCCCCTACTCTGTCTCACTCTCAGCCTTCCTACTGTCTCAATAAAGAACATGTGTCTCCCCTACTCTGTCTCCCTCTCAGCCTTCCCACTGTCTCAATAAAGAACCTTCTCTGTGTCTCCCCTACTCTGTCTCACTCTCAGCCTTCCTACTGTCTCAATAAAGAACATGTGTCTCCCCTACTCTGTCTCCCTCTCAGCCTTCCCACTGTCTCAATAAAGAACCTTCTCTGTGTCTCCCCTACTCTGTCGCACTCTAAGCCTTCCCACTGTCTCAATAAAGAAAACTAATCTGCAGGGAGGGTTGCCCAAGTTTGTCTTTTAGAGAGACAGGGGACCAGCAGGGCAGACTGACAGTACAGCTCCCTTCTCTAATGCACGGAACTGCTCCAGTTCAGCAGGTCAGCTGAGGTAAAAGCTTCCATAGCACCCTGCCAAGACACATACACATCTGGGCCCCGTTCCTCGTACCTGGATAACTGAGTTAGCCGGATAACTTTAACTGGATAACTGAGTTAGCCGGACTTTCCGGTTCCCCGTACCTGGATTTTCCAAATCACCATGACAACAGATCCAAAAGTTTGAGCCTGGTCGAAAGCAGAGTTTAAGTTCAAGTTAGCCTGAACCATCGCCACGCCCCCGCAAAGAAGTGACAGCCCGTTTCCTGAAATTATTCCCACAGTCTACGATCTGCATTATACCATTCTGAATTACGTTTTTGTGCTCCATTCTTCCAGAGGGGGCTTTTGAAATGTAAAATAGACCCAAAATGCTGATACTAAATTCACTTTGTCCTAAATAATGCACGTTATATATACCGTGGCGCTCGCTCGTGCGATGTACACATTATGTGGTTATTTTAATTGTAACTGGGATTAAGATGTCTGATGAGATGCGCTGTTTGACGGATTTGAGAAATTGAATGAGCCGTTGACGTCACATTAATGAATGAGGATAAAGAGATAAAACTTCATTCAAAACAAAGAATATTCTAAACACGGGTCTCTCGTTCATTAATGTATAAACAATGAATTTATCCCATCTGGCACAGTGGCTCAGCGGTAGTGCTCAATCCTGGCAACCCGGCTACCGGGGTTCGAAACCCCGTCTTTCCAATATAAATTTTTGGAATATAATATTAATGATTATACGCAAAGGTAGCATAGTTTTAAGTTAAAATATTATAAATCTACATGCATTGAGGATGTCATTCTTTATATAGCTCTCAACGTGCACCAAATTGAATTATTCCTATATTGCAAAAAGAAGGAGACGACTGGGTCTCGAACCCCGGTCGTCTGCGTGAAAGTCAAAAGAACAACCGTTAGACCACAGAGAAGATAAGTAAAAGATCGACCATACATCAATCAATGGGTAAGGGAGCCGTATCGTTATTCTGTATAACAGTTTTACTAATTATTTTCGCTAGCAAGATCTCATTTGATTATTCAATCCAGCAGGCAAGTTTAAAGAAATATAATCTGATTGATTGAGGTAATGAGGGACTTGAAATTAGCCTATAGATAACGCATTTAACTTGTCGGCGAGGCGATTGAGCCGTACTGCAATATGTTAATAAAGTTCTAAATCAATTAATCAATCAATGCCGCTAGAGAATCAGATTCTCTGCTATCGATACGTGCTGGCTTTTCAACTGAAGCGGCCGCGCGCATTTAGCCTGGGTCGCAAGTCTGGCTTGAGTTAACAAGACTGAATCCACCTTCGAGGAACAGGAAAATCCCGGCTTCAAACATCGGGTTAACTGAAGCTGGATAATGACATCTTGATCGACTTAGTTGAACCAGGTACAAGAAACAGGGCCCTGAATCCATGACTACGGGGACACAGCGTGTTTACACTTGAGTAATAGGCAAGTGCTCTCTTATGTATACATAATATGTCTTATGTATACAGAAGAAGAAGAAGAAGAAGAAGAAGAAGAAGAAGAAGAAGAAGAAGAAGAAGAAGAAGAAGAAGAAGAAGAAGAAGAAGAAGAAGAAGAAGAAGAAGAAGAAGAAGAAGAAGAAGAAGAAGAAGAAGAAGAAGAAGAAGAAGAAGAAGAAGAAGAAGACATACTGTACTGTGGTAGTGGTGGTTGATAAGGCACACACACATACACGTAATGTTTTTGTTATGGCTTCTTTTTGTGTTTGATTTGATTTGATTTGATTTGATTAGGGATCCCCATTAGCTGGTGCGATAGCAACCAGCTAGTCTTCCTGGGGTCCACACACACAAAAAACATACAAAAACAATCACTATTGCAAAAACAAAATGATTAAAAGTCAGTACACACAATGCATAATGAAACTACTGTAACAATTAAGATAGCTAAAATTACATTAGTGTAAAACAAAAACAAAAAATTACTTTACAGTGTTAAAAACAATTTAAAAACAATTTAAGATTCTTTTTAAAAGTGAATCTACTGTAAATGCAGCAGAGGTTCCGAGGCAGGCCATTCCAAAGAGTTAATGCTCTAAAAATAAAAGATCTCCCCAAAGCGCTGGTTCTAGGACCTGGCTATTCAAGCTGCCCACTACTGGAACCTCTATTGTAATGCTCGTGCACAGTATTACTAAAAACAATCTGATTATGTATAAAAACAGGAGTTTTACTGCTTATGACCAACGTGAACAGCACAAGTATATTAAAAGACAATCTATTTTCAACTCATTGAGTGTTAACTCATTCAGCGCCAGAGGGCACTGTGTGGTTGAAAGGCCAATGCTTTAAAGTATAGGAATACGTGGCTATAACTATATTATATATTATAGCTATGGATACAATACTATTGCCCATTTGACATCGAGTATCTATCGTTCAATATCTGAAATAGAAATAATCTTTTCATCCATACATTCCAGTTTTAATTCAAAATTTTTAACTAAAGTTCATGGTTTCAAAAATGAACTAATTTATAGTTTATGGTTATTTTTTAAATACGTTGCTGCGAGCTATTATTTGTCAAATGTATTCCCACAACCCATATAGAACCACAGACAGCAATCAGAATACTGGCATTTCCATAACGCTTTGCTGCCGCCCATTCATCTCTACAGTATATTTTCAAAAACATGAGGAAAAACGTGCTGCTTGAATGGTCTTTATGAAGTATAATAATCTAAATATACTTAAAGTACCAAAAGTGAAAGTAGTCATTGTGCAAACATATAACATATAAACATGTGCTGACATAACTCTGTACTAACACAACACAAGGTAGGAACCAGGCTGAGGTATGAACCTAAGGTTGTACCTCAAAGTTCAATATTCAAAGTGCAAAACATTTACTGACTTTAACGTAAAACTCTTTTAAATGCTCATACGCCGACACCGTAGAGTCTGACTCTGAGCGAGTGTTCTGCGACAGCCAGGGGTGACAGGCAGCGTACGCATCACAGGCAGCTTGCTGTTGCCAGATTGGGTGGTTTTCCGCATTATTTTGAAGCCTGTTTACGGTGTGTTTTAACTGGGTTTTCGGCTGAAAGGCATATGAAATCTGGCACACTTTTGAAGGCCGTTATAATACAGTGCTGAGAATGAACGCACTTTTGAATGCCGCTATACAGCGCTGAGAATGAACGCATTCTCAATGACGTTCATCTAGCGGAAATACAGAATGGTCAGTTCACGTTCGCCCAAAATATGAACGATCGTTCATTGAATGCGTTCAGGTACATCACTGGACACACACAATAATAATTAGGGATGTCCGATATTATCGGCCTACCGATATTATATTGGCATTAAAATGTAATATCGGAAATTATCGGTATCGTTCTTTTTAGATTTATTTAAAGGGGACCTGCATTGCTATTCCTAGCACTATTTGGGCAACTTTACACAATTCCTGTGAGTCTATTGAAGACATGTAAGGTTTAAAAAAAAAATAAAAAAATGCATTGTTTTATATTTCTAATCAAGTACTCAAAACCATCATTTTTCAGCCTCAGGATTTCAGGCTGTTATGGCCTGGCTCCGCCCATAAGCACTTTGAGTGACAGTCAGCCCACACAGTCTGCGACTGGTAGACAGAGAGAGATAGAGAGAGAGAGAGAGAGCGAGAGAGGGGGGGGTGGGGAGAGAGAGAGAGAGAGAGAGAGAGAGAGAGAGAGAGAGAGAGAGAGAGAGAGAGAGGATTCACTTCCTTGTGTGTGTCCAGCAGACCAGGGGCTGTTGCAGTGGAAAAAGACAGGCCGTTATTGATAAGCCCCCCCCCCCTCCCTCTCTCTTCCTTTCTTCTTTTTTTCTTTCTTTCACTCTCTCCTTCTGTATCATTCTGCTCTCCGCGGGGCGGTGTTTCTGTGCGGTCCCCTTCTCTCTCTCTCCCTCTCCCGTTCGGGGGGTGTGCCACGCTGCAGCTTGTGCTGGGGGGGGGGGGGGGGGGGGACCTGCGTGCGGAGTGTTTGCACGGTGGTCTCTCTCTCTCTCTCTCTCTCTCTCAATTCGGGAGCAGCTCCGCGCGGCACAGTGTGTATGTGTGCTCTGTCGCGAGGGTCTATCTGATTCTCTCTCTCTCTCTCGCTCGCTCTGTCAAACCCTGTTTGGTGCGCTACAACCACAGAGCCAATCGGATCATTGTCCGCTTACCCAGCGCCCGCTGACGTCAACATATGCCTCAAATCAGGATGACCTAATTAAATCTAGCAGGAAATGGTCTGAGCTGAATGAGAGCAATACGCCAATATGGTATTTAGACACAAAAACACATTGATACTAACTCCTATTACTATAATACAATGCTAGAGACTCAAAAAAGACATTTATAATGCAGCATGTCACCTTTAACCTTTATTTACCCAGGCAAGCAAGTAAGAACAAATTCTTATTTTATTTATTGTCAAAAGTATGCATAATGTTGTGTTAATTCCACAACAAGAGATATGTAATGTTAATTACCTGAAATTATTCCGTTTGGGGGGGGGGGGGGGGGAGACACACCACATATATCGGTATCGGTTGATATCGGTATCGGAAATTAAGAGTTGGACAATATCGGTATATCGGATATCGGTAAAAAAGCCAATATCGAACATCCCTAATAATAATAATAATAATATATTTGATTTGTAGGGGCACTTGATACTTGTGGAACAAATCTCAAGGCGCTACAGTGTAGAAGAACATAAAAACTAGCAAGAGTAAAAAAAAATTAACATTAAATAAGTAGGACTAAAACTAGTAAAAGAGTAAAAATAACATGAAAAGTGAAGGGCAAAAACTAGTAAAAGAGTCAAATAAAATAAGAAGGGCTAAAACTAGTAAAAGACAGTGGATTTCCTGTTTCTTGCAATGTTTGTAATTGTGCTCTATAGCAACCGTAGCGACCTACAAACCTGTTTAAAGGACATCTGTGAATGTTGTCTGTACTGCGATAGACTGGATTTCAGTCAGTAAGGTGAGGAAACACGTGCAGGGGTCAATCACATAGCCATGCAGCCACTGCCAAGGACACTCTCTCTCCCTCTCTTTCTCCCCCTCTCTATCTCTCCCTCTCCCTCTCTCTCTCTCTATATATATCTCTCTCTTTATCTCTCCCCCTCTCTCTCACACTCTCTCTCTTGCTCTGTATCTCTCTTACTCTCTCCCCCCTCCCTCTCTCCCTCCCTCTCTCTCTCACTCTTTATCTCTCTCACTCTCTCCCCCTCTCTCTCTCTCCTGTCTGTTATTTCCTGTCAGTTGTTGATATTAATAAACACTGCAACAGGGAATTGCAACCGAGGAACTGAATCAAAAAGATCTCCCCCTAGCAGCAACACAATTACACTGAAACTGCCTATAGTGCGAGTAGTCAGTCACTAAGTAATGTAATACCATGTTGGTTGATGTAGAAGTGGAGTCGCTTCTTGGTTGTTTTTAAGTC
Organism: Notolepis coatsorum; assembly: GCF_963971535.1. Taxonomy (NCBI): domain Eukaryota; kingdom Metazoa; phylum Chordata; class Actinopteri; order Aulopiformes; family Paralepididae; genus Notolepis; species Notolepis coatsorum. Next base: position 113,414,741 of record NC_140171.1, on the reverse strand, counting down.
TAAGTCGGCTGCCATTGTGGGAAGCCTGACAAACGAACACACAGGGATAATAAAACAGCATTTCTCTCTCTCTCTCTCTCTCTCTCTCTCTCTCTCTCTCTCTCTCTCTCTCTCTCTCTCTCTCTCTCTCTCTCTCGGACACACAATAAGAATAAACTATGGATGGTTTCAACTTGACATTAACATTCTACTTTTGATTTCCCGTCAGTTGTTGAGTTGTTGATATGAACTCAACTGCAGTCCAATCTCACGCTCTATTGACCATTATTCACACAGCGAACAGGGTGGAAAAGAACCCAACCTGAGCATGACATGAATGCAAAAAGTGAAATGGCCGGTGTGTATGAACATGGTCAATTCCACTGAAGCCGTCCACAGTGCGAGACTTTGTGCAGGCTGGATCTTTTATCTTGATGTACAATATTCAAATGAAAGCGCTTCTGTGTTCATCCACTTCCCACTTCCTTCCACTGTCTTACTATACTGTAATTCCAAACCGATCAGGACCGTAGTACTGTAAGTCAGAGAGTGTAATACACAGTCTCTCCACCCACCCGTCCTCATCCTGCCTCCTCACCTCACATGCTGGGTGGGGGGCCAACTTCTGAAGGAGCCTACCCTGTATGCTTGACGAACGAATGTAAAGTCGAAGTTCCTTTCCTTACCTCAAACATAAAATCTCTCTCTCTCTCTCTCTCTCTCTCTCTCTCTCTCTCTCTCTCTCTCTCTCTCTCTCTCTCTCTCTCTCTCTCCCGCTAGACCTCTCTCTAAATATTGCGCATTCTTTCTTTGGTCTTTTCCCCCCCACCACGTACTGCAGTAAGTCTCCACATCAGAGACGCGGTCAAAAGCAAACAACAACACTTGACACATTGTCTACCCAGCCGTCACATAGACGCAGTCTCCCATGACCACCACGACGGATAGGCTTAGATCCGAAAGGTTACTTTACACGTCTGCCATATAGAAAACGGCGTTATGTCTATGTATGTAAGTAAGTAAGTAAGTAAGTAAGTAAGTAAGTAAGTAAGTAAGTAAGTAAGTAAGTAAGTAAGTAAGTAAGTAAGTAAGTAAGTAAGTAAGTGAGTGAGTGAGTGAGTGAGTGAGTGAGTGAGTGAGTGAGTGAGAAGTAAGTAAGTAAGTAAGTAAGTAAGTAAGTAAGTAAGTAAGTAAGTAAGTAAGTAAGTAAGTAAGTAAGTAAGTAAGTAAGTAAGTAAGTAAGTAAGTAAGTAAGTAAGTAAGTAAGTAAGTAAGTAAGTTAAGTAAGTAATGTTTATTTATATAGCACATTTCCCAGACCAGGGTCACAAAGTGCTTCACATAAAAAAAACATCAGTAAAGTGCAACGAAAGCAGCATGATAACAGAAAAGTAATTAAAAACGTGAAAGAACAAGAAAAACAAAACAGATAAAAAGACATAAAAGATGTACACAGACATAGTTAGCCAAAAGCCTGTTTGAATAGCACAGTCTTTAGCTGCTTTTTAAAGGTGTTTACCGAGACCACAGCTCTTAGGTCCATGGGCAGAGCATTCCAGAGCCTGGGGGCCACGGTTTCGAAAGCTCGGTCACCTTTTGTCTTTAATCTCGACCGGGGGATGGCCAGCAAGCCCTGGTCAGACGACCTGAGCGATCTACTCGTGGTGTAAGGATGCTCTGTAGGTGATGACCAGAACCTTAAAATGAATTCTAAATTTGATGGGGAGCCAGTGAAGTGTGTGCACGTTTCCCCCTTAACCGAAGGTTGGTGTGAGTCACCGGTGTGAGTGCAAGAGAGGGTCAGCGAGCCCCGCAGAACGGAGCGCTGCTCTCGGAACAAGGCCTCGCTGTTATTGTTTACAAAGGACAAGGGGTGGAGAGGCGAGCGCAAAGACCCGCCTCCATATTCATGCGAACACGTGTCTTCCGCAAACAATCGACATGAAATGTCTCTTTGATAAAGCCGGTGAGGTCAGCAAACAGTATTTCATACGTCAAAATATCTACGACCTCGGCCAATGTAGGCTACGACAAAACGGGTTCTCTGTCAATAGTTCATATGGCATGACAACTGCTTTGAGGTTATATTTAACATCCGCTGGTATTTCTGTCATTACAAATGACCCGCCAAGCTTGGCATTGAGGTGCGAGTTCATGCCAAGCAGTAGAGGCCTAGAATAACTGTGGCGAGAGAGTGCCCTGTAACCCAACACTAGCACCGACACAGACTAATATGGAAAGCTTCAAATGTGGCTCTGATTCCCATCTCAGCGGTGACTCTTGGCTCCTGAGACTCTCTTACTGGGACATTATCAATGAATGAAGTCATTTCAAGACCTTTTTTTGTGGCAGTAAAAGCACCCTGTTTACTACCCTTATCGTGTGAATGGAACCATATGGAGAACTGACTTAAAGGAACACGACAACATTTTGGGAAATTAGCTTCCCGTCTTCTCCAGAGAGAGACAAGAAGATAGATACCAGTTTCCTCTCTGTGCGTTCAGTAGAAATCTATCTGGCTGCTCGTTAGCCTAGCTTAGCACAATGAATGGAAGCAGACAGTGACGGGTAGCTTTCGGGAGAGGTGTTAGTTGGACAATGCCTAGGCTACCCATCACTGTCCGCTTCCATTCATTGTGCTAAACACAACTTTGTGGTTTTAATGCCCGTTGTTGCGGCTCACTGGCCGGTCTCACTCACCGATCTGGTCCTCGGGTATGAGAGACTCTATAGGAGGGTCCAGCTCAGAGCTCTGGCGCAGGTAGGCTTTCATCTGGGTCATGAACTGCCGGAGAGTCTGAAGCAGGTCCAGCCCCGATGTGTGGCAGCCTTTGTTCTCCTGGACAAAGCTGATGTAATCCTGGACCAGGCATCCGAAATACGAGCCCTTATCCCTGGACAGCTCGGCTATCCTCTTCACCGCCCGCCTCTCGGGCGTCATGAGCGAGCTCAGCACGCCGCTCACCTTGCGGAAGTGTCCCTTCAGGGCCCTGTGGATGATGAAGGAGCCCCCGCTCAGGCCCGCCCGGACCCTGCGCCTCCTGCTCTTGAAGGGCGGGCGGAGCTCCACGTCCAGGTCGTTCTCCAGGCTGACCCCGTAGTCCTCCTCTTCCTCCTCCTCCTCGTCCTCGTCGCTGCTGTCGGCGGCGGCCGGGGCCCGGTGGCTGTGCTGCGCGGGGCCGGGGGCCAGGCCCAGGGAGAACGCGGGGGACTGGGTGTAGTCCAGGGAGTCGGAGGACGAGGTGGACACGCTCATGTCGCTGAGCCGCGGCCGGTGGCCCCCGCCCTCCCCCCGGCTGTTCTTCCCCGTCGGGCTGGGGGGGCTGCCGGCGGCATCCTCCGGCGGGGGGTCGGCGGGCGAGGGGGCATGCGGCTGGCAGGGCGGGGGCACCTTGGCACAGGACAGGGCCTTAGCGATGGTCTCGTCGTCCAGGGCGATGTGGCAGCGGTGCGCCTCCATGTCGGGCTTCTTGGGGCGGGGGGGAGGGGGGTTGGAGGGCACGGGGATCGGCACGCTGGCTCTTTTGGACGGGTTGCCGGCCTTCGCACCCGTGGTCGGTCGAGCGGGCGCCTGGCGCCTGGTCGGCGAGAGGTGTTTGGCAGCCAGGACGGCAGTCTCAGGCATGATCTTGGGCTTGGTGGTGGGGGCAGGGGCAGGGGGAGGCGGGGCCGGGGGCCGGCGGGGGAGCGAGCGGGGGGGGAGGGGGGGCGGGGGGGGAGGGGGCCGCAACTTTCCGCTCACCTTGGCCTTGTTCGTGTGTCGATCAGAGTCCTGGCTGTTCCTCAGCAACGTCGCCTCAGACCTCCTCACCTTCCCTGGGTTCTCCTCAGACCTGGCAGCACAAGTCGAGGAAGAAGAAGAGCAGGGCGGGTGGCAGCGGTGAGTCTGGAGGAAGAGGGGGTTGACAAAGCACAGGGCCCGGTTGGACTGGCTCCTCTCTACGCGACCGAAGGCCGCGGGAGCGCGGGACTGGAGGGTCGGGGGGGCGCTGTCGTGACGAGACCCGCTCTGTCTCCGCGGTGCTCCCCGGTGTGTCCCCGCTGTCCCCTGGCCCCTGCCGCTGCGCTGGGGGCTGAGAGTGCGGCTCAGCGGGCGAGAGGGGGAGGGAGAGGTGCGACGCTGACTGCCAAGGGCAGAGTCCCAAAAGCCTATAATATACATACAAAACAGACAATGGCAATTATTAACTCCAGTCAAACACACAAATACCAACAAGGTTATCAGAATTGTCCACGATAGGATATCCCAACATGATGTCTGCTATATACACACACAGACATAATACACAAAGTTATTATACATTATTTAACGCAAAATGCTGTTCTCCTATCATTACCTACTATTTTAGTACAGTTCAGCCGTTCCCTTAAATCCTGTGGGAATTAGAAGTCGATCCTTCTCTCTCTCTTTCTGTCTGTCTTTCTATCTAGTCCTGTGTTCCTCTGTGTCTCGACGGTGGTCTCTCTTGAGTTCTGATTCCTCGAATGCTGACACACACACACACACACACACACACACACACACACACACACACACACACCCAGAGAACACGGAAAGGGAGTCACCCATGCTAATCACATAGTGGGAGGGTGCCAAACACACCACACAGCACAGTCCCTCCCCTTCTCCTTCCTGCTCTGTCCTCTCCTCCCCTCTTCCACATGCCTCTAGTTTCTCTCTAGTCCTCCCTCTTCCTCTAGTTTCTCTCTAGTCCTCCCTCTTCCTCTAGTTTCTCTCTAGTCCTCCCTCTTCCTCTAGTTGCTCTCTAGTCCTCCCTCTTCCTCTAGTTTCTCTCTAGTCCTCCCTCTTCCTCTAGTTGCTCTCTAGTTGTTCCATTGTTTACTGCTCTTTGGCAAGCCGGTCCTGCGCTAACTCACGCAGATTTAATAACCGACTAAAGACAAAGCCGCCGCTGTATCTCTGCGTAAACGCACACGGTGAGGCGGTTAGCGCTCTCCCCCACACGCGTACGCAATGATTGGCAGCCCGGCCTGGTGCCGAGTCCTAAAAATGGAAACGCGCCCACGCACACCTGGGACAACAAAGAGGCTGGGTCCAGCTGGTTGGTTTAAAGGTCGTGGGGGTCAGGGGGGATTGACAACTGCCTCTGGTATTCTTAGTGGGCCCGTGTGAGCAACATGAACCTGACCCAGTTTCTCTATCTCTGGAGCTGGACTGACGCGGGCACCCCTACCCTGCCCCTAATTCCACCCAGAGTGCAACCGTCCTCATTCACTTTGTACGTGACATCAACTATTGAACAGACCCTGGCGGCATTTAAGTCCCGGCTTGTCTTCCTGGCCTTTGACCAGCACTGAGCCTACCTCCTAGGTCGCTACTTTTAGTCCTTTGTATGGCTTATTTTTGTAATCTGCTGCACTTTTCTTTCTTTTATCTTTTTATTTAAATTATTTTTTATCTCTATCTGAACCCTTGCACTTATTTGTATTTGCACTTTTTGCACTATTATGTTTAGTATATGTACTGTAGATGTATTTTTTGCTCTATGCTTTTATCTGTGAAGCACCGTGGTACACTGGTACAGTCACAACTGTTGTAAGTGTGCTATATAAATAAGGTTGTTTATGATTATGATTAACAAACCATTCATTTTCACTATTATATTTCTATTTGTTGTGTATTAAAAAACATCTGATTAACCACGGTTTAATGGACTGTTAGCCTGGCCCCGTCACAACCTCAGATAGAATCCTCGTAGCTCCATGACAATATCCGCCATACCTCCCAGGGAGGGAGCAATAAAGACTGAAACAGCTTGGAGGCATCAAGAGCCCTGTGTCCCTCGCCAGAGAGCAAAACCTGACGCACGTGTGTTTGTCCTTCAAATAGTGTGTCCTGAGACGCCTTAACACAAACAGAGGTGCTCTCTCACTCTTTCTCTTCAAATGAAACCTTTGCAGGGAAGAAGGGGAGTTCCCCCCCCCCCCCCCCCCCCCCCATACGACTGTGTCAACTGTTCTAAGAAAAGGAACTGGTTGACTCACAGTCCAAACATTTCTCATTCCTCACCCGCTCCTTCCAGTGTAGCCTCTGCACAAAACGTATACACACGGAGGCATACGATACGAACTCACTCCCTCACCAACGTGTGTGTGTGTGTGTGTGTGTGTGTGTGTGTGTGTGTGTGTGTGTGTGTGTGTGTGTGTGTGTGTGTGTGGGTGTGTGTGTGTGTGTGTGTGTGTGTGTGTGTGTGTGTGTGTGTGTGTGTGTGTGTGTGCGTGGGTGCAGCAACTTGAAGGTTGGACTGTGTTCCAGCAGCCTAGTTTTCCAGGAGCCACGCCCTGATCTTAAGCAGTGAGCTATGCAGCCTCTTCTACCTAGAAACCTGACTCAACGCCGTTTCAGAGGAGCTGAGATCAGAACGACACAACAGAGAGGGACTAAAACCTGCGAGTGGCAAACTACGAGTTAACCATAAGTTAACACAAAGAGAAACTAATCAGACTGTTCAAAACCGAGTTTACAAGCCCATGGTTCTGATTGGCCAAATTAATTAGAAGGCTACAGCATGATGCAGCCAATGAAATGATCCAAGCCCCACCTAGATCTACAAATCCTGTCTGTTTGTTTATGCAGGCACTTAACACTTTGAGTGCCAGCGACGCGTTTTGTCGTTATTTCATACCCCCCGTTGAGTGCAGACGACGCTAATTGTCGTTTTTTTTTAATTAGCGATCTGAATTCATATTTCATCAACAAGTCTCCTGTTGGTACAGCAGCCCCTCTAGGAGCTCCGATGGGAAAATACCGCCCCCTATCGTCTATCCCTGTGTAACTGCAGGCCATTCGATTAGACTGGTGGATGTGTAGTGGATGTGTGGGGGGGGAGCCTACTGGCTCCACTATGCTGGCGGGCCGTCTGATGAAGAGGGAAGTGATCGCGAGATGGAAAGCAGCCTGGAATATATATTTACAGCAGCCAATAATCAATCAATAAATGCAATCGATATTTGGAATGGCGATCAGGAATTGGAATAATCTTTTTGGAGAACATCTGATCTAAGGTAAGGAATCTATGTTACCAGTCTTGGGGTAATCAGAGCTGTTTTCACTGAGATAACAGTGTGTCCCGTATGTGTATATGTGTGTGTGTGTGTGCTGTTGAGGAAATAAGAGAATCGATTTCTCAGCTCGCTTCTATAGCGTGCATAAGTACACATATACTATCGATAATCGAGCGTTTATTTGAAAACTATTCATAAATAGGCCGACAAATGACAACGTGTCTAGTGTATTCGAGAATATTCCAATAAATGCTGTTTATGACGGAATCTTTCTATTTTCCTGAAATTTTCGAGAAAACGATAGCTTTTCGAAATGCTATAAAAAGGATATGAACCGATTAAAAAACAATCCGTTTCGACAATGTTGACTGCAAACAAGTCATTGATAAGCGACGGGCAGATTAGACACATAGCCATAATTTAAAACATAGATTATGCGTTTTTAACGCTATCATTGAGGTGGGTGGTGGCATTCAACGGGGTAAATAGGAAACGGAGGCCGGCACTGAAAGTGTTAAAGGGGCACTTAAAGGGGCACAAAACAATGCTTGTTTCTTTTTCACATAATCTCACACACATCCAAAAACTTGTATTGCACACATTCATTTTGTTTGACAGTTATTGAGAGTAAATGAGTTTGAATGTGGCCAATTGTGAGGTCATTGAATCCTTGTGTGTTAATTACAGCTCAATGATTATAAGGTAGCAGTCCCTATAAAACAAGGTATTGCTATTTTTTATCTACATCATTGCACAGAGCTGTAATTAACTAACTAAATGAATGTGTGCAAAACTCTTCAGAGTTTTATGCAAAATAAATCAGCATTTTTTGGTGAAGTAAGTTCAAGGTTTAAGCCACCTCTGGTTTAACTTATGTCCTATGTCTGAATCTTATGTCACATCTCTGAATGAGAAGTGCATTTTAAACCAGGTAGAAAAGCAATCTCCTCTATATTATGGCCTAATCCCAATTTCCTTCCCTAGGCCATGCCCCTAGTTTTGGAGTGCTCTCGACTGGGTAGTGTAATTTCAGAATGGAGCTGCAAAATGGAGGGGTAGGGCCCAGGGTGGATCTTGGTATTGGGCCTAAGTCTTCTGAGTGATGCAGTAGGATACCTGCTCCAAGCTGGGCCACCTCCTCCAGCTCCTTCTGGGTCTTGGCAGATGCAATGGCTTCTGGGAGTCTAAGTGTGAAAGGCAGGATGTCCCTAATCAAGAGAGAAAACAAATGATGAATTAAACAATGAATGTACATAACAACAAGTCTATGTCTATACTGTACAGTAAAAGTGTTGGTTTATCGGACCGGTACTCTGTGTCGGATGCTACTTAATGTTAAATCATGTTTACAAGCCTGTAAATGTATGTGCAGATTATGCACAGGTGTAAAGATTACAATCTGTCCTTTTCAACAAGTTAATATAGGTCTTTGAGTTCCCATAAACATGTATTTGAAGTTTTCTGCTGAAAACAACAACAACACTCTTTATGCATTCGAGCAGCCTCTACACCCCTCGGTTTGAGTCTTGTTCTCTACAGGCTGTCCGTACCATCGAAGGAAATTCAGATAAAACTGTCAGACAAGACATTGCACATCAAATATGACTCAAGACCCAGCCATAGCATAGAAAATGTACCATTAGAAACATAATTATTATTGTTATAAATATTATTTTAGGCTCAACTTTAGCTAGAAAAGAAAGGATTTGCAAGCAAGCTGTTATTTTGTACACGTGCATTTTTTATCTCTTCACACGAACATACAAAGTCTTACTAACTACAATGATTGTGGCTGCAATTCTGAATGGGGAGGGTTCTTAACACAGCTGAACTGCATGAACTGCAGGAAAGGCACAATGCACATATTTAACATGTTCTCAGTGTTGGGACAGCCACTCATTCTGTAAAAACAATGCAAGACACAAGAAAAGGCAATTTTCACAATAGGTCACCATTAAATGAGAGGTTTTGGGAACATCACTCGTGTCAACAACTTAATATGGACTTATGTGATTTTTCTACTGAAGGATTGAAATAAAATGATAAATATTAAAGGACGAGGGACATAAATGCAAGGCTATAGAGTGAGCTGCAGTATAGTTTTTTATAAAAGATGTATAACGGAGCGACATTCTGAAGTTAACAAGACATATTGTGAATTTGTGATGTGCTGATTGTCCTCATTTGAGTACATCCTACACCAGCTGGATAAAAAAAAGTGATGTTGTTATGTTTGGTTGGCAAAACAAAGGGCTGACACGGACTGGCCTACCGAGAAGTGAAAACCATACGTCACGTGACACCACTGTAAACACACTGACTAGACCTACAGTCCGTTTTCAGTGTGTTTCTGTTTGGGGTCCTCCTCTCTAAATGGAAACTAGGTCGTGCTGCGGTGGGCAACACTAGTAGTGGCACAAGTTTCCCATTTCCTGTTTCTCCTAACTGTTTGTTTTGAGCTCTCAGTCTGTCAGTCTGTTAGTCTGTCAGTCTGTCTGTCTGCCAAGCTGGCACAAGCTAAAACAAGAAGTGAGAGACCTGGGCACTTACACTGCGGACTGCTTACTCAACAAGTGTTATTTCCATCCATGGGCTCTTGCCATCCTATACTCACTTCTCTCATCCTCTCATCAGAGAGGAATGGCATCTGGGAAGAGGGAGGGGGGGACGGGACGGGACGGCACACACAGAGAGAGAGAGAGAGAGAGAGAGAGAGAGAGAGAGAGAGAGAGAGAGAGATAGAGAGGGAGAGAGAGAGAGAGAGAGGAGATTGTTCGAAGGGATTTACCTGCTAATACAGTAGAAAGCCACTAGGCGAAACAGGTCGGCAAAGCTGATTCCAGAGCCCTCCAGGGAAAAGGCTGCAAGCAGATGAAAACAGGTCTGACTGAGTCACATTTCAGACAACAAACCTTTTCTTCTCACTTCCATACTAAGCGCTTTACAAGGATGCGTTTGGACTGAAAGCAGCCATGTTCAACTGGTACTATGCAACTAACGCATAACACCTGCGTTTCAGGAAGAAAAACAAATTCCATACGCTATTTGTGCAAGACCACAAAACAATGATGAACAATGACTCAACAATTCTTAACAGTTAAGGACAAATCAATACAACAACATCTGTACAGTATTGAGGAGCCCACACGAACAAAATATAAAGGCCCAAACAGACAACCCCACCCCATGCTCCCTTGTGTTTTGTACTTCCAAGATGGAAAATCAACAGATGGTATGTCGTCATCATCACAGTCCAGGCCCTATCACTGTTCCATTACTCATTTGTAATGGAGGATTACTCATTACTAGTTTTGTTGGTGTGTAACCTCCAGCACATCAGCTAAACACCAGCAGCACATCAACAGAACAACAGAACATGTATATTTGTACAGTACTGTATATTTGTATATCTTGTATGTCATAAATGTCTGGATATAACAGTACTGTATATCTGTATCTTGTGTATGTCATAAGGGTCATGATGAATTAACAATGGGGGACCCTGATGTAAACAAGACGAAAGTCTTTCTCTGGTCTGCACGGTGGTGTAGTGGTTAACACTGTCGCCTCACAGCAAGAAGGTCCAGGTTTCCATGATGCCAGGTACCCAGGTGGGGTATCTCCCAGGCCTTTCTGTGTGGAGTTTGCATGTTCTCCCCGTGCTCGCAAGGGTTTCCCCCCCAATAAGATAAACCCAATGGAAAAACATGCACAACAACAGATCGCTAACGCTGTGGCGTCCTTGACGAAGACGGGCAGGAGCACTTGGATTGGTCCCCGGGGCGCGGCTCACGTTGACGCCCTATCTGCTCCCAGCTGCCCATGGGGGGAAGGACGACGGGATGGGTCAAGTGCAGAGACTCAATCGCATCGGCGACTGAGAAAAAAACAATGCATGTGTGTGTGTATCCCGGTGTGTGTGTGCCGCTCCAATTGCATGTCCAGTTCGTTGCATGCCGAATAAAGACCCCCTAAAGAGGTCCTGCATTATTATATATTATTATTATTATCCCCTAGGGCAGGGTTTCAGATATTCTCCATCATTGATAAGCACATCACCTATTTTCAATTTATTTCCTATTCTTGCAATCCTATAAATATCAATACCCTATTATCAACACTGTAAAGTCATTGAATACTTAATTTACACGTGGAACTAGAAGCAACTGTAACATTGCTCTAGAGCAGTGGTTCTCAACCTGGAGGTCGCTAGATGATTTTGGGGGGGCCCGCGAAAAGGAATACAAATATACTTCATGCTTATATATATTTGGTACAGAAGCTTTTTTCTTGTGAAATAATGAATATGTAAAGTCTAAATCTCTCTTCCAATGATGAATCAAGTGAAATAACCTGAAAAAGGAAACAAGGAATGTTCACCATCCTATTTCTGCTTGACCATGTCAGGGGTCAAAGTTCACTATTCTGTCTCTGTTTGACAGTGACGGGGGGTCAAAGTTCACCATTCTGTCTCTGCTCTCTGTTGGGGGTTGTGAAAAGTCATTGCATTGTTTTTAGGAGGTAGAGCGGTTCCCGAATGTCCGGCTTCTCATGCCAGCGTGTCGGTGTGTCCTTGAGCAAGACACTTAACCCCTAACTGCTCCCAATGAGCAGGTCGCCACCTTGCATGGTCGCCTCCGCCGTCTGCGTGTGAAGGGGTGAGTGAATGGGTAAGATGTGAGACATAAGTTGTGAAGTGCTAGACAATACATAAGTGATCAATCAATGTATCAATGAATGGATGATGACTGGCGAAGGATGATGGATGATGGATGATGACGACAATAATTGAGGTAGGATTAAGTGAAAACTGGTTTGACTTGTGATATCAGCCCTAGGCCATAGAGACCAAGGTTAAGCTGATACTGCACTCTTTATGGTTATTTTCAAGTAACCTAAGGAATCTAAAGTCTAAGAAGGAGGGGGTGGTGGTGGTGGTGATGCAAGAAGACAGCTCTGATACTGAGAGCAGTTTAAATTCAGCGGGAGGAGGAATATGATTGGAGGATGAGAGAAAGGTGTGACATGGTGATTGGCTGTAGTGTTTGAATGGCTGTAAGCTGATAGGAGGCTCGACAGTAGGAGGTGTTGAAAAGTCAGTTGAGTGTTTTACTGCACCAGAATCATAATGTTGGTGAATTTATTACTTTATTACTTTGTACTGTGGAGTACTGAGACAGTGACGTTTCGGAATACCGACACAACTGTGCCACAAGGAGTTAATGTTTGCTGTGTAGGTAACTATACTGCCCTGCAAAAGCTAACCGCAGTAACTACGGAAACAGTGAAATTGAAAAAAATTGCTAAAGTTATTTGACTATCTAGTGATTTTGTAGTTACTGGAAATCTTTATACCCTTTTTCTCTAAAAACAGAGCAAGATTGAACTCTGAAACTTTGTCACAAAATATATTACAGATATTGAGAAGTTCAATTTCACTTATAATTAAATTTGGAAAAATATTGTAGTTACTGGGGTTAGCTTCTGCAGGGTGGTATAAAAGGTTGTACATTGATGCAAATGGAAGTAAAATTAATGCTAATGCTGTCAAGGGTCTTTACCAAGTCATGGTGCTTTAAGGGGAGACCACCCCCCTAGATAGGAAAAAAAAATAAAGGATGAAATCTTGCAAACATCTTAATTGTTTAGAATGGTCAAAAAAAGAAAAAAAAATTATAAATTTTTTTTGGTCTCATAATTGTATTACCCAAAAGGGGGCGTGGTCTATTCAAAATGGCCCCTTTTTGCATGTTACCCCAAACCAAATTTAGATAAAATGGATGATATATAGATATTTTCCTCATGGTTTTTCATGTTACTACATTAAATACCAAACTTTTTGCTAGAGGATTTTTTGATATGCCACCCGAACAGGAATGTATGACCTTTTATGACCCCCTAGTCATAAAAAATCAATTTTTTGCATACATTTTTTGTATAAAATTTTCTAAAAATCTGGATGAGTGATATATCAAAAAATCCTCTAGCAAAAAGTTGTGGTATATGGATAGGAGGAAACGTGGCCAGTTTGGTGTGTGGAGGTACTAGAGAAATTGAGATTTTTTGTTTTATGTGTAATACAAACTCATAAAATCTCGTTTTGAGAAAAACACCTTTAAAGTTTTGTATTGTCTGTAAATCAGGCTATGTATGACATATCAACAAACCCTTTGGCACAAAGAAGCAGGATATAGATTTGAATAAAGGTGGAAAGTTTGGTGTGTGTAGATGCTAGAGAAATGGTACATGTCTACCCTTTGGGAAAACGCCTTCATCATCATCATTAGGTGGCTTCTTCGTTCCGAAGGTTGCCTATCACTCTCCAACCCATTCTGTCCCCACTTCTTCTCTCCAACTCCGTGACTCCGCCTCTCACTCCACTCCAATCACAGACATCGTCTACCCAGCCTCTTCTTGGTCTTCCACTTCCTCTCTTTCCATCCACCTTCCCCATCACCACCTTCTTGAACATCTCCCCGCTGGATCCTCTCAGAACATGCCCGCACAACTCCATCTTTCTCTTTTTCAACCTCTCCAGCAGCTGTCCTCCTTGCATATCCGCTCTTCTCAGTACCTCCTCATTCTTGATCTTATCCTTCCATGTTATCTTCAGCATCTTCCTCAGTGTCAACATTTCAAAAGAGTCTATCATCCTCTTTGCCTCTTCATTCAGAGTCCATGCTTCTGCTCCGTATGAAAAGACTGACATAACATACGTTTCCAAAATCCTGGTCTTCGTTTTCCAACTTATGTTTCTTCTCAATAATTCTTTATGGTTCCAGAATGCGCCCTTTGCAATTCCGGTTCTTCTCTTAATGTCCATGTTAGCTCTTCCACCTTCACTGATCCAGCTTCCAAGGTACATGTACTCCTTCACTTGTTCAAGTTTTTCTCCATCCACCTGTATTTTACAAACAGTTCCTGGTGTTTTTTCAATGATCATTACTTTAGTTTTCTTTGTGTTTAGTGACATTCCATAGTTTTTGCATTCGACATTCAGCTTATTCATCATGTCCTGTAGATCTTCTTGACAGTTACAGACTATAGCAGTGTCATCCGCGTATCTTATATTGGTGATGTTCTCTTCGCCAAGTTTTACTCCTTTCCCTCCTCTCAGACCTTTTTTCATCAGTGATTCACTGTACATATTAAAGAGTACAGGGGACAAGATGCATCCTTGTCTTACACCCTTCTCCACCGGGAAGTCTCTTGATTTCTCCTTTCCTATTCTAACATTAGCCTTCTGCCTCCAGTATAAGTTGGCAATTATTCTTCGGTCAGAAACTGGTATTTTGAATTCTTCCATTGTTCTCATCAATGTTGTATGTTCAACTCTGTCGAAGGCCTTCGTGAAATCGATGAAGCAAATATACAGCTTCTTCTGTTGGTCTATCGATTTTTCACCAATGATTCTGAGTTGGTGAAAAAGTGATTCTTCAAAGTTCTGTATTGTAAAATGCCATACATTTTTTTTTAAACGCTATTTACAAACACAACACCCAATCAAACCATTAGTAATAGACAACCTAAACACATGCCTGATAACTGAATAACATAATAACATAATGCAACTAAATGTGTTTTTTTTAAGTTTTCTTGTCACTACCTTGAAAGAAGACATGTAAAGGTGCAACATTATACAAAAATCTCAAAATTGCCCCAAAATCAGGAAAATGGTATTTTAGGTGGGTGGTCTCCCCTTAAGCCAAAGTGAACGGGTGCTCAATATGACGGCATTAACAGTGTGACCGACAGCTCAGCACAAAAGAGCCATGGTCTGCTGTGTCAAATGTTGTGGTCTCTCAATCAATCAATCAATCACATTTATTTATATAGCACGTTTAAACATGACGCTTGTCAACCAAAGTGCTTCACATAGCTAAGCTAAGTACAAAGAAAAGTATAAAATAAACTGAAAAATAAAATAAAATCAACGGATAGACAAAGGAAAAACAGAACAACACGTCAACAAATATGGCAAGAGTCAACGTGAGTCAGGGAAGGCCAGGCGATATAGGTGGGTTTTGAGTTTTGATTTAAAAGACTCGATGGAGGGGGCAGATTTAATGGACATGGGGATGCTGTTCCAGAGGTCAGGGGCTGCGACCGCAAAAGCACGTCCCCCCCTAGACTTTAAGTTAGACCTACGGGTGGTTAGGAGACCCTTATCAGCCGATCTGAGGGCCCTGGTGTTGGTATAGGGGGTGAGGAGGTCTGCTAGGTAAGCAGGGGTCTTACCATTTAGGGCTTTATAAACCAATAAAAGGACCTTGAAGTCTATTCTAAAGCGCACCGGGAGCCAGTGGAGGGAAGCAAGTACAGGGGTGATGTGAGCTCTCTTCCGGGTACCTGTGAGCAGTCTAGCGGCAGCGTTTTGGGGGAGTTGTAGACGGGCTATGGTGGATTTATTTAGCCCCAGGTACAGGGAGTTACAGTAGTCTAAGCGTGAGGATATGAAGGCGTGAATTACTCTTTCCAGGTCTGAGGGGGAGAGAATGGCCTTGATCTTGTCTATGGACCGGAGCTGGAAAAAGCACCCCTTCACCACAGAGTTTACCTGCCTATTGAAGGAAAACTCGGGGTCAAAGAGCACGCCCAGGTTTTTTACAAAGGGCTTGACTAGGGGAGACAGGTTACCCAGGCTGCTGGCAATGACGCTGGTTTGGTTCGGAGGGCCGAAAAGGAGGTCTCTGAGTAAAACCGAATCAGAAGATGGGGCGGAATCCACAGAGAATGGATTGCGCGAAGCAAATTGCATCCGCGTTGCCTGCTCTGCACTCTTCACTATAATCTAATTATGAAATCAGATATAGGCCAGGGCTTTACAACTTAATAAAGAGATTGAATATATATTAAATGGGATAGAAACGAAATTAAATGTATACCATATACAATGAAAGAATATAGTGCTCTAATTATATCGTGCTATATTTAATTCCATTTATATCCCAATTAATTGTATTCAATCTCTTTATTAAGTTGTAAAGCCCTGGCCTATATCTGATTTCATAATTAGATTATAGTGAGGGAGAGGAGTTCTTATTAATTAATTATTAATACATTTTTTATTTAATAATAATAATAACTTCAGAATAATAATAATCATGACATTGTATTACTGCTGATCAGCACCTATATCAGAAATAAATGTTTACTGTATTGATCATCTCAGAACCAAGCATTTGAAATGTCAGTGCTTAGCCTTATTTATAAATCACGCGTTGTGTCAGTGCTTAGCCTTATTTATAAATCACGCATTGTGAAGGCTATTGGCATGCAGCTTTATATTTCTCGAACAAGTTCGATTCTGTTTGTATACGAGCATAATGCCAAGGCCCACAACGTTATATATTATATATATTTAAATAATTAGTACGATTGCATGGGATCGCTGCATGCGCTTGATTTGATATTGTCCTTCGAGATAGGGCTGGGCGATATATCGAGTATACTCGATGTATCGCGGCTTGTTCTACATGAGATGTAGTAAATTACTATATCGTGAACATCGAGTATATGTTGTCACATCGCGGCTGAGATGAGACTTGCTTTAGCGCAGAGCTGTCCTCTCATTTTCATTATAGACAGACCAGCGCGGACCTTAAATGACATGCAATTGTAATTTCATTAGACAGACTAGTGCGGACCTTTAATGACATGCAATTTAATTGACGCGAGCAATGGGCTAACGTTAGCTGCTAACTTATCCCATGACTAGGCTAAGCTAACTAGCGTTAGCTGCTAACCCTGGAAACGCTCAAAGCGGACTCCACGACACTAGTTCCATTCGTGAGGAAAGGGGGTGGGTTATATTGACGACGCTTGACAACAGAGGTTTAAACATAACTTCATATTTATTGGTTATTCGTTTCTTTATATTGGGCATCCAGTTCCATCTCCATGTGTTAAACTCTTCCTGTGTTGACATTCGAGTGTGACATCATCACCTACGGCAGCTTATACGCTCAAAACGCAAACCTAGAACAAAACCTGAGGGGGGGGGGCTGGCTCTCTTGCACGTTCTCGCCCTCTCTCGCTCTCTCTCTCTCTCGCTCTCTCTCTACATTCAATGATTTAAAGTAGCCAAACGTTACAGTATAAATACTAACTGGATAGTTGATGATATAAACATTTAATTTCATTATCTGAAATATTCTAAAATCATTAAGTCTGCTATAAGCCATTATCCCTTTGTGTGTGATTATTATTTTCTCACAGTAGTGTGTATATATATATATATATATATATATATATATATATATATATATATATATATATATATATATATATATATATATATATATATATTTTTTTTTAAAGCATCTTCATGGTTTAATAATGCAAACATATGTTGCAGGGACTTATTATAATCATCATATTGGCGTGACTGTATGCATCAAAGGGTTAAATCAAGCATTTTTAAGTGATTTAGAGGAAATGTCAAAATATTGCGATATATATCGTGTATCGTGATATGGCCAAAAAATATCGCGATATCATTTAGAGGCCATATCGCCCAGCCCTACTTCGAGATATTCGATAATATCTTTCACGGTCGTGCCTGTCTGCACAATTACTGCTGCCATGATCACCTGTTTAGAGGCTCATTTACATAGAAAGGGCACATGTTCCGCCCATGTTACCTCATTTAAATATACGGCAATTGCATGGACGCAAAGCCGACGTTACGCATGAGCAACCTCATTTCATTAATTTGAGAGCGAGATGCGCCGGCTTTGCTTCGGAAAAAGCGTGCAAAGCCTCTGTGGATTCCGCCCCATGAGTCTAATCTTCAGTATTTCACACAGACCGTTACAACCTTTTTGACCTCTTACAATTTCTTTTTTCACTTTTTCTCCCCATTTTAAATTTTTTCTCCCATCCCAATTTCGTATTTCCAATTCTTCCCTCCCCTGTCTTGAACGTTGCTAGACTATGCCTCCCACTGGTCGGCTGTAGTGAGGATAGAAGCCTTGCATCACGTGTCCCCTCCGGTACACGAGGAGGCAGCCTGTCGCATCTTTTCACCGCAGCAGCTCGAACTCTCAGTGGCGAGGAGTAATGCGTGGGAGGCTCACGCTGCCCCCGATACTTCCTGTTTCCGCCGCACCGGCGTCACCCAACCGACCTGTAGGAGTCGCTGTCCACAACGTCCAATCCCCACCCACCGGCTTTCCCACCCTCTAACACTGCCAATTGTGTTAGTATGACGGCCGGCCAAGCCAGTAGCAACGCAGAGAGCTGGGCTCGATACCAGCATCTCCTGCGTTAGTGGCGAGCGCCTTGCCCATTGCGCCACTCAGCCGCCCTACCTCTTACAATTTATCAGTCAGTTTCAGTTCAGTTTTACTTTATTGGTCATATGTAGGTCAACACAGGGTCAACGGTACAATGAAATTTATTTGACAGGAGAAACAGATCAGCTCAGCAGTAAGAGCACTAGCCGCAATAGAGCGCTAGTCATATAAAAATGTAAAGATAGAAGCTCTTGGTCAGACACATTAAATACATAATCGATATGACGTACATGAGATACCAGATATGACAGAAAAGGTAAACAAAATATGCCCTAGTGAGAGAATGAAATAAATAAAAATATCTTATGTCTTCACACTAGAACTGAAGGAATAGGCCAAATGCCATCTCCTAACCTTGGTCGTTGTTAAAGAGACACTACACTGTCAGACTGTAGCCTAGTGTCTGGGCTGTAGCTAGTTGATCATATTAACTAGTCAAACTGTACAGAGATTTAACACAGATGGACATAGATAACATTTCCCTCACAATATATATATAAATAAATGGCATAGGTAAATGTGCCATAAAGTAAATAAATAAAAAGTGGAAATGTAAAGTATAACACTATATAGCTATGTGTCCTGAATGGAACGTCCATCACCTTCAATATAACAAAAAAAGAATCCTCTTCTCATTCAGAAAGGTGGCTTTTTGTCTCTTGATCAAATGTATTGTTAAAACATGGCTAATCAAATAGGTTAGGAGTTCAGTAGAGGACTTGTCAAGCACCCAAAAACAAGTATTTTTCTTGTTGGAACTGTACATAGCCATTTTGTTATTTATATTTTATATAGTATAATATCTACATCCTGTTATCTGCACTGCACACTTTTTTAGAACTGTATATAGTCATCTTGCTGTTATTTGATCATATTCTATGCTATGTAACGAAGTTAATTTCACTCTTTTTTTGCTGTAAGGTACTGAATGACGTGACAATAAAGGAATCTGAATCTGAACCCCGCCCCTTCTGTGAGTTTGTCTTTTAACTGAGCCATCTGGGAGAAAAGGGGGTGGGGGGGCTACAGGGATGTTTACAAAATGCCTTGAAAATAAATTCCACATTAGACTGTATGCCTGCTTCTGAAGGCAGTGTGCTGTGTCACTCACTGTACTGGCTCTCTCTAACAGGGAAGTGGCTGATCGCAGGTCCTGGCCCATTCTCACCGACGCGCAGAGACAGGACTTTCCTCTGCGGAGCTGCTGACTTCCTAACCAGGAACACCTGCACAGGAGAAATGTATTGGACAATAAGAACCCAGCTGGGTCATTCCTAGCTATTGGTGACTTTTCAATGTGCTAACCTTTTGGGGGGAAATCAAGTTTCTTTTTTGCGTTTTTAGAATTACATCAGGTAAATATCATGGTAGAGCTCAAGCACGTAACTCTTCTGCCCCCTTAGTGACTATTTTGTGTTTTTTTCCTATATTTTTTTGTGTTTCTGTGTACAACGATGGCTGTGTTGATTATTATGTCATGAAATTGTGTCCGTTTGCTTATTTTCCATATATTCACAGAATTTGAAAAGATTAGATTTTGAAACCCTCTAACACAAAAGTTAACAATATTAGCTTTCAAACCGGTCATAGTGGTTTATTTCTTGCCATTAGGGTTAGGGTTAGGGTTACCCAGACAGAAAGATTAGGAGAATGTAAAATCTCATCCCTGTGCCCGTGCCCACCCCAACACTTGCTCAACAGTCCCCTAACCTAACCCTAACCCCAACCCTAACCCCAACCCTAACCCCAACCCCAACCCTAACCCTAACCCTAACCCTAACCATAACCCTACAAACGGAAATATTTGGAATCTTTGATAGATATGTTGAGTTAGGTTCATAGTGGTATTCATAAAAAAAGAATTGGAACAAAATATTACAAATTACGTTTTTTTTTACCTTGAACGTGATGCAATCTTTTCATGCACTAAGGTGACAACTCTGTCAGTTACTTAACAAGGCACAAGGGTTAAATAATAATAATTATGGGTGGATTGTTCAGCCATCGACCATGAGAGAGTTCCACCCGGTTAGGGACATATACATAGCTGTAACGTTCCCCAGGTTGCTGCGCCATCCTGTGGACTAATTCAGGTGGTGCAGCTTTGTTCCCTCATCACCAATTTGTGTCAGCTTATTATCATAAATTTGTTGTCTGTGCATTTGTTATCTGTCTTGTCTGTGATATTCCACTCCCTGGTCTAATGTCTCTCCTGTCTGTGTTGGTTTTGTGATCTGGTTTAGTGTTGTTATCTTGTGTGTATTTATATCTCAACCATGTAATGTTCTGTGTCACTCTGTTCCTCCCAGCTGAGTCTAATTACCCAATTACCCTCATGTGTCAATCAGTGTCTGTATATATGCATGTGAGTTCCCTGTCTTCCCTGTCGCGTCATTACTCCTTGTTACCTGGTTCCTGTCGTGTTGTGTTCTTGTGTTGTCAAGCCGTTCGCTGTTCACCTTTTTTGTAAGTAAATGATCTGTTCCTGTCAAAGTCTCTATCGCTCCTGTCACGGAGGATAGTTTCTATTATAGTGTTTTTGTTTTGTAGGGCAATTAGCTTGTGAGAAGGATTTCTCTCCCTCTGTGTTTTGGAGCTACTCTTTATGTCATTAACCCATTCAGTGCCAACCACGAGTATAGTCGGGTTAACTCGCCATGTGTTCCGTGCCAATCACGAGTATACTTGGGTTTTGGTCGTTATTTCTTTTATTAGCGATATCCATACATTTTTCATCCATCCAGCCTGACGTTATCATTGGGAATGGATCTGAGCTCGCAAAGGGCAAATACCACCGTCTATCGTCTCCCGGATGGTATTGCACATCATTGGATTGGATTGGCTGGGACTGTGCATCAGGAAAAAACCTCCGGTCCGGGGTTTCCCTTCTTGGGCAAGCAGTATCGTGTTACCACATTCACTGGGGAGGCTGGGAGCAGCAGCGATTATGTGTTTTGGGCTATAACGTTGGATCAATAAACACAATCAATATTTGGAATGGCGATCAGGAATTGGATTCATCTTTTTGCAGAACATCTGATGTGAGGTAAGGACTCTATTTTACCAGTTTTGGGTAAAGTGTGTGTGCGTGCCGTTAGCGCTGACCAAGGCACCCGATAATAGATTTTTCAGCCCGCTTCTCTAGCGTGCATAAGGACACATATACTATCGATAATCTAGCGTTTATTTGAAAACGATTCATAAATCAGCCGAAAAATGACAACGTGTTTTGTGTATTCCACTAAAGGGCTATTATCGCGGATTTCTCTGGAATTACTAGAAATCTCCAAAACTATACTCGTATTCAAAACGGTATAAAACGGAAATGTACCGATAGCGATCGCTCCGTGCACGTGTGTGCACTGTGTGAGCGGCTCCTCGCAATTGTGTGTAAAATACAGGTGGAGAGAGAGAGAGGGAGAGTCAGGGACAGGGAGACCGCTTCCGCATTATTCCCACTGCTCCATTGTTGAGCGAATTGTTGATTGTGGGTGGTGACTACAACCAGATCAGCGCCTTGCTACGTAGGATAGCGAGTCAATTCTGAATGGCTTGATTCAGTGGGGGAGGTTCTTCTGAGCTGAACTGAAGAAACAGGAGTAACTAGAGATTTCACATCAAATCAGTGTTGGTACAACCCCACATTGCTAGAAAACAATGCTAAACACTGGAAAAGGCAATTTATAAGACAGGGGACCTTTAACAAGTTTTTTTTTTTTAATTAGCGATCTGAATTCATATTTCATCAACCGAGTCTACCGTTGGTAAATCGGCCACCCCAGGCGCGCAGATGTGAAAAAAGCGCCCCCTATCGTCTCCCAGATGGTAATTCACCCTTTTGGATTGGACTCAATGAAAATGCATGGGGAAAAAAAACCCGGACTCCACATTTGACTTCTCACGCATGTAACCGGGGCCGATCAGCTTCATGTTGGACCCTCAGCACAGCGTGTATATGCTGTTTTACAGTATACGCGTGGGATCAATAAAAGGATAGATTTTTGGAATGGTCGATCAGGAATTGGAATAATCCATTTGGATACCATCTGATCTCAGGTAAGGAATCTATTTTACCAGTATTAGGATAATCAGACCTTTTTTCACGGAGATATAAGCTTTCCCCCTATATGTGATATGGCTGTTTTGACTTTGCGAGTGATCAGGAAATAAGAGAATCGATTTACAGCTTGCGGCACCAGCGTGCATACGTACACATATACTATCGATAATCTAGCGTTTATTTGAAAACGATTCATAAATAGGCCGAACAATGACAACGTTCTAGAATATTACAGTACATCAGCGTTTATCAGGGATTCTTTTTTTTTCTTCTTGAAAACGAGGGCTTTTCAAAATGCTATAAAACGGAAATGAACCGATAAAAAAACAATCTGCTTCGACAATGTTGACTGGAAATGGGTCATTGATAATGCGACGTGCAGATTAGACACATAGCCATAATTTAAAACATAGATTAGGCGATATTAACGTTAACATTGAAGCGGATGGTGGGCATTCAAGCACTAAATGTGCGCCCCCTGCTGGGCATTCAAAGTGTTAAGAATCATGAATTTAATACTTTTGAATACTCTTTAATACCCCGCAGAGACCCTCATTGGGCTCAATTCTAGTGAATGAAACAGTGAAATATAATTTTTTGGGAACCCCCCCCCTGCACTATACTATGGACACACACATGACCTCTCACCCCTGGCGGCTGTGTGAGCAGCATGCGCCTGGCCTCCTCCTCGCTGAGGGTCAGCATTAGCCACACCGGGTGGGTCTGGGTCAGCCGGTCCAGGACACTCATTCTCCTGCGCAGGGAGTCGTAGCCAGAGTCCCTCTCACCCCCCGCCCCCCCACAGTGAGGAGACTGCAGGTACACTCCACTCACCTCCCCATCCAGCCTGTCAGAGGAAGAGAGAGAGAGAGAGAGAGAGAGAGAGAGAGAGAGAGAGAGAGAGAGAGAGAGAGAGAGAGAGAGAGAGAGAGAGAGAGAGAGAGAGAGAGAGAGAGAGAGAGAGAGAGAGAGAGAGAGAGGACATGTCTCCATCTGCTGGCAACAATGAGAATAGCATGGGCCACAATGGAAACAAGCCATGGCTTTATTGTGCTTTATCCATTTTTGACCAGCGTGATGACACTGTTATTGTTTTTTGTTCAAATGTTTTGTCCTACGATTGTGTCAAAATAAAGTATTCAAAACATGCGTGCCCTGCAGCATTGGGAAATAATAAACTTGGGATGTTGTCCTGTTGACAGAGACGAGGTCAAACTAATGCACCACATAGTATCATTAAAAACTGTCAAGAGAGAGAGCATATGCAATCCAGAACGACCCAACTGTAAACTCTGCCTCACTCCTAATCTTTTGAATCAATAACAATGTTTACTGACATCACCCAGATTACCCTCTCCAGACCCCTTCTGAAGAACCGGTTGGAAAGCTGGTAACCATGCTTCACACTATTTTATTGCACTGTTAAAAAGCTGTGATTTTATATGTCTGCACTTGTGCTCATTTCATGTCTATTCTATTCTACTACTTATTGCACTGCACTATTGCACTATTTTACTCTGTCTATTCTATCTTACTTTTTTTTTTATTATTGTCTATTTTTAACTTTAAACTGAATCAAATCATAAACAAGGTGGCCTGTTGGGATGTTAGATCCTAATGTGAAAAACTGTGATTGTATATGTCTGCACTTTATGTGCTCATTTTATGCCTGTCTTTTTTCTGTTGTGAAGCACTTTGAGCTGCAGTTTCTGTATGAAAGGTGCTATACAAATAAAGTTGTATTATTATTATTATTATTATTACTTGTGATAACGCTCCGAGCGATGCCCATGTGTTTTCATCTTTCCCATGATAACTTTTAGTCATTCTATGTTAATATTGTGTTTAGGTTTCTGTGTGACCCACAGTGGCGTAGGCTGTATGCCTCCCTCTTGACTAGGGTTCACTGGTCAAAGAGATGTCAATCTCATTACACTGACCCTGGTTAAATAATGCCATATAATAATTACAAAACAAAACATGATTACCATGCAAAACCATAAAGGCCTATAAGGATTTTGAGTCAGAGGGGAGAATACACTGTATGTGGGGGAAAAGGTGTCTTGAAAGTGATCCGCATTTTGCATTGCAACTTTGAAAATTGATCAATTACACAAATCCTTTTTTTCCATCGCTGTTTTAAGTTAAGGTGTGATGTCTCCTGCGAGGTAAAGGTTAGGGTTAAGGTAAGGGTTTAGGTTTTAAGGTAAAAAGGCCTCACCCTTGTAGGACCATGGGGCCCTTATCCATCGCAGGACAAGTCTGGACCATCTCCTGTTTCAGCTCCCCGAGCTCCAGTGCAAACGTGTCGATGAGCTACAACAAGAAGACAAAGACGACGAGAAAAATCACAACCGATGATGTGAAGGAATCCTTCCCCTAAAGGAGGAATACAAACAAGGTGTCATTTGAATGTCGATAGCGATCCCTGTCGCCGCTACCTCCTTCAACTTGTCAAATCAGTTGGAATGAGAGGGAAATCCTGACTGGTGGTGGTGAGGAAATGTGAGGAAATGTGAGTGTAAACGAGTGTAAACGAAACTGACAGCATCGTTCTGAGAAAGAGGGAAAGAACACTGGGAAAAGAGAAGCAACACCAGCCTGCAGGAGCAGGGAAGCCGTTAGTCATGTTTCCTGTGTGTGTACCTCACTTCCTACAGGAAGCATGGAGACAAAGCAACCACAATAAACACCCGCACACACCCACAAGCACGCCCACATGCTCACACACCAGTGATCGCACTCAAACACGCATGGTCAGACACACGTGCACGTGTGACACACCTCACATCCACTTTATCTCAACTCGAAAACATTTCAATTTCTCCGATAAACGCATCTCCGTAAACAACATGACTTAATGGCTTGGGAAGTGTAAACATCTGGACAATAACTACAGGGGCAGGAGGGGGAACGCAGGAGGAAGTCGCTCATCACTAATGGGACGGGACGGGGCTAAATGCAGCTCTTTTTTGATGGATAACCTCCACCGTATCGGACAGGGCTATTTCCAGTGGAGAGAGCGATAGCTGCTGCGGTTCGTTCACCTTTACGTGTCCTCCAAATCAGTCAACAAAATGCAAATGTTAAATGACAGCAGACTGCACAGCTTCAACATGGAATAATGATTTTATCATCTTCAGGGTTGCTCTGATATCATTCTCTCCCTCCAGGAATCCCGAAATGTGACTTCCAGGAACACATCATTTCTCCAAAAGCGTCCTCTAATACATCTGAACAGATGTTTGATGTTTTGGGGGGGGGGGGGGGGGGTAGATAGTTCACAAATAATCCACAGGGAGGCATCATTTTGCAGTGTTTGCAACAAGGCAAGAGGCTCTGATCCAGACCGCCGTGACCACAGGCCCCCCCATAATTCCCCCCTAACAGGACAATCTGGAGCCAGCTCCGTCTCCGGTTGTGTCAGACTCTGTGTCAGCACAACACTGTATTCACACACACACACACACACACACACACACACACACACACACACGTGCACGCACGCACACGCACATGCACACACACACACACACACACACACACACACACACACACACACACACACACACACACACACACACACACACACACACACACACACACACACACAATCACACACACACACATGAGTCGGCCATGACAATGCTGAGCTAGGAAGACAACGGTGGGAAGTTCATGCACATTTTTATTATGGAGGGTTTTTAAGTAGGACCTCTAAATCTTATACTGAACTGACCTAATGATGTGCGGAAGAAATTACGATGAATATTGTTTGATTTCCTTGTTGGATATGAATGAATACTGGAGTTTGATATGAAGAAATTATGAAAAACAATAGGAAATAAATCTAAATTAAAAGTAGGGATGCACCGATATGAAAATTGGCCACCGATACCGATACCGATTGTTCAACTAACACTATCGGCCGATACCGATACCGATATTTGTATATTTGTATATAAGTATTTGTAAAAAATTTTATTTATTTTTTATTTTTTTATTATTATTTTTTTTTATGAAACTACTGTATATTTGTATGTGTGTTTGTATTTGTAGGCCTCTTTACTTACTTAAAAAAAGGAAACATCAATAAATATGTTTATGGTATCACTATCTCTCTCCCAGTATCGTCTGGCGGCCTGCAGCGGGATACTATTTTCTCAACCAGAGCTTTCAACCAATGCAATGGAACCATTTTGATTGACAGTCGATTCGGCCAATTACGCCACACCGCTAGCACCCACCTCCTGCTGTTCTTACCACCAATCGGCAAGCGTTTTCTACTTTCGGGCATGCCGCCATTGATCTGCTTGCGACTCACTTGAGAGCACATCACAACAAACTTAACGTAGCTAATACCTTAGCTGCCCGGCCCGCCGACCAGCGCTCTACAGCATGACCAAATGAGACATAATGATTTTACTGCAACAAATGTTATAATAAAACAGCCTTTCTATACATTTGTCTGGTTGAAAACTTTATTAACAGATTGCAGAATGGGTAGTTTGGTATGGAATGAGCAACGGAGCTATGAACGGAATAATGCCTTGCTTACTTGCTGTGTTCGGGTAAATAATATGCTGATGTTATATTGAACGTGTAACACTAACTATATAACGTTATTAACTAACTAGCTACCGTACCGGGAGCTCACGTTGATGCCTGGATGGTGCTAACTAACTAGCTACCGTACCGGGAGCTCACGTTGATGCCTGGATGGTGCTAACTAACTAGCTACCGTACCGGGAGATCACGTTGATGCCTGGATGGTGCTAACTAACTAGCTACCGTACCGGGAGATCACGTTGATGCCTGGATGGTGCTAACTAACTAGTAGTGGGTAGTTGGGTACGGAATGAGCAACGGAATGGAACTGAGCTATGAACGGACTCCGAGTAATGCCTTGCTGCTATGGGTAATAATAATATGCTGATGTTATTGTCCGTGTAACACTAACTATATAATGTTAATGCCACAAAACGAATGCCTTGTTAATCATAAGTAGTAACTGTGATGCAGTAGCTTGTGTGTGTGTGTGGGGGACGGCGGGCGTTGTGCAGGTAGGTCGCGAGTGAACTTTTTTTTTTTGCCTTTTGACGCTACACAAATTGATGCTTATTTATCGGCGACTGCTATCGGCACATTTGAGCTTATCGGCCGATAGGCCGATAGCAGTCAACAAGGCACTTATCGGCCGATACCGATACCCGACCGATATATCGGTGCACCCCTAATTAAAAGTGCAGTTAAACATAAAAATACATATCTGGTATACATTAATATCAAAGATTGATAGTATTTTAAGTTGCTTAAAAAGAGGAGCAGATGGTTCATGGTGATTAGAAGTAGTGGCAAGTCTTGTGAATTTCTTTTGCAATATAAAAAGTTTATGAAGAGAAGTATTTATTTATTTATTTGTTTATTTAGACGGGACAGAGCATATTACTGGACACTACAAATAAATGCAGTGTAAATACACCGGATTTAACAAGGGTGCTAATTTTCATCCGCAGTCCCCACACAAAGCATAAAAACTAAACATGCAGGCAGTGAAGCATAACATGCTATGAGACAAGGCATAAAAACATACATACAGAAAAAAGTACAAGGTATAAAGGGTGCACTACAGTATAATTTGACTATACATGGTCACAGGTTTGGTTGTCGAGTAAAAAAATTGTTTAGATTGAATTTAAAAGATGGAAATGATGTACAATCTCGTATGGTCAGTGGTAGATCATTCCAGATTAAACAGCCCTGGACTGAGAGGGTGTTTTTAGCAAAGGCGGTTCGCCGGCCGGGCAGCGTGAATACTTTCGGCAACCCACTTGTCCTTCCGCATTGCTCTGATTGGCCGATGTCCTTTCGCATTGCTCTGATTGGCCGAGCGAGCGCATGCGCATGAGCCGCGACGGGCTCCTCAGCCAGGCAGGAATACTAAACTCCGCTTAAGCTCCAGGAGAGAGGAGAGAGGCTGAAAACCCGCAGTTCTTGCCCGACTGATGGGAGCCGAATCCCGGATCAGATTTTTCTGATGAATACCCCCAAAACATGGAGGTCCCGAACGCAATTTATACGCCGTAACGAATCATTAAAAAAATATACCGTTAACTGGAATATGTTGTTTCTTTACACATATGTTGGATTATGTAATATAATATATTATGTAATAATAAGGCGTAACACAACAGTGAACACATAGTTAAGTACGACTGACAGATGCATTGCACTACAGTATGCGTTCACTGTTGTGTTACGCCTTCTCGGCATAAGCCCCATAATAAGACCGTCTCTGGCTTCATCGAGCGGACACCAGAGCTCAGCGATGCCGCTTTACGGCAGCATAATCTCCCCGCTGGCAATCGGAGCACGGAGGGTCGTGGACCCGCGCCGCAGCCGCGAAGCCGGCGAATACGGCAATGCGATTTTTTATTGGTTTGTCATGACAAACCAATTACATAATCCAACATATGTGTAAAGGCACAACATATTCCAGTTAAGGGTATATTTTTTTAATGATTCGTTACGGCGTAATCAATACTTCCATTTGTATAAATTGCCTTAAGCGGAGCCTGGCTGAGGAGCTGGCTGAGGAGCCCGTCGCGGCTCATGCGCGCGCTCGGCCAATCAGAGCAATGCGGAAGGACAAGTGGGTTGCAGAAAGTATTCACGCGGCCGGGCACTTCGCAATCCCCTCTAGTGGTTGCTCTAGTGCTGATGCCTCTATCGGGCTTCCTTTCTATGAATTCAAGTTTCTTTAATAGTTGTCATACAGAAGTACAGAATACTTTCATACAAAATGCTTCTTTCTGTTACGCTCCAGAGACTGTGCTAGACAAAAGATAAGTATAAAATAAAATAAAATAGTATAGCATGTAAAAATAGAAGTAAAAATAGAAGTCACGTACGTAGACACAGTGTTCAGTATATACATATGTACAATGTTCGATGCAGAATAGAGTAACTGAGTTACCGTACAATATACAATATACTATGCAATATACTAATATACAATATACTATATAGTGCAAAGCAGAAATGGGATGAGGTACAATTTAGGTACAATTTACAGTAAGGTGTACTGAGGTATGGGTTGTAGTGCAAATCCTTTACCAATAAATATAAAGTGTGTCTAGGTGTTCTAAAGTGTGGAGAGTGGGTGCTGCAGTGTGTTGTTTGTTTAAAGTGAGTGTGTGCGTATGGATGTGTGTGTTGTGAGTGCATTTGCATCCTATTTAACTGATAGAACACACTGCGTGGTCTATAATGATTTAACATCTGAGACCCTCCCAGTGCAATGTGGTGTCCCACAAGGCTCTGTCCTGGGCCCTTTGCTATTTTCGATTTACATGCTACCCCTCGGCGATATCATACGCAAATTTGGCATAAACTTTCATTTTTACGCTGATGACACCCAATTATATATACCTATTAAGCCAAATGATTCCTCCCAACTACAAAACCTTGAGGCCTGCTTGCTTGCCGTCAAAAAATGGATGTCGCAAAACTTTCTACTCCTTAATGCAGATAAAACTGAGATGTTAATTGTTGGCCCCCCAAACCACAGAGGCCTGTTTCAGGACATCTCCCTCAACTTTGATACCTGTCATGTATCCCAGAGCTCCACCATAAAAAACCTCTGAGTCATTTTTGATTCCTCCCTCTCATTTAATGCACATATAAAAAATGTCACCAAAATTGCATTCTTCCATCTTCGTAATATCGCAAAAATACGCCCCATTTTAACTCTGGCTGATGCTGAAACCCTGATTCATGCTTTTGTCTCATCACGTCTGGACTACTGTAATGCACTTTTTTCAGGCCTACCTAATTCAAGCATCAAAAATCTTCAACTCGTGCAAAATGCGGCTGCACGGATACTAACTAGAACTAGAAAATTTGATCACATCACACCAGTTTTGTCCGCCCTACATTGGCTTCCTATCCAAGCCCGCTCTGACTTTAAAGTGCTACTCCTCACCTACAAAATTTTAAATGGGCTTGCACCGCTCTATCTATCCGATCTCATCTCCCGATACTCGCCCGCTCGTGCTCTGCGCTCACAAAATGCGGGGCTTCTATCGACCCCTAGGGTTAAAAAGAAATCCGCCGGCCACAGAGCCTTTGTCTACCGCGCTCCCTACCTGTGGAACAAATTACCTGCCGTCATCAGGGGCGCCTGCTCTGTCGAAGCTTTTAAATCCCTGCTTAAGACTCATCTTTTCTCTCTCTCCTTCAACCTACCTTGATCTCACCTGGTCGGGGACTGACCTTTAGATTAATCTGTGTAGTTTAGTTATGGTACAGGGTACTACATGGTACCACTGGGTAGTTTACTATAGGGTAGTTTAGTTAGGGTACAGGGTACTACATGGTACCACAGAGTACTACATGGTACTGCATGGCATTACAGGGTACTACATGGCTTACATAGCTCTACATGGCACTACATGGAACTACATGGCACTACGGGGTACTACATGGTACCACAAGGCACCACAGGGTACTACATGGCACTACAGGGTACTACAGGATACTACGGGGTACTACATGGCACTATGGGGTACTATAGGGTACTACATGGCACTACGGGGTACTACATGGCACTACATGTCTGCTCCTTTGCAGCACCACAAACATGGGAACTCTCTAACTCTTCCCCCCCCCCCCCCCCTCTCCCCCCCCCCCCCTCCCTCCCCCTTCTCTCTGAGTACCCGTCTCCTGGCGCTGACCAAGGTGATGGATGCCTCGGGGTCTTGGCCAAGCTTGTAGTGACTGCTCTACATGCACCTCCGAGGCCTTGGATCAGTTATTCTCCGCCGTCTGTCCGTGGTCCTGTCAACTGATTAACAGACTGTTAACAGATTAACAGTCAACGCGGTTTCATTGCTGGGTTAAGTACTTCTATTCTATTCACATAATACGCTTACTTCATATATCTACTCCATTCACATATATGCCTACCACTTGTATCTATTGCTATGTCCGCCTACTACAATCTCATGAGCTGTCTAACGCCTGTCCCGTCTCCCTGTCTTCCTATGACTTGCTGTCCTGGAGTGTTGTCCGGAGTGTTGGACGTCCCGTGACGAAGGCCGGGAGATTGCGACCCCCTCTGCGTGCCCCCCTGTCTCCGGAGGTCTCGTAGTGGTGACCGGAGTGCCGGATGTCCCGCGATGATGTCGGGGAGTTCGCGACCCTCTCTGCGCCACCCCCTATCTCCCTGTCTCCGGCTGTCCCTGAGCAACGACCGGAGTGTTGAATGTCCCGTGACTAAGACGGGGAGGACGTGACCCTCTCTGCGCCGCCCCTGTGCCTCAAATAGATCCGCTATCAACTCTATCTTTAATCTTTCAAAATGTTCAGTTGCTATCGCTATTAGCTCTATCTTTAATTTTTCAAAATGTACAGTTGCTATTGCATGCACTCATCTGTGTTTCACCACACACATGAGTGCATGCTTACCAACTGTCCGTCTGCAACACTACTATCACCAACATCTAAGAAGGGAGATCCCCCCTTGAACGGCCCTTCTAAGGTTTCTCTCCTCCACACTGCCTGTGGAGCTTTTTTCCCTATTGTTAGGTTTTAGTGAGTTTTTCCTTACCTTCGCGTGGGGTATGTCTGGGAGTGCTTGCATTCTTTCATTTATTTGCATTCATCTAAAAAAAATTTGGACCCTATGGTGTTCTTGTTCTGTTCTTGACTTATTGTTATGTTGTCTTCTTGACCTGTTTAAAGAAGACCTGTACGGCCCATGGGGACATTAACGTGTGTTGTCGGGCCCTATAAATAAATTTGATTTGATTTGATGGTTGTTGCATAGTGTTATTGTTCGTTGAGCAACCTGATGGCCTGGGGATAGAAGCTTCTTCTGAGTCTTTCTGTGCTTGCCATGAGACTCCGGTATCGCTTGCCTGACCGCAGCAGTTCAAAGAGGCAGTTGTTTGGGTGGCTGGAGTCCTTAATAAGTCCTTACCCCTGCACCGCTTGTTGTAAATGTCTTGGAGAGTGGGAAGCCCCCCTCCAATTGTGCGTTCGGCTGAACGTGCCACTCTCTGTAGTCTGCTTCAGTCTTGTGCGGTGCTATTCCCAAACCAGGAGGTGATATTGCCAGTCAGGATGCTCTCTATTGTACATGAGTAGAAGTTCTTAAGGATCTTCTGACTGACTTGGAACTTCCTTAGGCGCCTGAGGAAGTAGAGGCATTGTCGTGCCTTCTTCACAACACTGTCAATTAGGGCTGGGCGATATGGCCTAAATATGATATCACGATATTTTCTGACCTTTCGGCGATACACGATACACATCACGATGTTTTTCTTTTTTACCCCAAACAATTCATTATGAGGCTTACCAAGACAGTATTTGAGTTTGCAAGCTAACATTAAAGACAAAATAAAATACCCATGCATTTAGCATTTTTATATTAGATTTAGATTATTAGATTATATATTGCATATGAGATATTATATGATTTAGATATGAAATATGATGAATTGAAAATGGGGGACCCTGATGTAAACAAGACTAAAGTCTTTCTCTGGTCTGCATCCCCTTAACAATTGTATGTATTGAGCTGTACTGTACCCATTCTGCAATATGTTAAAGTTTTAAATCAATCAATCAATAAATAGCATTTTAGCATTTTTATGAAACTACTGTATATATGTATGTCTCTAAATGTTTTTTTTTTTTTTTTTTTTTTTTCTTTTTCCCCCTCCATTTTCCTCCGATTTTCTCCCATCCCAATGTTAGTCGTATGCCAATTCCCAGTCCCTTCCTGATCGCTGCGCACTTACCCCCCACAGTCAGATCATCTGGGAGAGTGGAGGCTACCACGTGCTTCCTCCGACACACGTCCAGCCAATCACCGCTTCTTTTCACCTGGCAGCGCGGATTCTCATTGAGAGGGCGTAGCGTGTGGGAGGACCACACTATCCCCCTCACGTCCAATCCGCGCTTAGCAGGCGCCCCGACCGAACTGTAGGAGTCGCTGTTTACAACGACCCGGACCCACCCCGCCAGCTTCTCCCACCCTCTGATACAGCCAATTGTATCAGTGCAGACGGCCAGCCAAGCTGGTGACAACCCCGGAGCTGTGAGCTGGATTCGAACAGGCGAATCGAGCCCACAGCTCCGGGGCTGGTGACGAACGTAATCTCCGCTCGGCCACCTAACTGCCTTGTCTCTAAATGTTTTGATGAATTGAAAATGGAGGACCCTTATGTAAAAAAGCCAAAAGTCTTTTTCTGGTCTTCATCCTCCTGTACTGTATTGTACCCATTCTGCAACCTTTTAATACAGTTTTCATTCATTCATTCTGACGGAAACATAATCATTTTGATTGACAGTCGAGTCTGCCAATGACGTCACACCGCTTGCACCCGCCCTGCTGTTCTTAGCACCAATCGGCAAGCGTTATTAGTTTTTGACTTCCTGAATGTCCCGTGTGCTGAACATCAACAAAGCTACTAACGTTAGCTCCCCGCGGCCGTCGAGTAGGAGACCAGTGCTTCACAGGATGACTAAATGAGACATAATGATTTTACTACAACGAATGTTATAATAAAAGCCTTTCCATACATCTGTCTGATTGAAAACTTTATTAACAGACCGCGGAATGGGCATATCTCAGCACAGGCTGAGATATGAACGAGTAACGTGTGGACAGATTGACGCGACACAATCCTCTTGGGCAAAACATCACGATATCCACGATACGTTGAAAAAGTGTATCGTTAATGAACTGTACCCGATATTTATATAATATCGTCATATCGCCCAGCCCTACTGTCAATGTGTATGGTCCATGTCAAGTCCTCGGATATGTGGGCTCCAAGATACTTAAAACTGTTCACTCTCTCAACCGGTGCCCCGTCGATGCTGAGGGGGCTGTAGTCCCTGACCCCCGACCTCCTGAAGTCCACAATCATCTCTTTTGTTTTGCTGACGTTCAGGGAGAGGCAGTTCTCCTGACACCACTGTGACAGATTCTCTACCTCTTCCAGGTAGGCCCTCTCGTCGTTGGCAGAGATCAGGCCCACCACTACTGTGTCATCAGCAAATTTGATGATTGTGTTGTTGTTCCGCTGTGCCACACAGTCATGTGTGTACAGGGAGTAGAGGAGGGGGCTCAGAACACAGCCCTGGGGGGCCCCTATGTTGAGCGTGATGGATGAGGAGGTGCAGTTGCCTGCTCTTACCACCTGGGGTCTGCCCGTCAGGAAGTCCAAGACCCACTGGCAGAGGTCATAGTTCAAGCCCAGTGATAGAGTGTGTGATAGAATCATACAGTGAAGATAGGATCTAGCAGCACTGACTGTCAGGAAGGGTCTAATATGTTTTGAAGGTTGAATTTGATTGTGTTTGTAACTTTCTTCACATGTTTTTTGAAGGTTAAGGTTGAGTCTAGCATGCCCCCGAGGTACTTGAACTCTGACACAAGTTCAAGTTCCCCCCCGCCCAGAAACACATTTGAGGACTCTAACACAACAGATTTGTTTGAAAAAGCCATGCAGACTGTCTTTTTTGCGTTCAGGAGCAGACATGAGTCTATGAGCCAGTCCTGAACACTGGTCAAGACAGAGGTTAAGACTGTTGATACCTCTGCATAGCTTTTGCCATGGGTAAATATAACAGCATCATCTGCATACATCTGGACATGTACGTTGTTACACACATCAGGTAGATAATTTATAAACAGTGAGAACAGAATTGGTCCTAGTACTGATCCCTGGGGGACACCAACCAAGCAAGTGTGGTAAGGAGACTTGATACCGTTAACACTTACACACTGTTCCCTGTTGGATAAATATGAGCTAAACCACTGGATAGCCTCTGGGGAAAAATTGAAATGTGATAATTTGGCTAGGAGGACCTGGTGACTGACGGAGTCAAAGGCTTTTTTGAAGTCCAGAAACACTGCCATTGCGCAGGGGGCTTTGTCCAAAGCACACTTCACCCTTTCAGTGAAAAGGCAGTTTGCAGACTCAGTGGAGTGGAAGGCCCAGAACCCAAACTGCATAGGATGTAGTGGGGTGTGACCTTTGTCTAGATGTTTCCACTTTTCAGCCACTTTTGAGATCATTGGTAAGATGCTTATGGGTCTATAATTTGATATGTCCGTTTTGGCGCCAGATTTGAAGATTGGTGTTATTACTGCAACCTTCCACTGAGATGGGACAGTACATTGTCTAATGGACAAATTAACCAGGTGTGTAATAGGTGTCACCAGGGAGTCAGCATTTGTTTTGAGAAAGTTTGTATCAAGCCCATGAGCATACTTGGCCTTGGATGCTTTCAGTGATATAATAGTATTTGCCACCTCGGTTTTAGTGATTTCCTCCAAATTAAAGATGGGGAGGTCATTTTGGACAGGGCGTGGTACAAACTTGGAGGGTTTAAACAGCTGTGTGATTTCATTAACAGAGTCTAGAAATAACGTACTTAGGTTACTAGCAAGAGTGCAGGGATCTTTCACCAGGACATTGTCTATCTTTAGTTCTAAATTGTTGTTATTCTGCTTATGGTATTTCCCTGTCATTTTGTTTATACTCCCAGACTTTTTTGCAGTTTCCTTTAGCA
Organism: Notolepis coatsorum; assembly: GCF_963971535.1. NCBI lineage: Eukaryota > Metazoa > Chordata > Actinopteri > Aulopiformes > Paralepididae > Notolepis > Notolepis coatsorum. Next base: position 113,378,789 of record NC_140171.1, on the reverse strand, counting down.
CTCTCTATGATGTAGACGTAATATTTGGCTTCGGCCTTCCTTAAGAAGTGGGTGACTAGGTTTCATGCATGGGAGAACTTTTGCCTGTCTGCTGTTAGGCCAGACTTTAATGCTTGTTTAAGCAATATATCTATTTTTTTCATTAGACCTCTGCATTCATTATCTATCCAGGGAAGAGTGATTTTTTTGCCCTTTCCCCTGGCTCCTATTTCTGGTGAAAGATTCCATTACTTTGCTTATTTTAGACAGCAAGACAGCAAGACCAGCCGCATTTCATTGTATACCTGTATGCCGTGACAATTAAAACTCTTGAATCTTGAATCTTGAATTACACCCCATTTCAAAATCATCACACGTATAGATTTCATTCCACTCAAGCCCTTGTAGGGCGACCTCAAGGCTATGTTGGAGATGCTTTGGGATGGTTCTGATTAATGGTTGGGGCTGAGTTTTACTGAAAGTTTTGAGAGTTTTCTAGAAAATAAAAATATATTGTGGTCTGAGAGGCCTGTTAAGTAGTTATATGTTTTGGTGATTCTTTCCACTTTATTGGAGAATAGTAAATCTATTCTGGTTGCTGAGTGGCTGGTGATTCTTGTGGGCTGTTCTATTAATTGAGTTAGATTATAGTGGTCTGTTATTTGTTTAAGGTTTTTTCTTAGCTTTTTATCATCCCAATTTACATTTATGTCGCCGATTAAAATAAGTAGGAAAAGTACTGGCCCAAATAATATTACAATATGATAAATATGGGTATATCAAACTATAATAAAGTGTCAAAAGACAGGAGCGATTTACAAGAGAAGAAATCCTTCTAATAATGCCATATGATTTCATAAATTTTTTGCAAACTAGCTCAATATGATTTTTCCATGTAAGGCCTTCATCAACAATGACACCTAAGAATATTGCATGTGACACCTGTTTAATTTCAATATCATTTCTCCGCCAATAATGTCATAGAACGGGTTTCAAGTTCATGCAAATTCTGCCAGATCACGGCGTACAACGTTATTCTGATCATATTTCATATTTTCGCCATGGTATTCATATTTCACTCACGGATCCTTGTCTGATGCTGTCTGAGCCGGCACAACTCTGCAACGCTTCAATACTGCCACCTGGTGGCTGATCGGCGAGTTGCCAAACCGGATATGCCCGTTGGAGCTCGGTCCGTCCCCTAAATCCGTCCGGCCACTCGTTTATCATCCCAGGACTCTAGCCACACACCGTGGATATGGATCGCTTTCATAACTCAATAATCCACATGATTTGGGCTGTTATTATTATTATACAAACCGGAAATGGATCGCCTCGATCCCCATCACATAACTGGGATCTGTTTGCTCCAGAATCATCGCCCAACGCTAAGAGGAGGCTGCCGTGAGTTTCAACGTTTTTGAATATTATTATCCATACAAACTGCTCTGATCTATATATCACCCATACTACATGAAGCATTTAACGACGATCACGGAATTATAAACGACTATATCTCACGTTCTAGGAATTACTGCAGAAAACGATAAAAACATATTTATACTCTAGACGGTATTTCCGTATGAATGTGTGAATGAAAAAGTAAAACGTTCCTACATCCTGAACGATAGATAATCGATGTTGAATGGGCCATAGTAATGTAAATTTAGCAATACAATTAAAAAGGTTATAGCCCTGCAAAGAAGGTAAACATCTCCATAGACTTAGACTGGTGGCAGTGATCAAACATTGATGGATATAAGCGTGGCAGTTAATGTGTTAATATGTAATTTAGAGTCCTGTTTTGAATATTTTTTGTTTTTATTTCTGAAAATCATATAATTCGATTTATTAATATTTAATGAAATCCTATTAATCTGAAACCATGTTGCGGTTTTTGCAAGTATAGTATTTGCATCTTTAATCAGGGAACCAAAGTCATATCAGCTTATACAACGCTCTTTCAAACAACTGCTTGCAAATTGACGGTTATGAAACAAAAATCTATTAATTAGAAAGTTTGCAGAGTAGGTCTTTTTACATTTGTTTCCAAAACAAAAACCTGTTAAGTCTTCAGTTTGAAAGGAGCTGAATGATTTAAATAATAATAAAGAGAAACATAAAACACAAACTAAGGCTTTGCTGTAAATCAAATGGCTCCAACAACAGGGCCCCGTTCCCCGTACCTGGTTCAACTAAGTCGATCAAGATGTCATTATCCAGATTCAGTTAACCCGATGTTTGAAGCCGGGATTTTCCTGTTCCTCGAAGGTGGATTCAGTCTCGTTAACTCAAGCCAGACTTGAGACCCAGGATAAGTGCGCGTGCCCGCCTCAGCCGAGAAGGCAGCAAGTGTCGAGAGCAGAGATCCTGATTCTCTAGCGGCATTGATTGATTAATTGATTTAAAACTTTAGTAACATATTGCAGTACGGCTCAATCGCCTCGCCGACAAGTTAAATGCGTTATCTATAGGCTAAATTTAAGTCCCTCATTACCTCAATCAATCAGATTATATTTCTTTAAACTTGCCTGCTGGATTGAATAATCAAATGAGATCTTGCTAGCGAAAATAATTAGTTAAACTGTTATACAAAATAACGATACGGCTCTCTTCCCATTGATTGATGTATAGTCGATCTTTTACTTATCTCCACTGTGGTGTAACGGGTTCTTCTTTTGACTTTCACGCAGACGACCGGGGTTCGAAACCCGGTCTTTCCCTTCCTTTTGCGATGTAGGAATAATTCAATTTGGTGCACGTTGAGAGCTATATAAAGAATGACATCCTCAATGCATGTAGATTTATAATATTTTAACTTGAAACTAGGCTACTTTGGCGTATAATCATTAATATTATATTCCAAAGAATTATATTGGAAACACGGGGTTTCGAACACCGGTCGCTGGGTTGCCAGGATTGAGCACTACCGCTGAGCCACTGTGCCAGATGGGATAAATTCATTGTTTATACATTAATGAACGAGACAAGATCCACAATCCACGCATAGACACTTCAATTTTATGCTTGAATGAAACACAATCCAGGCGCTCCATTAAACATCCACAGCGGAGAATATGAAAGGAATCAGAGCCAAACGAGCGATAGGTTTCAATCATTAAAAATATCCCCGCGGGATTCACATTTGCAATGCTGCGTGTTGTTAGAATAACCACATAATGTGTACATCGCACTGAGCGAGCGCCACGGTATATATAACGTGCATTATTTAGGACAAAGTGAATTTAGTATCAGCATTTTGGGTCTATTTTACATTTCAAAAGCCCCCTCTGGAAGATGGAGCACAAAAACGTAATTCAGAATGGTATAAAGCAGATCCTAGACTGTGGGAATAATTTCAGGAAACGCGCTGTCACTTTCTTTGCGGGGGCGTGGCTGTGCTTCATCCGGCTAACTTGAACTTAAACCCTGCTTTCGACCAGGCTCAAACTTTTGGATCTGTTGTCATGGTGATTTGGACAATCCAGGTACGGGGAGCCGGAAAGTCCGGCTTAAGTCAGACTTAACCGAAAGTTATCCGGCTAACTCAGTTATCCAGGTACGGGGAACGGGGCCCAGGCCATGTAGGTGCAGCATAACATAGACCCAACTAATTAATTATAAAAAAGAATACAGAGACATAGCAGAGTCTAAAAGAGGAGGGGCGGGGAGGAGAGGAGGATAGGATAGGAGTGGAGAGGAGAGGACAGGAAGAGAAGAGAAGTGGTAACAGAAGGGCGAGCGTGAGGGAGATTATTTACAGCAAATGAAGGTCCATAAACAGATGAGAGATGGTGATTGGCTGACTGGCTCTGGGCAAAACGTCCTGTTGGAGCCATAATGGAGCCCTAAAGACTTTTATTGGGAAGGCCTGATACCCAAAACATAATTACAACAGTTCTATCCAACTCTTTTATTTCTTATTAAGGCCCCGTTTAGACAAGCGTTTTGTGAACAGAAACCGCAAAAGTCATCTTGCGGTTTCACTTTTAATTTTACGTTTAGACGAGCGTTTTGGGGTGAAAATCTCTCCGTGCAGACGACGCTGTAACGACGGAGACCCGCTGTCACACGATTGGCGCATATGTCACATGACGTGCTGTGAAGACCCGCCCTACTCTGCCTCTGATTCGCAGACTGTGGATGGGGAATGTGATTGCACCAAAGCAGAGTCACTCACAGACAGTGGGTCCACTCACGCCGCGGGACAGATTCTTGTGTATTTAACCCTTTCACTGCCACACGACAGCCGGTTGTGTGATAGTAAAGGGGTAACCTTCTGTCGTGTGGCAGTGAAAGGGTTAAAAGTACTGCCAATGTAGCCTTCAGGTGATCTCCGTTGATATAAGTCAGACATACTTGCTTTGTTTACGTCTCGGCTACTGGCGCATACCTGCTACCTGTGACGTAAGCAGTACGCGCGACCAGAGCCGTGACAACCCTTTCGTCATCGTTTTATCAGATTTATACGTTTTAACAGTTTAGACGAGAGCGCAAAGCTTTTGCGTTTCTAGGAATTCCACCCTGGAAGGTAGTCTCATATTTTTGCGTTTTCACCCCGTAAAAACGCTGTTTCCGTATAAACGAAAGGCACATCCGAAAAAATATTTTTGCGGATTCACCTGCTAGCGTTTCCGTCTAAACGGGGCCTAAGACTCGCGCTCAGGCGCCTCCCCTTTTCTGTCTCCCGCTTCTTCTCCTCTCTGTGCCGAGTCACATACATACGCACACACACGCACGGCACGCACGGACACACATAAACAACTCCACGCAGAAAGGTCATTTATTCTGCTCTTTGATGAGTGTAAAGGCCACCAGAGTCGGGCGTACTGTGAGCAGACCGGACTCCGCACGGCATGTCTGCAGTATTTTTTTTTCACAAAAAAATTAGGCCCTATATGTTCCCACAGCCCAATGGTCCCACAGCCCTATGTCCCCGGACGTACCCCAGAGGACAATTGGATAATAGGTTGGGTGTAATTCTCTTACCAAATTAAGAGAAAGGGGGATCAAATCAGATAAAAATTTATGAAAAAAGGAAATGTGGGAACATAGGGCCTCATTTTGACAGTTTACTACATTTAATGCAGGTCGATGTCAACCAACATGCCGAGCAGCCTTTTGTGTGACACCGGTGCGCGCCGCGGACATCCGCGTAACCTGCGGACATTCCGCTTTGAGTCCGTGGGGACCTCTGTGGAGTCCGGTCCGCTCACAGTACACCCGACTCTGTGGCGGCCTTAAGTGTGTGTGTGTGTGTTGTGTGTTGTGTGTTGTGTGTTGTGTGTGTGTGTGTGTGTGTGTGTGTGTGTGTGTGTGTGTGTGTGTGTGTGTGTGTGTGTGTGTGTGTGTGTGCGTGTGTGTGTGGAGGTAAGCAATTCATCCCTGGCTGCTGTTACAGCCAGGGATGGAGTCAAAGGGAAACTATGTGTTTGGTTTTGTCACACAGAGATCGCTTTCACTGGGCACTGGCAGGATGGAAGGAGTCCAGACAGACAAAAACGGAATGAAGGACAATTTAAGAAAGGCACATTGGGCCTTCATTGGTGTAACTAATAACATTAATTGTGATTCCATTTAGGTGTGCCAGGGCCCTGGTATTGTGGACCTTAAAGGGAACAGAACCATAATCAATGTTATTAGTTACGCCTGTGCTTACCCTGCTATGACACGTCAACATGGGCGCTGTGAAAAGAGCATATTGATCCACATGGAGGTATTATAGAACTGGAGGAAGGATGGCAATATGGCCGCCCATTCATTTCAACGAAAGTCGCTCACCCAGGCCAGCGCATACAAGAGGCAAGTTCAAACAACCGTGGTGCTGTCTGCTCATACTAGTCAATTTCGCCAAGTTACCACTCTGGGTGATATCATGGTCTTCATGATAAAAAAGTACATCATTAACAATGTTATTAGATGAACTATCCAGAACAATTTTATTACACTGTAAAAAACTGTGATTTTATATGTCTGCACTTTGTGTTAATTTAATTTCTATTCTACTACTTATTGCACTGCACTATTGCACTATTTTACTCGGTCTATTCTATCTGACTGTTAGATGTACTTACTATCTGTTAGATCCTAATGTGAAAAACTGTGATTTTATATGTCTGCACTCTATGTGCTAATTTTATGCCTGTCTTTTTTTAAGGGCTGTGTCTTTTCTATGGGCCTTATTTGGGAAAATACCCCACTGGGCCAGAAGGGATGAGGCTGCATTCTTGGGTTTGGCCAGCAGGGAGGATCTGGGTGCCTGAAACCACTGCATGGGGACCGATTGATCCAGTATTTGGCTAAATCTCAATGTCCAGACTAAGGATTTGCAGACTGAGCCTTCACATCCTTGACTGATGTATTTGTGAGTTCTCAAGTTCGGGAGTCCAAATGGTTGCAAGGGTTCTGAGTAGGAAGAGCATTTGGAACAGAATCAACATCAGCTGTGCAGTACAGACCTCAGATGTTTTTAGAATAATACATAGAATGGGCAGAGAACAACATGAAAGCGTGATTGTGGGTTTTTATAACAAATGCAGGTTCTGCATTTACAGTACAAATAAAATACCTATATAAATGAATTTGCAAGCTGCAGGTTAATAAAATAAGAAATAGCCTATGATATTACTTGATATAGGCTTACTCCAATAATACCACTGTAGGTCTATTTCAGCTTAATTGGTAATACTAATAAAAAAAAAAAAAAGGTAAAACAAAGCATTGGGATAACATTTACAAAAATGAATACATTCACACATGTCAATCATTGATTGATTGATTGATTGATTGATTGATTGATTGATTGAAAACTTTATTAACAGATTGCAGAATGGGTACAATACAGTACGGCTCAATACAAACAATTGTTAAGGGGATGCAGACCAGAAAAATACTTTCGTCTTGTTTACATCAGGGTCCCCCATTTTCAATTCATCATAACATATATTACATACATGACATACAGATATACAGTACTGTTACATCAAGACATTTCTGACATACAAATATACAGTACAGTACTGAGAAAGATATCATAAAAAAGGAGAAGAAACTGTACATTGGAGGGGGGTGGGGGGGGTTTGGACATTTACGGGGCCAGTTTCTAACTATAATGTTTTTATAGTTTCATTAATAGTACAGCTATTACTCTGTCAATATACACACAATGACAAAATAGTTAGTTACGTGTGCAACAGGTTGCTCTGCAATTCCCATAAACCCACAAGCAGTTAGATGGTAGAAAAACCACTAAAGATGATAAATTCATATAAAGGAACATCCATTCCTTTAATAGAATACCAATGAAGACAATACATGGAACATTACTCTAAAATAAACACTTCTTGTGTAGTACTAGGAATGTTGACAATATGTATGACATTAGATTAAGAAAATTACTAGTATCCACATTAAAATATAAGCTTTGGATTGTGGCAAATCCCAGTTTACACTATGTAATTGTGGTTTGTTTCCTCAAGCAGAAGTTTGAGTCTGCAGAATTGCCAAATTACGGAAAGTGTGCATAAAGGGCTCAGAGAGTCTGTGAGAGATGATCTTACAGATTTTACAGTGGGATAAACACCCCCTCTGTGTTCTCTCTGTCCTCTCCCTCTCTCCTCTGCTCTCTGTGTTCTCTCTGTTCTGTCTGTTCTCTCCCTCTCTCCTATACTCTCTGTCTGTTCTCTCTCTCCTCTGCTCTGTGTTCTTTCTGTTCTCTGTCTGTTCTCTCTCTCCTCTGCTCTGTGTTCTCTCTGTTCTTTGTCTGTTCTCTCCCTCCTCTGCTCTCTGTGTTCTCTCTGTTCTCTGTCTGTTCTCTCTCTCCTCTGCTCTGTGTTCTCTCTGTTCTCTGTCTGTTCCCTCTCTCCTCTGCTCTGTGTTCTCTCTGTTCTCTGTCTGTTCCCTCTCTCCTCTGCTCTGTGTTCTCTCTGTTCTATGTCTGTTCCCTCTCTCCTCTGCTCTGTGTTCTCTCTGTTCTATGTCTGTTCTCACCCTCCTCTGCTCTCTGTGTTCTCTCTGTTCTCTGTCTGTCCTCTCTCTCCTCTGCTCTCTGTGTTCTCTCTGTTCTCTGTCTGTTCTCTCTCTCCTCTGCTCTGTGTTCTCTCTGTTCTCTGTCTGTTCCCTCTCTCCTCTGCTCTGTGTTCTCTCTGTTCTATGTCTGTTCCCTCTCTCCTCTGCTCTGTGTTCTCTCTGTTCTCTGTCTGTTCTCTCTCTCCTCTGATCTCTTTGTTCTCTCTGTTCTCTGTCTGTTCTCTCTCTCCTCTGCTCTGTGTTCTCTCTGTTCTCTGTCTGTTCTCTCTCTCCTCTGCTCTCTGTGTTCTCTCTGTTCTCTGTCTGTTCTCTCTCTCCTCTGCTCTCTGTGTTCTCTCTGTTCTCTGTCTGTTCTCTCTCTCCTCTGCTCTCTGTGTTCTCTCTGTTCTATGTATGTTCTCTCCCTCTCTCCTCTGCTCTCTGTTCCCTCTGTTCTGTCTGTTCTCCCTCTCTCCTCTGCTCTCTGTGTTCTCTCTGTTCTATGTCTGTTCTCTCCCTCTCTCCTCTGCTCTCTGTTCCCTCTGTTCTGTCTGTTCTCTCTCCTCTGCTCTGTGTTCTCTCTGTTCTATGTATGTTCTCTCCCTCTCTCCTCTGCTCTCTGTTCCCTCTGTTCTGTCTGTTCTCCCTCTCTCCTCTGCTCTCTGTGTTCTCTCTGTTCTATGTATGTTCTCTCCCTCTCTCCTCTGCTCTCTGTTCCCTCTGTTCTGTCTGTTCTCCCTCTCTCCTCTGCTCTCTGTGTTCTCTCTGTTCTATGTCTGTTCTCTCCCTCTCTCCTCTGCTCTGTGTTCTCTCTGTTCTCCCTCTCTCCTCTGTTCTCTGAATTGTGTTCCCCGTCTGGTGCCATTGTTGTAGTTATTTTAGTTCCTGTAGTCTGCTTCCCCTCTCAGCAGTCTCTTGTATGTAATTAGCCCAGGTGTGTCTTGTTTGTCTATTAACCTCTGTGTATATCAGTCCTGTTTTTCGGTTCAGTCCTTGTGGTGTCATGTTCTGATAGTGAGTGGTCTGTTAGTAGAGTGTCATTGTCAAGTCTGTTATTCTAGTCTAGTCTGTTCTTATGTTTATTGCTTTTCAGTTTGATGTTCCAGTTTTTACTTTTGGTTAGTCAACCAGGCTGTCAACCCTTTTCTCTTAGTTCTTGTGGTTTTGTATCCTGTGCCTTATTTTCATGAAACAACCTTGGAACCAGCCTCCATCGTTCTGCATCTGAGTCCTGCCACACCCCCATCAATTTGTGACACTGTGCAATACACAGACCATGCTAGTAAGGCTACATTCACACTGTAGACAAAGGTGGCCCAAATCCTTTTGCTCATATGTGACCTGCTCTTTTTTCAGATACAGGTCTGATCTTTTGCAATGCGACCTCAGTCTGAATAGTCATGTGACTTTCATGCAACTTTCACGTTACTCTAGATTGGCTTTTGTCACATTTTCTTACATCCATCTTATTTATTGTTCATTTGCGCATGTGACCAGTTCAGGAGTGTGACCAGTTCACACTGGAATCTGATATTGGGCCACATTTAAAAAATAACAGCCAAACAAAAACAATCTTAATTGAGCACTATGGATTGCAGTGTGAACGTATCCTAAGTAGCACTAATAATATGCTGACAAGAAGGCCCAATAGAAAAAGCTATAAAGCTGTGTTGGTCAAAAAGGTTTTTGAGGTCGACCATAATTTTCATATACTTTTTATATATTTTCATATACATCCTCCTGAGGGAGGTTCCAATACCAAAATGTGTTGGTTCCTTTTCAATTTCTCTGCCCTCTAAATAAAGGCTTTTACTCTACAACTCACATTCGTGGATGTTCTTTTCTTTTTTTTTATCCACTTTTTCTCCCATTTTCTATTTTTCTCCCATCCCAATTTCGTATCATCCAATTCAACCCTCCCCTATCTCAAACGCTGTTTCATGCCTCCCACAAGCCGGCTGTAATGTGGACGAAGCCATACATTGCACGAGTCCCCTCCGGTACTCGAGGTAGCAGCCGTCGCATCTTTTCACCTGTGCAGCGCGATCTTTCAGCGTCAGGGGTCTGCGCTTTTGGAGGGACACCGCCCCCGTCGCTTCCTGATTCTACTGCGCAGGCGCACCAACCGACCTGTAGGAGTCGCTGTCCACAACGTCCGATCCCCACCCATCAGTTGTATGTGAAACTGAAAGCAATGTGGAGCGCTGGGATCGAACCCAGCGTCTCCAGCATTGGAATGAATGAATGAATGAATGAAAACTTTATTTAACAGATTGCAGAATGGGTACAATACAGTACGGCTCAATACATACAATTGTTAAGGGGATGCAGACCTGAGAAAGACGTTTGTCTTGTTTCCATCAGGGTTTCCGTGAGCGCCTTCCGTGAGCGCCTTGCCCACTGCACCACCTAGCCGCCTGTGGATGTTCTTTTCTAAAGTCGACTCAGGCCATGAGCACCAATAGAGTTTTATTGGAATCCCAATTCTCCTCTGATCCACTGTCATTTCAACTTTACTCAGGGTTCCTGCAGGTTTCAACAAATTCAATGTAAGACTTTACGACCTTTTTAAGACCACTTTGAATATAATTCAATACCAATTTCACGGCCATACTGGTAAAAAAGTATGAAGGAAAATGACTATGAATGAAGTAATTCCATACAAATTGTTGGGGGGGAACTGATTACCGTATTACCGCACTGCTTACTTTGCAGCCAAACACATTCAAACGAGATACAGAGAAGTTATCGCAACATAGAAGTAACTTCCTAATCAATAAATTTTTAAGATCTTTTTAAGGCCTAGAATTCTGATTCATGATTAAATGTAATAAGACCCGTGAGGCGGTCGGGTGGCATAGCGGAGATTGTGCTCGTCACCAATGCAAGTGGCTGCGGTCTCGACTTCCGGAGTCAGCATTGCCTGCGGCTTGGGCCGATCGTCATACTAACTTGTTTGGCTGAGTTAGCGGGAGGGAAGTCGTGGGTGGTAATCTGGCGTTGTGGACAGCGACGCCTACAGGTCAGGTCTGGGCGCCTGCTCAGCGAAAGGCAGGAAGTGGTGAAGGCAGCGTGACCTCCCACACGTTACACTTCACCAATGAGAGTCCTCGCTGCCAGGTGAAAAGAGAGCCGCTGGCTGTCTCCGCATGTCGGAGGAAGCATGTGGTAGACCTCAGGGCTCCCTTGTACCGACCAGTAGGGGGAACATGCGCACAACAACCAGGTAGGGGAGGGGGGGAATTGGCATAACGACTAAATTGGGATGGGGAGAAAAGCATAGAAAATCAGGCGGAGAAAAAGAAGATAAAAATAGAAAATAATTATATAATAATTCCAACCGGAAAAAATTTGCCGAAAGGTCTGGATTATTACATATCTCGATGTGATCTATCAAGAAATATCTACAGCAAGAATTTTGGGTCTCAATGAATCCAAAATGACATTGTGGTTAGAAGTGGTGGAGAAAATAAAAGCTAGCATATAATGGTAATGTCTGGTTAGGAGCTAGGGAAAATGGATGGATTATCCAATGGGGGGTCCGGCAGGGGGGGGTACGAGCTAGAGCATATGTGTGTAGGTTTTTAGATAACAGGTATTAAGGGTATATCCTATATAAGACAATTAACTAAAATGTGATTTCATTGGATGTGCACTGTCAACTAATGCTTGTATATCTTATCGTGTGTTGTCATGTTTGTTTATGTGTTTGTTTAAAAAATAATAAAAAAATTAAATACAAAAATTAAAAATTAAAAATTTAATAAGACCCTGCAGGGCGGCTAGGTGGTAACGCTGGAGACGCTGGGTTCGAATTCAGCTCTCGGCGTTGCTATCAGCTTGGCTGGTCGTTCATACTAACACAATTGGCTTGGGTGGGTGGGTCCTGGGCGTTGTGGACAGCGACCCCTACAGTTCGGTCGGGGCGCCTGCACAGCGAGGGTAGGATTCCACACGTTACACTCTCCCGGTGAGAATCTGTGCTGCCAGGCTGGCTGCACATGCGTCGGAGGAAAGCATGTGACAGTCTCCGGCCTCTCGGACCAACAGTAGGGGGGAGTGCGCAACAACCAGGAAGGGGGTTGGGAATTGGCATAACGACTAACAGTGGGATGGGAGAAAAAAATCGGAAAAGGAGGGGGGGGAAAAGATAATAATAATAATAAAAAAAAAAACAAGACCCTGCAGGAATCCTGTTACTTTCACCTTGTATCACAGTCTGCAGCAATCCGGCATCCCTTCCTAGTTTGCATCCAATTTAAATCAATTAGTGGGTTCAAAATGGCACAAGTGAAGGCAGCTTAATCGGTCTCTTGTGAAAGCATCATCACTCCAGTGGGATCAGCTCAGCCGTGTACAGACACACTGACGTGTGACATAACGTTGTGTATTTGTCGGTCGGACTGGCAGAGGATGAGAGGCAGTGCGAGGCTGATGGAGGCAGCAGCCGCGGAGAGAGAGAGAGAGAGACAGAGAGAGAAAGAGAGAGACAGACTGACCTAGATCATTAAATTACAACCCTCGTCTTGCAATAAGCCCCAATGAAGTGCTCTTAATGAGACAAGCAGATTACGTAGTGCATACCTCATATGCGAGACCGCCTGGGCAAAAAGTGCTGAGAAGTGTTTTTTGCGTATTTCCGTGTGTCAGGGATGGCATGCATGTGTGTATGTGTGAGAGAGCGAGAGAGCAAGAGAAAGAGAGAGAAGGGGGGAGGGGGCTAGGGGGAAAGACCAAAAGGTTGAAGATTTTGTGCCACTGAACATTTTATGCCATTTTAGGAGAAGAGAGGGGAGTTATTATCCCTGTGGTCTGTTTGTCAGGCTTCCAGCTGTGGCAGCTGGCATTCGTCACGCCCTGGCAGCAAAGACTAGAGAAAAAAAGCAACCAAGGAGCAACTCCACATAAAAACATGAGAATGTGATAATAACAGAAACAAGACGAGACAGGTGTAAGAGGCCCCAGCGTGTGAGCAAAGTGTTTCTCTACTAAGATGAAAATGCAGAGCAAAAACAGTAAACAAACAGTAGTTTCAGCTTGTGTTGACAGTCCACCAGTCAACCAATTAACCACTCACCCACCCAGCCAGCTAGTCCATCAACAGTCAGTCACCAGTCAGTCAGTCAGTCAGTCAATCAACCACCCACCCAGCCAGCTAGTCCATCAACAGTCAGCCACCTACAGTAGTTAGTCAGTCAGTCCGTCAATCAACCACCCACCCAGCCAGCTAGTCCATCAACAGTCAGTCATCACCAGTCACTCAGTCAGTCAACCACACACCCAGTCAGCTAGTCCATCAACCTAGCCAGTCAGCCAGTCAGTCAGCCACCTAGTCAGTCAGCCAGTCAGTTCTTACCTTGAAGAAGCTACCACTCCGGTCCATCTGGCCAGTAGTGGTACTGCTGGGCAGTGTGCTGGAGGCCATGTTTCTCTCTACTGTGTCGCTGTGCGTCTGGGTCTGTATTCACGTCTTCAGCAGCTGGAGGCCTGTGAGTCAGACAAACAAACAGCAGACCAGACACTTTAGCTGTGGTGCTACCAAAGGAGATTCCTGCTCTGGCCGCAGCCAGAAGTACAGAGGTGCTGTTCTGGTGGAATGATTTGAATGTCTCTCTGTCTCGCATAATCCTATACATTCTATTCTGTCCAGAGCTTCTTCCTCTCATCACCTGCCCTCCCCCCTCCCTTCCTCCTCATCTGTAACTTACTCACCTTGCCAGGGTTTGGTTCTCATGTCCTCATCGACACATCAACCTAGAATTCATTTCCCAGCTGCTCAGACGGCCTCGATTCCAGCGGCACAACCCCCCCCCCCCTTTCCCCTTCCCATAGAAACGCTATTTGTTGCTGAAATGTCTTAATATACAGCATAACAAAGACTTCCATAGCGATGTTGTTCTTCTAGAATGGTATAATGATGATATGGGGACACAGAAAGATGATATACCACCACCATCTGGCTGAATGGCACCAAATTAAGAACTGCACGCCCCTGGGTCCTCAGCAATACACCCACCAAGCGTGAAGCCGATCGGATGAACAGTTCTCGAGATATACGAAGAACAGACACGCACTATAGCGCCATCATCTGGCCCGGAAGACTCTCAGCACTGGGAGACAACAATCCACCCACCCTTTATCTCCTTTGCTCTCTCTGTCCAGCCAGGCTGAAACTATTAGGTCGGCAGCCCTTCAAATCTCTGGCAGCTCTACACAGTGAGAACCAGAGTATGTCTAGTATTCCATTTCACACAGGAAGGAAGCCATCGCCATCACCTCCACCATGGCAGAGAGAGGAGGAGAAGAAGAACAACAGAACAGAGACAAATAAAAGTGGGTATCTGAAAGAAATAGAGCTGTCACCTCTTAGTCCATTGGTCGGGTCAGTTCGGTCTTATAGTCGACCAAGACAAAAGTTAGTCTATGTAGTTGTTTTTTGTGCTTTTTTTCCTGAATTAATTATTTCCAGAGAAATGATGATACGCACATGATGAACACTAGATTTAAAGAGGCCCTTCTGCATGATTGCAAGTGGGAAATACAATTGTACAGATCTGTCGGTGAAATCAACTGATCGAGTAGTCGACAGTTGTGATTGGAGGATTAAGAAAAGAGGGCAGGGTTTGAGATAGGTCAGTTTCTTTGGTTGAGGCCTGTCCTACTGAAAACTATTCCTATTCATAATGATTTGTGGTATCAGTGTTGATCTTAAGGCATAATAAATGTGTATGGCGTATTGGTAACTATGAAAAACTATGCAGCTGAAAAGTTTCAAAATGTTGGATTAGACTAGTTTATGATAATCTTCGCTGTGAAAATCAATTGAACGTGGTATGATAAAAATTTAAAATTTAAAATGTTATTATTATTTTTTGCATTTCTACAGCTTTTCTGGTCATGCAGGACCGATAGAGGAGAGGGAGAACGGGAGAGGAAGTGGGGAAGACAGGCGACAAATATCGCCGGGAGCTGGAGGCGAACCCGGGACGGCCGCGTAGGTGTGCGAGGCACTATGTGGCGGCGCGCCACGAGGGCGCCCCTGTATGATTCCATTTTTTATGGAGGCTACAAGACTGATTATGACTTTCTCTGTCACATTCCGCTTTTGATGAGTTAGGAAAGAATATCCTTCATCCGCATCAAAGTATTCTTTGTCTTTTTTAGCATTGAATTTTAAGTGGTATTTACATCAAAACATTTCCCAACCATAGAAATAAATGGTTCAATGTGAGGTTGGTCATAGCCATAGAAATAAATGGTTCGGGCGCCCCAATGGCGAACCACATAACGCGCTGAGTCGCGGCACGGCCGACCCGGGTTCGATTCCCGAACCCGTCGTTATTTGCCGAATGTCTTCCCCCCACTCTGTCTCCCGTTCCTCCTCTATCTCTCTCTACTGGACTGCCCAGTAGTAAAAAGCGATAAACGCTAAAAAATAAATCCTAAAAAAATATATATAAAATGGTTCAATGTGAGGTTGGTCGTAGCCATAGAAATAAATGGTTCAATGTGAGGTTGGTCGTAACCATAGAAATAAATGGTTCAATGTGAGGTTGTTCGGAGGGATAACTGATCATCCTGCTATATTCCTTCATCTGTAATTTATCAATCTCCCCAGTTAATAGCTAGATTAATAAACATATATTAATAATCAATTAATCTAGATAAAATCATCGCTTAATTCGTTTGAATCAGATGATGCTGAAGGCCATTTTGAGCCTATCTTGGTCCATATATGGGCATATGTGTGTGCTGTTTACAAGATACAAGATACAAGAGTTTTATTTGTCACGGCATACAAGTATACAATGAAATGCGGGGGGTCTTGCCCGCAAGTTTAGTTTAGTTTATTATGTTTATTTGAATAGGGACAGTGCACATTATTCAACAGTAATGACAGAGTACTACCACTGTAAATATGCCAGTGTTAACTGGGTAGCTAGTTTTCAACTGTAGTCTCTAGGCAAGATGTTAAGCAGAACAGATAGACATGACGTGAGGGCTTCCCCAATGTTGGCACCAAGAGGACGCCTCCTTTTAACTGGGCATGCGTCAGCCCCAGTCTCCTCCGTAGACCAGACCGTCTCATTTAACTTCGGGGTATACGAAGGACACACCCTAGTCTATGAAGGACACACCCTAGTCTACGAAGGACACACCCTAGTCTATGAAGGACACACCCTAGTCTATGAAGGACACACCCTGGTCTACGAAGGACACACCCTAGTCTACGAAGGACACACCCTAGTCTACGAAGGACACACCCTAGTCTATGAAGGACACACCCTAGTCTACGAAGGACACACCCTAGTCTACGAAGGACACACCCTGGTCTACGAAGGACACACCCTAGTCTATGAAGGACACACCCTAGTCTATGAAGGACACACCCTAGTCTATGAAGGACACACCCTGGTCTACGAAGGACACACCCTAGTCTATGAAGGACACACCCTAGTCTATGAAGGACACACCCTAGTCTACGAAGGACACACCCTAGTCTATGAAGGACACACCCTAGTCTATGAAGGACACACCCTAGTCTACTAAGGACACACCCTAGTCTACGAAGGACACACCCTAGTCTACGAAGGACACACCCTAGTCTACAAAGGACACACCCTAGTCTACGAAGGACACACCCTAGTCTATGAAGGACACACCCTAGTCTACGAAGGACACACCCTAGTCTACTAAGGACACACCCTAGTCTACGAAGGACACACCCTAGTCTACTAAGGACACACCCTAGTCTACGAAGGACACACCCTAGTCTCCGAAGGACACACCCTAGTCTACGAAGGACACACCCTAGTCTATGAAGGACACACCCTAGTCTACGAAGGACACACCCTAGTCTACGAAGGACACACCCTAGTCTATGAAGGACACACCCTAGTCTCCAAAGGACACACCCTAGTCTCCGAAGGACACACCCTAGTATATGAAGGACACACCCTAGTCTACGAAGGACACACTCTAGTCTACGAAGGACACACCCTGGTATATGAAGGACACACCCTAGTCTACGAAAGACACACCCTAGTCTCCGAAGGACACACCCTAATCTACGAAGGACACACCCTAGTCTACGAAGGACACACTCTAGTATACGAAGGACACACCCTAGTCTACGAAAGACACACCCTAGTCTCCGAAGGACACACCCTAATCTACGAAGGACACACCCTAGTATATGAAGGACACACCCTAGTCTACAAAGGACACACCCTGGTCTCCGAAGGACACACCCTAGTCTACGAAGGACACACCCTAGTATACGAAGGACACACCCTAATCTATGAAGGACACACCCTAGTCTACGAAGGACACACTCTAGTCTACGAAGGACACACCCTAGTATATGAAGGACACACCCTAGTCTACGAAGGACACACCCTAGTCTCCGAAGGACACACCCTAGTCTACGAAGGACACACTCTAGTATACGAAGGACACACCCTAGTCTACAAAGGACACACCCTGGTCTACGAAGGACACACCCTAGTCTACAAAGGACACACCTTTGTAGACCGCGTCATTCGAAGGCTACAACCCCTGAATTGAGACACAGCTTACATTACATGTCCACGTTCCATATTGAAGGTTTAACTCTCCCTGAGAAACAGAATTGTTCATCCGATCGGCTTCACGCTTGGTGGGTGTATTGCTGAGGACCCAGGGTAGTGCAGTACTGAATTTGGTGCGATTCGGCCAGATGGTGGTGGTATATCAACAAACTTTAGGCATATCTCAAGAACCGGTCATCCAATCAACTTCACACTTTGCAGGTGTATTGCTGAGGACACAAGGGGGTGCAGTGTCAAATTTGGCCAGATGGTGGCGCTATAACAACAAACTTTCCATTTGGCAGGTGTAATGCTGAGGGCCCAAGGAAGTCAATCGGATGCTGCAAGTTCTCCACAACGCTGTGAGCATCACATCAAATAAACACCTCAATAGCATTCTCTTTACTCTGAAGTCTATACACTGACCACAGTGCAAGTGTATATGTGTGTATGGGAGGTGGGTAATGGGTGGGTGGGTGTTGGAGCCTCAGCTGTAAGCTATAACAAAGACACATCTGAGCACGACTCGCCCACACAGGACCGCAGGCAGACCCTCTGGCTCTGCCACACAGAGACACACTGTTCCTCAGATAAACACACTGAAACAAACACAAAGACAAACACACACACACACGCACGGACACACACACAATGCACACATGCACAAACACACACTCGTACCCACACATAACTACTTACTTTCAAACACAAATAGCCAACTGAGAGCTATATTCACAGTGCGTGTGCACACACACACATTATATATATAGGCACATAAATCAAATTTTTATAGAAAAGCATATGAGGACTTTGTGAGAACTCCAAGTAGCAATTTGGGTTTAAAGCCCATTATTGTCTCCCAGTGGGGGCTATGCTGGCTGCAAGCCACTAATGAATGGTGTCAGTGTCCGATGGGCCGGGGAGCTTTATATACACAGAGGTGTGTGGCTTTAGAGGTTGTTACTTCACTATCATCCTCAGGTTCCATGGTACTGTTGAGCTCCCATGTTGTCTGAAACCATGCTGGGCCAGGGCTGGGAGGTAGGGCTGCTCCATAATGGCAAAAATCATAATCACGATTATTTAAAGGGGAACTATTTTACTATTTCTTTCACTATTTGGGCACTTTTACACAATTCATGTGAGTCTATGGAACACCTCTGTAATATATATATATTTTTTTATTCATTGTTTTGTATTTCTAATCAAGTCCTCAAAAACAGCATTTTTCTACCTCAAGATCTCGAGCTGTTTTGAGCCTGGGCTCCTAAACCACTGCGGAGCGTCGTCTTCCCCTGAACATTAACATGCAGCAGTGACTATATGACATCACATATAGGCACATTTTCAAACGACTCAGTTCAGTGAGGGTGAATATTGTGAGAGGAGAATTGGAAGAATGCGCCAATATGAGAATTTTGAGACATAGATCATATTAATATAAGTTCACATAGCTAGGAAACAATGCTAAACACTCAAAAAGGCCATTTATAAGATAGTTCCCCTTTAACACAATTACTCATTTATGTCAGAACATGATATGACAACGACTGGATTTGTTTTACCTTTCTTCTCGACCAAAAGCTGCCTTTCTGTCATCTTCTACAAGTTACCAAAGACATTTCAAAATAACTGGAGGAACGTGCCGTGGCTCCCTCCTCCCTCTCAACACCAGGGGGGGGGGGGGGGGGGGGAGACGAACACAAGACAAAATGAGAGCATCATGCCGGGCTGGGCGATATGGCCTAAATATGATATCACGATATTTTCTGACCTTTCGGCGATACACAATACGCATCACGATGTTTTTCTTTTTTTCCCCAAACAATTCATTATGAGGCTTACCAAGACAGTATTTGAGTTTGCAAGCTAACATTAAAGACAAAATAAAATACCCATGCATTTAGCATTTTTATATTATATATTAGATTTAGATTATTGGATTATTAGATTATATATTGCATATATTTAGCAATGAGATATTATATAATTTAGATATGAAATATGATGAATCGAAAATGGGGGACCCTGATGTAAACAAGACGAAAGTCTTTCGCTGGTCTGCATCCCCTTAACAATTGTATGTATTGAGCTGTACTGTACCCATTCTGCAATATGTTAATAAAGTTTTAAATCAATCAATCAATCAATAGGATTTTAGCATTTTTATGAAACTACTGTATATTTGTATGTCTCTAAATGTTTTGATGAATTGAAAATGGAGGACCCTTATGTAAAAAAGCCGAAAGTCTTTTTCTGGTCTTCATCCTCCAGTCAGTCCACTGTTGTGTATTGAGCTGTACTGTATTGTACCCATTCTGCAATCGTTAATAACGTTCATTCGTTCAATCATTCAGCCGGCAACAGAATAATTTTGATTGACAGTCGAGTCTGCCAATTACGTCACACCGCTTGTACCCGCCCTGCTGTTCTTAGCACCAATCGGCAAGCAGCGCTATTCTTTTTTTACTTCCTGAATGCCCTCCTTGATTTTAACGAGAGCTCAGCTCAACGACAACAACAACAGCTCACCGCAGCCGACGAGTGATTACTAGCGCACCGCAGCATGACAACGAGGCATAATGATTTTACTGCAACAAATGTTATAATAAAAGCCTTTCCATACATCTGTCTGATTGAAAACTTTATTAACAGACTGCAGAATGGGCACGCACAACTCGGCACGGACTGAGATATGAACAGTAACGCTTGCTATCTATGTCGTCATTGGACGTTGCTATGTTTGGGTAAATACGCTGATGTGTAACTATATAACGTGTAACTATATAATGTTGATGCCACAAAACGAATGCCTTTGTTAATCATACGTACTAACTTTGATGCAGTAGTGTGTGTGTGGGAGCGGCGTTGTTCAAAAGTTTGAACGGGGTGGACCAGATTGACGCGACACAATCCTCTTGGGCAAAACATCACGATATCCACGATACGTTAAAAAAGTGTATCGTTAATGAACTGTACCCGATATTTATATAATATCGTCATATCGCCCAGCCCTCATGCGGCACAATACTCTTTTTATCTTGATTATCTTGTTTCCATGATCGTGGGAAGACAAAATCGTAATTGAAATTGAAACATGATTAATCACACAGCCCTAGTGGGAGGTAGGCTATACCAAATAAAGGTATACCAAATATAAATGTATGTAAGTCATGGATCCATGCAAAGTTATGGATTTTTACTATACCATATACTTTTACTATACTATACTATGGGGGCGACAGTGGCTCAGGAGGTAGAGCAGTCGTTTGGTAATCCGGAGGTTCCTGGTTTGATTCCCATTCCTCCTAGGCAGTGTGTCGAAGTGTCCTTGAGCCAGACACTTAACCCCTAATTGCTCCCGATGAGCAGGTTGGTACCTTGCATGGTTACCTCTGCCATCGGTGTGTAAATGTGTGAGTGAATGAGTAAAAATGTGAGGAACAAATTGTAAAGCACTTTGGATAAAAGTGCTATATAAATGCACCATTTATACTGTCATCCATGATATATTTACTTGTAAAAGAAAATATACATACATAAAATGTCCTTTGCAGTAGTATTAACAATGTAAAAGACCATTTAAATTAATTAATTAGCACCATGACAATTATATTACAAGATAAAGGCATAAAAGTCATATCATATTGTACTGTAATTTGTACCGACAAACTAATACCGTCAAATATCGTTACACTGTCAAAAGATAAATATTGTATATTTTGGGCATATCGCTCAGTCCCACGCTGCTCATCCTATCCTCCTAACATCCTAACAGTGGGTGTGCAAATTAACTGAAGTTTGTTTCCATTAGTAAACATGTTTGTCCGTGCCGTGTGTGCGTGCGTGAGTCGGTACATGATGGAGAAACTTTTAATGAACTAGTAGGTACGCTTCAACATCTAGAAATTATAAACAAATAAATAATATATAGGTGAGTACATATGTGTAAATGCAGGGCTCTACGCTAACTTTTTCCCCAAGGAGCGCATGTGCTCCTAAATGAAACAATTTAGGAGCACACAAAGAAATTTAGGAGCACAGTGAAACATTTTCAAGTAACACAGAGTTATTAACAAACTATTTATTACATGCATATTATACTGTGCATACTAAGGGACAAACATCTGTGCAATAGCACATAATACCACCAAAATCACACATTGGCCCATGCCTACTAGACGAAAGGTCCTTTTAATGTTAATGACTACTAATGGAAAGGTAATGGAATATATTATTAGATGACAGAACATGGAAAATTCTTTATACAATTATTTAATTCATTATAATTGAAACGCTATTGAAACATAAATAATCAACAATAATACAATTATTCTGTTACAGCTGCTGAGGCATAACAAAAAATATTGTTTGTTTCCTGTTGGTTGTCAGTTAAGGCCATGGGTAGGTAGGGAATTTATTTTATAAATTTTTTTATTTAATTCTTTCCCACGGCGACTATGGATAGGGAATTTCTTTTATTTAATTAAAATGTTTACAACAACATGGATGCATGTACTCTGCCAGCATGTTTAATATCCATAATACTAAAGGTTTGACTAAGATTTCTATGAAACTTTATTGTAAAAAAAATAAATAAAAAGAAAATTTAATCTTTTATTTTTATTTTTAAACTCATCAAATAAATTGGGTCGCACTTAAATCGGCAGGGTCGGTCGGCAACCGGAACCAACCCATTATTTTTGTTAGGCCCTATGACAAATAAGACTGTTAAATTACTTTATCTAAATCCAATCAATATTCCTAATGCTGTTTCAATGTTAGGTTATAAAAATAAACATATAAACATTCATATAATAATACAATAACCTAAATATACAGCTAAGCCCCATTGTATTCTGAAATGTAGACTTTAACAGTGTAGGCAACTAAGCCAATAGAAATAAGGTATAACTCATGAGTGCTTTGGCTCATAGGAGTCCTTGAGCTTTTAGTTTGTTTTAGTATTACGCTACATTTAATAATGTCATTTATCAGCTATCTGTGATAGGAGTGTGAGTGGGATTCATCCAAAGACTGAGATAAGAGTGTTTTTCATTACTGGAAGAGATTCACTCGGAGGCGCTTTAACAATGGATCACTAGAAGGCTTGCCAGGGGCAAGGTCATCTCTTTAGACTGAGGAATTTAATACCAATACTTCAGTTGCCAAACACCCCACCCCACACATCAATCTCCACCACGTCAAACCCACCACATCCCCATCCAAGACACACACCCTGAGGCATAACAAAAAATATTGTTTGTTTCCTGTTGGTTGTCAGTTAAGGCCATGGGTAGGTAGGGAATTTATTTTATTTTATTTTTTATTTTATTCTTTCCCACGGCGACTATGGATAGGGAATTTCTTTATTTAATTAAAATGTTTACAACAACATGGATGCATGTACTCTGCCAGCATGTTTAATATCCATAATACTAAAGGTTTGACTAAGATTTCTATGAAACTTTATTCAAAAAAATAAAAAAGGATTTTTGATTTTTTGAATTTTGAATTTCTTGAATTTTTTACTCATAAAATATATTGGGTCGCACCTAAATCGGCAGGGTCGGTCGGCAACCGTAAACAAGCCATTCTTTTTTTTTAGGCCTGAGCTATATACTATAGCTACTGTCCATCAATATCTTCCTTTTGAATTAGGTTCAGGAGAGAGAGAGAGAGAGAGAGAGAGAGAGAGAGAGAGAGAGAGAGAGAGAGAGAGAGAGAGAGAGAGAGAGAGAGAGAGAGAGAGAGAGAGAGCGAGAGAGAGAGAGAGAGAGAGAGAGAGAGAGAGAGAGAGACTCTCATCCCCCCCTTCCCTCACTATTGGATGCCTCTGAGCATTTACAGGAATGGTGAGGATGCAAAGCATGTTAGAGTCGACCATTGGACCCGTTGCTCACAGAGTTTTCGTTGCACATAGAAACAGAGTGACTCACAAGATGAGTTGTTACATAGCTGTCGAATGCAGGGCTGAATAGCTAGATGTCATAGCTTCTAAAATTGAAGGTCCGCACTGCTCTGTGGCTAATATGAAATTACAATTGTGCATTGACACGCCCACTACGCAAAACTATTACTCGCACACTGTAATCCTAAATTAGTTTTAAGGTTCGCACAAATCTGTTTTTAGGGGCAAATGTGAGTGAAATGCTCACATTGTAGAGCCCTGAAATGTAAGTGATGCAGGTGTTGGAGGGTCAGGAGTGAGGGTATAGTTGAACAGGTGGGTTTTGAGGTGGGACATAAAAATGTCTACGGATGGGGCTTCTTTGATGTGTGATGGGAGTGTATTGCATCGGAGTTGTGATTGATTCCATGTGACGTACAGCATCATGTATCTTCCAACGGCACACCAGGAGACGGACCTCCAAAGGCTGAGAAGCGAAGCAAAGCGTCGCTGGGCATGTGTGCGCACATCATAGCCCATAGTTTACATTACTATAATCACAAGCGGACTGTTTGCAAGCCTCTGCTGACAGCTGAAGAAAAGTCTCTGTAATTCCCTGCCCATGCCTGTGGTTTTCCATCACAGCGTGGATGAAGCATTCACAGACGTGTGGTCATCCTAGTTTGTACAGGGAACTGGGGCGCTAACGCCAAATGATGCCGTCTCAATTAGATCAACAGCTGCGTGTTCAGCTACAATGAAGGCATAGAACTGCACATTCTTCTCAAACCACGATGAAGAAGACAGATGACGACTGAAGACGTAAAGGCCTCCCCAGTTCAACAGGAACAACACTATGTCCAGCCCTCATATGGTAGAAATGAACTGCGCACATTCAGTTATGTTTCTTACACCCAGACAATAAAAGCTTAATTGGCCCATTTATATGTGACGCCCATACCAATTTACATTTACATTACATTTAGTCATTTAGCTGACGCTTTTATCCAAAGCGACTTACAAGTTTTGTACGACAAGTCAGCAGGAAGGGCACAACTCTATCAGCTGAGTAACCATGTTCATCGAAGTGTTCAAACTTGAGTGCTACAGTGTCAAGTTAGTATATGTTAGTATTAGGGCTGTCGGTTTATCGCGTTAATTAGATTAATTAATTACACAGCAAATTATCGAGTTATGAAAATTAACTCAAAATTAATTACAAAAAAAAAGTATTTTTTTTTATATACATTTCTTTTTTTTATATAATTTTTTTTATCTCATTCATTCCATGAGAATGTAGAATACACATTTACAGACTTTTTTTTAATATGGTCCATTTGCATGTTCTTGGTATCTGATTCAAGGGACATCTATGAATCTCAGGGAATGTATTCCCAGTGTCAGAAATACTGTGGGCTAGATCCACAAAGAATGGATTGCACAGTGCAAGTTGCACCCTTACTTACAATTCATTATGAATAGAAAATGGAGGACCCTGATGTAAACAAGACGAAAGTCTCTCTGGTCTGCATGCCCTTAACAATTGTGTGTATTGAGCTGTACTGTACTCATTCTGCAATCTGTTAATAACATTTTCATTCAATCAATCAATCTGCGCGGTGATTGATTGAATGCAAATTTTATTTTGAGTCAATTGTAATGAACCAAATGAGAATATAGAATATAGAATATCAGGCATAAAATGGTTATGCGATTAATTAGATTAATTAATTACAAATCCTGTAATTAATTAGATAAATATTTTTAATCGCCTGACAGCACTAGTTAGTATAATAGGAAAAGTGCATGACAGTAGAGGACAGTAAGAAGGTTAGAAGGTTTTCCATTTCAAATATTGATTGAAGAAGTGTGTCTTTAGTCGACAGCAAAAGATTGGTCGGGTTTAGACTGTCCTAACTGTGGTGGGAAGTTCGTTCCATCATTGTGGAGCGAGGACCGAGAATAGGCGGCTTCTCTTTGATGACCCTCCCGGAGCTTGGATAGGAGTGGGTCTGAGATGGCCAGAAGCCATAGAGTGGAGGGGTCTTGAGGGTGTGTAGTTAGAGACCATTGACCGGAGGTAGACGGGATGCCGTTCCCTTCGCCACGCGATATGCCAAATAGCTTTATAGCTAGAATAGACTAAAACAGAGAAAAATTTGACGATTGCAAGCAATAGCCAGCATAATTGATCTATCTCAAACCCCCCCTGCGATTTGGAGGATCAAGAAAAGAGGGCGGGGTTTGAGATAGGTAATGTATCTATGGATAATGGTGGGTAGCCTACATTTCTGGTTCAAAATCACAAAGCAAATTTTGGGTAAACATTTTTAATAAAAAACACAGCTCAACCTAACAAAAGCCATCGCCAAAAAACACACCACGCCGATACATCTGAATGACGAGCAGGAGCAAACAAAAACAACAGTCTCTACAAACCGACCACCTTGGGACACGTCTCTCAAGGGAGCCGCCTGTTATCTTTTGTTAAATCAAAGTTTGGGAGGTGCTGCTCGGCAACCAGGCTGCCTGACGTCCAGGGCCCTGAGGGATGACGTCCAGGGCCCTGAGGGATGACGTCCAGGGCCCTGAGGGATGACGTCCAGGGCCCTGAGGGATGACGTCCAGGGCCCTGAGGGACGACATCCAGGGCCCTGAGGGATGACGTCCAGGGCCCTGAGGGATGACGGGATGACGTCCAGGGCCCTGAGGGATGACATCCAGGGCCCTGAGGGATGACATCCAGGGCCCTGAGGGATGACGTCCAGGGCCCTGAGGGATGACGTCCAGGGCCCTGAGGGATGACGTCCAGGGCCCTGAGGGATGACGTCCAGGGCCCTGAGGGATGACATCTAGGGCCCTGAGGGATGACATCCAGGGCCCTGAGGGATGACGTCCAGGGCCCTGAGGGATGACGTCCAGGGCCCTGAGGGATGACATCCAGGGCCCTGAGGGATGACATCCAGGGCCCTGAGGGAAGACATCCAGGGCCCTGAGGGATGACATCCAGGGCCCTGAGGGATGACATCCAGGGCCCTGAGGGATGACATCCAGGGCCCTGAGGGATGACATCCAGGGCCCTGAGGGATGACCCGACCTCAAGCTGTACTGCTGCTGCTGGACCACAGCTGCATAAATGCACTGCTACCCTGGAACACTGACGGATAAGGACTCCCTCAGGGGGGGTCCTGTTACTGCTATCAGAGGCAACCCATAAGATGGTGTGTGTGTGTGTGTGTGTGTGTGTGTGTGTGTGTGTGTGTGTGTGTGTGTGTGTGTGTGTGTGTGTGTGTGTGTGTGTGTGTGTGTGTGTGTGTGTGTGTGTGTGTGTGTGTGTGTGTGTGTGTGTGTGTGTGTGTGTGTGTGTGTGTGTGTGTGTGTGTGTGTGTGTGTGCGTGCGTGCGTGCGTGCGTGCGTGTGTGTGTGTGCATGCATGTGTGCGTGTGTATATGTTTAACGTGTGTGTGTGGGGGGTGTATGTGTGTGTACTGTATGCACGCGTGTGTGTATGTGTGTGTGTGTATATTATGTACGTCTGTACAGTATATGTGTGCGTGCGTGTGTGTGTGTGTGGTGCCTGCGTTCGTACAGGGGAGAAAGATAGACAGACAAGAGGGTTTATTTGCTTGAAAACGTATTGCTGAGGAACTTCAAAAAGAGAAAAGTGCATAGTGGCTGGGTGGCGCAGCGGACTGAGCACTTGTCACCAACGCGTGAGACACGCACAATATATGCTTACCTAGGATTTGACTTGATTCAACAACAAAGCAGTCGGGGCAATGGCAAGCCGAAAACGGTCGAAATTGTAGTTATTTGAAGTTTGGATATTTTTTTCACAACTGAGGTAGGTACATTTAATTTTTTTAAACTAAAGTACAGAAAAAAGGTACCGTTGGGTACCGGTATCGATTCACAGGTACCGGTACCGTATCGGTTTAAATGTGAAAGGTACCCATCCCTACAGCGTTGCCTCCGGCTTGGCCGGCCGTTATACTGCCTCAATTGGCAGAGTCAGCGGGAGGGAAGCCGGTGGGTGGTAATCTGGTCGTTGTAAACAGCGACCCCTACAGGTTGGTCAGGGCGCCTGCACAGCGAGGAAGGGAGATGGTGAGGGTAGTGTGAGCCTCCCACACGTTACACCTCACCAATGAGAGTCCGCGCTGGCAGGTGAAAAGAAGTGGCTGGCTGACTCCGCATGTATCGGAGGGGACATGCGATAGTATCTATCAACCCTCCCTAGACCGACCAGTGGGAAGTGGGGGGCACATGCAAGCAATGACCAGGAAGGGGAGGGGGGAATTGGCACAACTAAATTGGGATGGGAGAAAAACACAGAAAAACAGGAGGAGAAAAAGTGGATAAAAAAAAGAAGAGAAAAGCGGCGCCGTAACTTAGAGTGGGAAAACAAGCCTCCAGACCGTCGTGTCTGTGTCGGGCCGCATACCAGAGCCCTATCGGCCCGGGGTCAGTGGTTCAGGGTGAGTTCAGATGAACCTACTGGCACGTATCCTGTAGGTTAGGGTCCGAAAAGAGGTTGCTAAATTTATACAAGCAGAGAGATCTGGGAATTGTCCAGGGGAGTTTTCCCCTCAGAGATGGGATGTCAAGATTCCGGTGCCTCTTGTCAGTCGAACGTGACCTGACCTCAAGATTACACGGCTTTGACAGATCCACGATAACCACGTTCACCGTCCACCCGGGCGATAAAGTGAGAAGAAGAGACAATCCCGCTTTCGTGTTCGTATAAGAAACCAATCACACAATATGGAAGCAATAAGAAGGAGCGAGTCGGCGCTAAATCTGTGTCAGAGGAACCAGGGAGTGTCAGGGCACCAGCAGCTCCACCCAACCACAAGTTTCCACACTGAAAGGTCACCGCGGAGAAAGGCTGGGTTTGTTTTTGCTCTTCCATTAAAATAAAAAGCACTGCAGTGAGTGGGCCTACTCCCCATTAAATTAGTACCAGGAATCACGGATCAGGCCAAGGATCTAGCTCTCCAGCGAGAGAGGAGGTGTCCAATATCTTGACTTATGCGCTTATATATCTACAAGCGGGGAACGAGGGCTTTATAGGAATGGAGGAGGGGCACGGGAGGGGGGGGGGGGGGGGGTGAGTAAATAAGATAACGGACCGAGTGGTGGTATGAATCCACTGCACGTACCGCGAATGTACACAAGCGGCGATGAGTCCGTCATCGTTGACTAAAGTGTGGCGATATGGAAAAAGACCAGATGAACCCAAACACAACAAAGGGAAGTGGGTCAAACGCCTCCGCCCTGCAGGCCTCAAACCCCACGACCAGACCAGCCGCAGCCAGCCAGGAACTGAGAGGGGAACACATCGGTCACATAAATGTATGGTTAGACTCTGAGGGGAATTTTTAGGGGACGCGCTCTCCCCCTCGCAACAGATTTAGAGGCTAATTTCTTCACTCTTGGGCTCAAATATTCTGAATTCCTGACATTGGTTTCCCCCCGTGCAGAGTGGAGCGAAACCCTTCTTTTGACTTCAAAGGCTGCGTTATTAAGACTGCAGACGAAAGTGGCACAAATCTGACCTCTTTGCTCATACTATATGTGACTCAGATGAGTTTTTTCCACAACAGTGTGAACACAGCACAAATCACATGGAATCTGATCTTTTCAATTCTGATTTGGGACACTTTCATAATATGTGGTCCTAAATCAGATACAGGTCAGATTTTTTGCAATGTGACCTCAGTCTGAACAGTCATGCGACTTTCACGTCACTCTAGATTGACATTTGTCACAATTCTTTACGCCCATCTTCTTTATTGTTGACAAGCAATAGCCAGCATAATTTACCTATCTCAACCCCCCCCCCCCCCCCCCCCTCCTGTGATTTGGAGGATCAAGAAAAGAGGGCAGGGTTTGAGATAGGTTTATCTATGGATAATGGTGGGTAACCTACATTACTGGTTAAAAAACACTACAACAAAGCTCATTTTGGGTGGAAAACACAAAGCAAACAAAAGCTGTCGCCAAAAAACACGTCAAAAACACAAAAATCTGATCTGAGCAATAGGTCAGAATTGAGCATTATTCGAGACTGCTGGAACTTAACAAAGTGGTTGACTTCACGTCCAGCTGCAGACGGACTACACGGGCTCCGTCCTGTGAAAGTGCTCAGTGCTTCAGCACTCCAGGGTATACGCTTTATCCTGACGACTGAAACCTGAGTGGCAGCTTCCTCGTCCAGCAAAAGACATGACATCATTTTCGTCTCCCCAAACCACAGAGCCTCCTGTTCTGAGAGAAGTGTCTGGCTGGCTGGCTCGACCGGACGTGTTGGATCAGAGAGAATGGAATCATATAGGTGGTAGGCAGCTAAGGCGCTTTGAGATGGGCCAGTTTGTGTCTATTGTCGTATATGTATTACTGTTGATTACTCTTGATTTGACTACTAGAATGCTTCTACAGATATGTTACTACTATTACCCTGCCCATACCTGTACCTCCAATCCCCCCTCCCCCATACTGCCCAAATTTCCCCAAGGAGATCAATAAAGGAATATCTTATCTTATCTTACACACTACCTAGAGGGACAGGTAAACTATGGGCCGGAAATGCAAGGAGAGTTGTACCAAAGCTAGCGTGTGTGTGTGTGTGTGTGTGTGTGTGTGTGTGTGTGTGTGTGTGTGTGTGTGTGTGTGTGTGTGTGTGTGTGTGTGTGTGTGTGTGTGTGTGTGTGTGTGTGTGTGTGTGTGTGTGTGTGTGTGTGTGTGTGGATATGAGGACTGTGTGTATGTGTAACTAGGGGGGATATGCACAAAGACACGTTTCAATTGTCTTGTGTACATTGACAATAAAGTCTTACTAAACGACAGACATATGGTAGGCAGAAACATTGTTCTGGCCTGGGGAGAAAGAGAGAGAAGTACCTGAACAAAATCTCTCTGGATCAGACCCTCATAACCTCAAACAAGCCCTGGTGAGCTGCAGGACCATAAGTTAAAATGCCTTTCTGCTGATACATGTTCTCATAACACGGAGTGCCAGAAATCTGTCTTTTGCACTAAAAGTCAATCTCTTTAACAGATGACAAAGAGGCTTTAGTGTCATATTGACAAACATCTGGTCACTGCATGCTCACTATACTGTACACAACAATGGAGTTGATTCAAGGATTCAAGTATGTATGTTAGACGTCGAGTCAGATCCAGTTTGTCCTGACATTTTTAGCAAAAGGGATAAAATTAAAAGCTCACCTTACAGACTAGGAGAATATCAGGTGTAAACTCTCACTACATAGGCCTACTTTGAGAAGGTGTGACAACCGTTTGCCTTGAGATGACAGTGAACAACACACTTTTAGAATATTATCTAAATGATATATGCCTGGAGTTATCAAGCAAATGGGAGATCTAAGTGTTGCGACATTTTCAAGAAAAATGCACGCTTTTAGGTGACGATATATTTTCTGATGCTTATAGGTATATGTATTTCACAGTCATCTGTGGCTGCTCCAAGTCTTTTGGCCAAATAAGTAGCGTTTTTTGATAAGACAAGCCAAGGACAACCTAAAAATGCTTCGGCCTCAGCGATGAATTACCATGTTTTATTATAAAGGACGAGAGGAGAACGGAGGAGGGAGAAGCTAGGCTTCTTACAACTGTAGCTGTAAACAAATAAACAAACAAACAAATATCAACGCAAGTACCAGGAATTATCATGGCTCATGGTACTCGTGAGTCGTGACTATAAGGACAGTCCTCCTCAATCAATCACTCAATACCTGTCAATACATGCAACTCTTCCAAAACGACTGGAGAGCTATGGTTTCTTTGAAACTAGAGAATCAAACCAGGGAGGGAGACTGACTTTGTAGACTCGAATGCTATTTGCCTAAACTTTTACATCCCAAAATTAGCTATACATTACAGGACTACTTTAATAAGAGATTATTTAATTAATTTAATTTAATTATTATTCCCAGAAAAGTATCATGCAGTCACCTTTTCTACAGAGCTGTGTACGTCTGTGACGTCACACATTAGGGGGCAGGACAGGACAGACTTCTCTATTGTCTGCCTATGGATGGAGACTGACTGAGCATTACCAGGTAAAACATGTTCAAAAAGCTGAAATTCAGTCATTGTCCCTTTAAGCGAGAATGAACCAATGTGTCGTTCGCGTTGCATGATATATTATTATAATTAAATGGTGAAACGTATCACTTCAACCTGTTTTGACACTGAATGCATAAATAATAGCAAATGTTACAACAAGTCTATTAAATTGGTATAGCGCATTACATTGTTTATTGAACAGAGCCCCGATTACTCCCACGTACCTTTTGCGAAGTTTTCTGGAACAAGACACTCGAAGCTTTTGTCTTAACTACGGACGGTCCATATACTTCAGAAGACGAGGTCATACTTTATGGGCTTTGCTTTGTCTCTTGTGTTTCGCTTTCATTATTGGGAATTTCCAGAGTTCCCAAATAGTGCTCGACTACATCGCTTACCGCGCGTCACCAGCGGCTGTGAGTTCAGCCACAGTCTACTGGACGCGCTGGGAAACCAGAGAAGAGGAGCGCGAGAGCGTCAACTTTAGATCACGTGACCACCCCTGGAATTTCTTGCTGGGTAGGTGATGGGCAACCTTGGAAGTTTTTCCTCTGGTTATTTCTTTCTTTTGGTACCGTACAAAGATATGGGTCAGCCCATTAATAGGGCTTTCTATTCTGTGTTAGATGAAAAAAAAGACAAGTATTCTTCTTGTCAGTGCATGAGGTCTATCATATGGCTATGTTCAAGACTGCAGTCAGACGAAAGTGGCCTACATCTCATCTCTGATCTCTTTGCTCATATTATGTGACTCAGATCTGCTTTTTTTTTCCACGACAGTCTGAACAGCACACATCACATGAAATCTGATATTTTCAATTCTGATTTGGGACACTTTCATATGTGGTCCTGAATCAGATACAAGTCAGATTGTTTTGCAATGTGACCTCAGTCTGAGTGAATAGTCATGCAACTTTTATGTCATTCTAGATTGACATTTGTCAAAATTATTAATTACTTTCTTGTTCATTTGTGCATTGTCATTGTCTGCATTTTTACTTCATTGTACTTAGGTTGTACTTTAGTTTGTATATTGTATATTTGTATCGTGTTGGGACTTATTCATCTTTTACTTACTTTTTTTTTAACTGTATGAAGCACATTCTCAGGGGCTCATACAGAACCAAGCATTTCACTGTAATGTACATGTACTTTATACGTGACAAATAAAAGCAAACTTGAAACTTGAACTTTACTTGACCAGTTCACACTGGAATCTGATCTTGGCCACATTTATTAAAAAAAAGAAATGTGAAAAAATGGTATGCCAAAAAGGCACCTAAAGGACTCTCAGACCATGAGAAACAAAATTGTCTGGTCTGATTAATGTACACAGTACATTGGAATATTGACAAAGCCATACTTGGTAATTTGCTGTACATTGGAGGGGGTTGGGTTAGGACATTTGCAGGGGCCAGTTTCGAATTGCAGTCTCCCGTAGGTGTTCTTTGAGAGTGTTTTTGAAAGTGGGTATTCTTGTTTACCAGAGAGGAGATCCGGTACAAGAATCAAGTTCGTTGGTTGACTTTTTTTATTACATTGGATGCCATTTTGTCACAGGAAAGATTAGCCTCTAGGATGGAACCCAGGTAGGTAATTTCATCTTTCCTTGTGACAATATTGTCACCCACTGTAACTGAGAAGCCGTCGGTCTTGCTGAGTTTGTTCTTTGAACCGAAGAGAATGGACTCTGTTTTGCCCATGTGTAATGATAGTTTGTTATCGGCGAGCCATATGCAGATTTTGCCTAGTTCCGAGCTGAGGGTTTTTTCAACCTGTAACTTGTTCTTGTCAGAGACCAGCAGGGCTGAGTCGTCCGCAAACAGGAACAAGTTGCAGTCACAAGCTGACGACATGTCATTTGCATAAATTAGGAACAGTAGCGGTCCTAGTATGCTTCCTTGTGGAACACCACAGCTCACTGGGAGGGGGGGGGGGGGTACCGTTTACCTCCTGGTGGTGGCAGCATCATGCTGTGGGGATGTTTTTCAGCGGCAGGAACTGGGAGACTAGTCAGGATCAAGGGAAAGATGAATGCAGCAATGTACAGAGAGATCCTGGATGAAAACCTGCTCCAGAGCGCTCTGGACCTCAGACTGGGGCGAAGGTTCACCTTCCAACAGGACAACGACCCTAAGCACACAGCCAGGATAACAAAGGAGTGGCTTCAGGACAAGTCTGTGAATGTCCTTGAGTGGCCCAGCCAGAGCCCAGACTTGAACCCGATTGAACATCTCTGGAAAGATCTGAAAATGGCTGTGCACCGACGCTCCCCATCCAACCTGATGAAGCTTGAGACAATCTGCAAAGAAGAATGGGAGAAACTGCCCAAAGAGAGGTGTGCCAAGCTTGTAGCATCATACTCAAGAAGACTAGAGGCTGTAATTGCTGCCAAAGGTGCTTCAACAAAGTATTGAGTAAAGGGTGTGAAATTAATACTTATGTACGTATGTGTTTATTCTTTTACATTTCTAATACATTTGCAAAAAATAAGAAAAAAACTTTTCACTTTGTCATTATTGGGTATTGTGTGTAGAATTTTGAGGGGGACAAATATTGAATCCATTTTGGAATAAGGCTGTAACATAACAAAGTGTGGGGAAAGTGAAGGGGTATGAATACTTTCCGGATGCACTGTATGTTAGCCTAGCTTAGCACAATGAATGGAAGCGGACATGTACGGGTAGCCTACACATTGTCCAACTAACACCTCTCCTGAAGTACATGTCCACTTCCATTCATTGTGCTAAGCTAACATGTTGACCTGCTGTCAAAACGAACAGAGCACACTTCCCTTATTGTTGTGCTATGCAAGCAAACCGGGGGGCAGCTGAAGCACGCATGAGAAACAACAGTGTATGTAAATCAGTTTATTGCAAGAAGACCCCTGGGAACAACACCAAATCTCTGGTTAAAAAAACAGTCCTGCAGAGGCCCTCACGAAAAAAATTAGGATTTACAAACAATTCAAAGGACATGAGCGTCAAACTTTTTTTTTTTTTACTATCTTGCGTAGGCCTACATTCTAAATACTGTTTATCTCAAATATGACTGCTCATCAGAAGTTATTCAGTTGTCTGTTTATAGTAGCATATCCCAGTCTGTACAACATAATCAAAACAGTGCCTTCTGATCCGGACATTATCTTAAAATTACACACAAAATAATTTGAATTATGAAAGAGGCATGCAGACCAACCAATAGCTTGTTGAAAATACCCAAACTAACCTTTTACTTGCATGTCTGAAACAATAATCTTAATCTTCTGCCAGGGGACAATGTACACACTCCTCTTGCCAGCGCCCTCTTGTGGCTGCAATAGCAGCATCAACATCTACAGATGCTTTGTTTTCAAATGTCAGCAGCCTTTATAAGACCGACACACAAGCATTCTCTGTACGAATCCTCTTTAGGTAAAAAAAAAAAAAAAAAACTACATTTCATTTCTCACATTTGATTTGAACACATGCTGATACAGAGTGGCAATACTGTTCACAAAATGTGTGTTTTGGCTCAAATACAAGCAGGAAAATGGCCACAAGCATTGGTTTAGGAAGCCTGGAATACAAGGAGGGAACGTACGAGAGCTCGAGCACTATGTAAAAGACGTGTTGTGCATGTTCAAACTAAAGGGTTCGTCTGCTATCAGGCCCCCCCCCCCTCTCCTTATTTTCTGAAAACAAATCTTAGTTTTTCCTTATCCAGAGTAATCCGTCACTTAATCTAACGTGGCAGAACGGTGACAGCATTATATGAATGGTAGCTTCCACCTATTCAGTCTTGTTAAAATCAGCAAAATAAAGATGATTTTTTTCTCCCAAGAGTCTGTCATACCAAATCACAATCGGCGAAACCAGTTGGGTTAATGTGCCGTGAGTCATCTGCAAAACTGTTATTTTTTTTCTCTTTTTCTTTTTTACAATATACAAATGTTGCGATATCTTTCTGAACTATACAAAACTTATAAATTATAAAGTTCTATTCTTAAATATAAACAACATCAAGTCAGATTCCAGTACTTAGATTATATTAGGTACAGTACAATGTACAGAAAGAACACAAAGCATTCCATTTAATATCACATATAAGGTCCAAAGATCTGAAACTGGTAGTTAGACATTATCTCTGAATAAATTAATTCATAAATAAATCATGATTATGTCTTCCCAGTAACAGTGGCATCCTTGGTTCCCCTAGAGCCTGACGTAGGACAAATAGTTCACACGCACGCACACGCACGCACACACACACACACACACACACACACACACACACACATACAGCATGTATGCATACTTGCACATGTACACAAATCTCTTTTTTGACAGTGTACAACGCTTATAACTATTCTAAAAATACTTTTTTCTCCTTTAAGAAGTAGCAATGTTGTACTCAACTACCCCCTCCCCCCCCCCCCTATAGTACAAGAGATCTAAACTCTATAGGTCAGTAGTTACATGATCAAAGTACCTGTAGCTGCTTAAAGGAATCCTGTGACATTTAAAACTTTAGTGTTCTTTATCGGATTTCTTTATTTTTCTTCACTAAACACTTGGTTAGTGTTTCCCGTTGGTGGAAAAGGTTGGGACGTTTGTCATTAATTTCCCCCCAAATGGAATATTAACATTGTTAGCATTTGTCATTGAAAACATGGGTAGCATGTACATGGGTAGCATGTACATTGGCAGCGCTAAGCTAGCTAGCTGTGTCCATTGATTTCAGTGACGAATGCTAACGTTCCACTTTGGGGGAAGGGTGGGGTGGGGTGGGGGGCTGAACGATGATTGTCAAATCCTTTCTCTGTCAATGTGACGAGTGTTCGGTGGAGGAAATTTGCAAACAAAAAGTTGTACATGTCAAAGTATCCCCTTAGTAACGATAATATTATCTCTAATCAATAAAGTGACAGTGCTGGATTTTAATTTCCAGGAGATCCCTTTCCTATTTGGGTTGTATTGAAGAAAAATAGAGCCCGTACATTTATCCTGTATATACTGTATTTGGACATGTGTGCAGATTTTTTTTTAAAACAACCGAAGACTAGACTGTATATCAATAGTGTTAAATATCTAGGTTCTCTCTTTCAGTGCAAAGCTAAAGTAGCGTGTGCCTTAGCACAGCATGCTATATCAATATGTTAGGGTTGGTACTGAGCTTGGGGGAGAGAGAGAGAGAGAGAGACGTAAGCGGTTTGTGTGCAGCACTGGCAGGACAAGTCACTGCACTTTGCTAGGCTAAAAACATATTGTCACTCT
The DNA here is from genome assembly GCF_963971535.1 of Notolepis coatsorum. Classification (NCBI taxonomy): domain Eukaryota; kingdom Metazoa; phylum Chordata; class Actinopteri; order Aulopiformes; family Paralepididae; genus Notolepis; species Notolepis coatsorum. The sequence continues at coordinate 113,341,998 of NC_140171.1, read as the reverse complement.
CGGTGTATTCAGCTTCCAGATACTGATCCAATTGTGCAAGAGAGAAAACCACGGATGAACTAATGTCACCACCGATATAATCCTCATATATATATATACACACACAGAGAAATCCAGTCTTAACTTAAAAATACCTTAATCATATGCTTATATCCAAACAAAGAGTAGCAAACAATCTTATTTGGCGAACAACCGCGGTTAGCGAATGATCTCTATTTCAGCCGGTCAGTCGGTTAGTTACAGTCGCAGCTTGTCCCCCGACGGTAGATTACCATGGATGGTAATACAGTTAATGTACTTCCATCTCCACCGGCCTCTTCAGTTCGTGACACAACAACGGGCAGCGGTCTCCACACATCTCACTGCGCTGCTTAGGTCTCCTTCATCGCGGACGGGGCTTTCGTCTCCCGCCTCTTCCCCAGACACAGTCCATCGAGCCAAAAATCTCTGGTCGTCTCTCTCCTGTTATGTATTGCACCGATGATAAATCATATAAAACTCTATTTCTCTATGTGAAGAAGGTATAGGACTCCACTTTCAAAGACCAGGGCGTCGCAAGACCAGCAGCCAGGCGCGGGCGTCCTCCAGTAGTGCCAGCCAGAGCCGGAAGAGGGAGATCAGATGATATCTCTGCACATGGGCAGGTTGACGAAGACGAAGACGTTGAACTCGATGAGGATGGAGAAGCAGAGGAAGATGGCGTACAGGAGGATACAGATCAGGCCCAGCCGTCGGTCCAGAGTCCACTTGTTCAAGTGGACGCCAATAACCTGAGAGGAGAGGAGAGGAGAGGAGAGGAGAGGAGAGGAGAGGAGAGGAGAGGAGAGGAGAGGAGAGGAGAGGAGAGGAGAGGAGCGGAGGAGAGAAGAGAAAAGAGGAGAGAAGAGGAGGGGAGAGGAGGGAAAGGAGAGGAGGGGAGAGGATGGAAAGGTGAGGAGAGGATGGAGAGAAGAGGAGAGGAGGGAAAGGAGAGGAGAGAAGAGGGGGAGCCGTGGGAAAGAGTCCATTAGATAAGGAGAGGAGAGGAGAGGAGAGGAGAGAAGAGGAGAGGAGGGAGAGGAGGGAAAGCAGAGGAGGGGAGAGGATGGAAAGGTGAGGAGAGGATGGAGAGAAGAGGAGAGGAGGGAAAGGAGAGGAGAGAAGAGGGGGAGCCGTGGGAAAGAGTCCATTAGATAAGGAGAGGAGAGGAGAGGAGAGGAGAGGAGAGGAGAGGAGAGGAGAGGAGAGGAGAGGAGAGGAGAGGAGAGGAGAGGAGAGGAGAGAAGAGAAGAGGAGAGGAGGGAGAGGAGGGAAAGCAGAGGAGAGGAAAGGAGAGGAGGGGAGAGGATGGAAAGGAGAGGAGGGAGAGGAGAGAAGAGGAGAGGGGGAGCCATGGGAAAGAGTCCATTAGATAAGTAAGTGCTCCTTAAATAATATATATATGGGAAATCACAATAGGTAGCACATATAAACAAAACATGGTAGGTTTCTACATTACGGCACTTACTGTGAAGAATACGGAGGCCAGCAGGAGGACTACAGAGAAAATCAGTCCTCTGCTGTTCAGATGGATCTAAGAACATAGGACATTTCTGTTTTTAGAATCAGTTGCTACAATACCTACATTTTCCACATGCAATGTGTAGCATGACCTCACATACAAAATGTGTCATCAGTTGCTTAGCATTTTGGACTGTAAAGGTCTTACAAAAATATATATCATTTGAGAGAGTTTGACCTAAACGCCAGCAATCATTCTATAAGAGTAGGCACCGCACTTTTCAAATTGGGCACATCTTATTTCAGAATGCAATTCTTAAACTTTGCAATAACTCTATGTTATATTTCAGATGATTATTATTATATAACAGGATCTCCTGCAGGATGCGAGGGGGGCGACTCACATTGGAGCCGTAATCGATGCAGAGGGTCTGCAGGGCCCAGGGCAGACCCAGTCCCACCAGGATGTCAAACACATTACTGCCGATGGAGTTGGAGATGGCCATGTCTCCCAGACCTGAGGCAAGAAGCACAGTCACGGTCTGTATACACAAGACGAGTCAAAACATGACAAGTGGGGAGCACGGCCTGTGCTAAAAGTACTCCAGTAGAGGTACGGTACTTCAGATAGCATATACAATAGAGAGCTAACTGTACTTAACAAGCCAGTGTTGTTGAAATGTATGCTAAGAAAGTGTGTGTTTACCTTGCTATGCAACCATGAGTGTGTATGTGTGTGTACCTTGTTGTGCAACCATGAGTGTGTGTGTGTACCTTGCTGTGCAACCATGAGTGTGTGTATGTGTGTGTGTACCTTGCTGTGCCACTATGAGTGTGTGTGTGAGTGTGTGTATGTGTACCTTGCTGTGCCACTATGTGTGTGTATGTCTGTGTATGAATGAGTGTGTGTGTACATTGCAGTGCCACTAAGTGTGTGTGTGTACCTTGCAGTGCCACTAAGTGTGTGTGTGTACCTTGCCACCCCACAAGAGTGTGTGTGTATGTGTGTGTGTGTGTACCTTGCCATGCCACTAAGTGTGTGTATGTGTGTGTGTGTACCTTGCAGTGTCACTATGAGTGTGTGTGTGTGTGTGTGTGTGTGTACCTTGCTGTGCCACTATGAGTGTGTGTGTGTGTGTGTGTACCTTGCCATGCCACTAAGTGTGTGTATGTGTGTGTGTACCTTGCAGTGTCACTATGAGTGTGTGTGTGTGTGTGTGTGTGCGTGTGTGTGTGTACCTACCTTGCTGTGCCACTATGAGTGTGTGTGTGCGTGTGTGTGTGTACCTACCTTGCTGTGCCACTATGAGTGTGTGTGTGTGTGTGTGTGTGTGTGTGTGTGTGTGTGCGTGTGTGTGTGTGTGTGTGTGTGTGTACCTTGCCATGCGACTACAGATGAAAACTAGCTCATTAGCTAATTCTGACACATGAAGATGTTGATTAATATGCACTGTCCCTGAAAAAAGAATAATAATAACTTAACTTAACTTAACTATGAGTATGTGTGTGTGTACCTTTCTGTGCCACTATGAGTGTGTGTGTTGTGTGTGTGTGTGTGTGTTGCGTGTGTGTACCTTGCCGTGCCACTATGAGTGTGTGTGTTGTGTGTGTGTGTGTTGCGCGTGTGTGTGTATCTTGCCGTGCCACTATGAGTGTGTGTGTTGTGTGTGCGTGTGTATCTTGCCGTGCCACTATGAGTGTGTGTTGTGTGTGTGTGTACCTTGCCGTGCCACGATGAGTGTGTGTGTTGCGTGTGTGTGTGTGTGTGTACCTTTCCGTGCCACTATGTGTGTGTGTGTGTGTGTGTGTGTGTGTGTGTGTGTGTGTGCACCTTGTCGTGCCACTATGAGACTGGCCATGCAGTCCGGGACGCTGGTGCCTGCTGCCAGGAAGGTGATGCCCATGATGACATCAGGGATACCAAGCGTGAAGCCAATCACAGTCACCTGTAACAAACACAATTATTATATTATTATTCATGTATTATATAAACTAGACTTACTGTACGTTATGCAAATGCATACAAAGTTAATTGAAATGTGTGAACGGACGCAGCTTCACTCTGGGCTCGAGTTGAAAATATGTTAACTTGAGTGAGAAACTTGCCAGGCGTGATGGAGCAAACATAGTTATATCTTCACAATGAAAATGAAATATAATGCTATGAATGCCTATAGATATTGACTAGATTACCAGAAATTATCTAGTTTTTGTAAATATCAACTAGGGATGCACCGAAATTTCGGCCACCGAAAGTTTTCGGCCGAAAATGGCAAAAAATGGCCTTTCGGCTTTTGGCCGAAACTGTTTTTTCACCGAAAATATATCACCGAAACAGAAACCTGTAACCTAACGCGTGTTGTTGTGATGATGTCGCGCTGTCGGGAGTCGCGCTGTTTCTATGTAAACTCTGTGCGCAACGCGTCCAATAAATGCGTCTTTAACATGCTTTTATATCCTTATTTACTATATGCCCGTCGTGGTTAATCACTGAGTGATCTAATATGCATATTATTCAGAGCGAGAGGGGGGGGGGATTGTGTTTCTCACATTGACGCTGTCTGTCTGTCACGCGTCTACTGTGCCAAAGTCAAGAGAGCACATTCATCTGGGACTAGAAAGGTGCGCTGAGTAGAGCACAGATGGCAGCCAGAGAAAAGATGGAATTAATGTACTGTATGCATTCAGAAGTGCTGAATAAATGTTTTATGGACCCATAATAGTGATTATTTATTATTTAAGTTAAGTTTAGCCATAATCATATATTTTTCCATAATCATAATGTTCCACAACATTGGTAAAAAAAATTCTATTCTATGAATCATTTTCGGCCTTTCGGCTTTCGGTTTTCGGCCAACTGTTTTCTATTTTCGGTATCGGTTTCGGCCAAGAATTTCCCATTCGGTGCATCCCTAATATCAACGACCAAACGCACTAGCATGCAGCAGTTTTGCTAGTTATCAACAGTCAAACTGACACGAGCAAAGCGAGACAATATTTATCTTTGTGTATCTGAACGTATGGTTAAGGATCCAACAGAAACAAGGCCATACTGTACTGTCTACATTTGGAACGAATGATCTACATGTGGAAATTATCGTTGATCAGCAGCTGTTAGTGAATGAATGTTGTTTTCTGTGTAACCTCTAGCATTTCACCCAGAATGGGTTTGTACACACAGTACTCTGCTGAGTATTCATCCACACCAGGGCCCACCATGTTGACGGCAGTGAGAGAGAATGAGAATGAGAGAGAGAGAGAGAGAGAGAGAGAGAGAGAGAGAGAGAGAGAGAGAGAGAGAGAGAGAGAGAGAGAGAGAGAGAGAGAGAGAGAGAGAGAGAGAGAGAGAGAGAGAGAGACAGAGCACGGGCTGGTTTGCCATAAAGCACCAAGGTTCTGAGACTCTGAACCAGAGGCAGAACCAGAACTGTGTCTGTCTGAAAGCAGTAACAGAGAGAGAGAGAGGGAACTTAACTGACCATCCAGACCATGATGTAGGACAGGCCAGCGATCCAGGCGGTGGCCGTGAAGAAGGAGACAAGGAACCACTTCTCCCAGCGCCGCTTGGCACAGTTGGGCACGGTGAGGAAGAGGAGCAGACACAGAGGCCACATGGTCAGCCACTTGAGCTTGTTAAACCCACCCGCTGGAGGAGAGAGAGAGAGAGAGAGAGAGAGAGAGAGAGAGAGAGAGAGAGAGAGAGAGAGAGAGAGAGAGAGAGAGAGAGAATGGAAGAGGAGAGGAGATCATGGAGACAGATGGTAGAGAGAGGATGAGGAGGATAAGGTGAGAGACAGAGAGAAGGTGAGGGAGTGGTTAAGGGGGAGGAGCAGGGATGGATTCACTATTTAGGAACATGTATTACAGGGGCGGCTGAGTGGCGCAGTGGGCAAGGCGCTCGCCACTAATGCAGGATACGCTGGTATCTCTCGGCGTTGCTACCGGCTTGGCCGGCCGTCATACGAACACAATTGGCAGTGTTAGAGGGTGGGAAAGCCGGTGGGTGGGGATTGGACGTTGTGGACAGCGACTCTTACAGGTCGGTTTGGTGACGCCGGTGCGGCGGAAACAGGAAGTAGCGGGGGCAGCGTGAGCCTTCCACGCGTTACTCCTCGCCACTGAGAGTTCGAGCTGCTGCGGTGAAAAGATGCGACAGGCTGCCTCCTCGTGTACCGGAGGGGACACGTGATGCAAGGCTTCTATCCTCACTACAGCCGACCAGTGGGAGGCATAGTCTAGCAACGTTCAAGACAGGGGAGGGAAGAATTGGAAATACGAAATTGGGATGGGAGAAACATTTTAAAATGGGGAGAAAAAGTGGATAAAAATAAAATAAAATAAAGGAATGTATTACATATATTGATTGATTGATTGATTGATCACCTGTGTAGTACGATGGGATTGCCCTCTATTGGGCACCTGTGATGACAACCCCTTCATAAAGAAAGGGTGAACCTATAGCACCTTGTTATGCCCTGATGAAGACCAGCTGGTCGAAACATGTTGGCTTTTTAAAATGATGTAGCCGTGTAAAGGCTTTTTAACTGATCTTTCTTCCTGTAATACTTTGTAACTCATCTTTCTTCCTGTAATACTTTGTAACTGATCTTTCTTCCTGTAATACTTTGTAACTCATCTTTCTTCCTGTAATACTTTGTAACTCGTCTTTCTTCCTGTAATACTTAAAAAAAAAATTTACTTAAATTTGTATGAACATTTATAGACATACAACACTTAGACAATACCTACAATAACATCAATAACATAACAGTATACAGACATGGGCCCCTTGAATTACTGTAATACGGCTGCGTTCAGCCACCCAGACCGCCATACGAGGGACCCCCCCCCCCCCCCCCTCCCGCCATTCACCCCTAGAAATAGGGCTCCCCACATCCCAGGTCCGTCCCACGCGGGGCCGAGCACTCAGTGACATGGGTCCCTTGAATTTAATTGGGCCAGGCTCAGTAGAGGAGCGAGGGGTGGTACTCCCCCCCACCGAGCCAAGCCCGCTACCTCCCATGTCACCAAGCACCCCACCTGTAATACTTTTTAACTCATCTTTCTCCCTGTAATACTTTTTAACTCATCTTTCTTCCTGTAATACTTTTTAACTAGTCTTTCTCCCTGTAATACTTTTTAACTCATCTTTCTTCCTGTAATACTTTTTAACTTATCTTTCTTCCTGTAATACTTTTTAACTTATCTTTCTTCCTGTAATACTTTTTAACTTATCTTTCTTCCTGTAATACTTTTTAACTTATCATTCTTCCTGTAATACTTTTTAACTTATCATTCTTCCTGTAATACTTTTTAACTTATCTTTCTTCCTGTGTAAGGCTATGTGTCCACTAATAGCCTTTTTTTCAAGGCGGACCGATTTGAAAAATAAAAAAAAAAGGCTCTGAGCGTTTTTTCTGAGGCTCGCGCCAGCCGCGGCTCCGCCCCTTCCTCGATGAGTTACATTGATGAGCGCGCTCCTTTTCCAAAAGTTGAACTAGTTTCAACTTTATGAGCTGGGAGCGCTCCGACCAAAAACGCTGCCGTCGAGAGCTCATAAAACGCCCACAATGCTATTCAGAACGCAGTTTCGGCGCTTACATTTTCGGGTCACTTCCCTCACAAAAGTCACAAAAGTCCCAGACGATACTTTCGATTGGTAGAACAAACAACCACTCAAATTGTAGCCAACCCCTGTGCACACACAATGGTCTGTCAGAATGGCGTCTGCGTTTTTCATTCAAATGGCTACTCCCCTTAACCCTTTCACTGCCACACGACAGAAGGTTAACCCTTTACTATCACACAACCGACATCATTAGCATCCGCGGAGCTAATGATGCTAATGATGGAGCATCACCGTCGGTTGTGTGATAGGGCTAACCTTCTGTATTGTCACAGTGAAAGGGTTAACCGGCTGTCGTGTGGCAGTGAAAGGGTTAAATAGGAGCCGACAACAAGGTTTTTGCGTCCAAATATTGCCCCAAGTCTCGACTACAACCGTGTGAAATTGGATTATTCTTTCCGTTTGGGACTTTTTAACCAAAAGGCGATGGGTGCGCCATCACCTATTAGGAATTCAATGCGACCAATGTGGCTGCTATTTACAATCCTCTCAGAGGCTCAAAAGGTCGTTTACCATGATCGATTATAATGGATCGAATAAAGTTGCTGTAACAAAATCATTATTTCTTTCTATTTGGTTTTGATGTTTTTATGTTGTAGACCACCTCACACAGAGGTGGAATATGCTATTTAAATAAATAACGGTGCCACCAATTATTATTATTGTTTTGTTTCTTTAACTATTTTCGGTGACGGCAGAAGAAAGTTTGACCTTCCAACTAATGTATTCCAGTATAGTCTATTTGCCATCCCATAGAGCCCCATTGTGAACCCGGAAATTTCTGAACCACCAAAGTTTTATGATGGATATGGATAGTACGGATCCCCAGCACTCAGAAACTGCCGGATGCTAAGTTGTAAATGTTGGACAACTTTTTTTATTTGCATAATTAGCATACATTTGCATAATCGCCTAAATGGCCAAATCTCAGAAACTACTTGATCAATTTCAACAATGTTGGAGTTGTTTTGTGGGTTATTCGGGATACTGAATCCAGTTATTATACTTAAGAGAAGAAAAAAGTTTCAAAATTGCAATATTAACTGGAATTTACCAAATTTTGGTGCCATTTTTTATGAATTTTCTGTTTATAAATGTTTCAGAAGATGCCAAATTTATAGATAATTTTCATGGAATGTTCAATTGTAAACAGAATGATAATAATAATTTTAATTTGTAGAGCGCCTAATAGACCACTACACTTCCGCGTTACATTGAAATCGGGGAGGAGATTGCGGGGGGAGCAAATGAATGAATGTGGATGAGAGCCGTGATGTAAGTGGTTGCATTCCTAATCGATCATAACTAAATCGGCCGAGAAAAAGCCCATTTTTAAGCACCTATTCCCCATGCACATGCGCAGATTGCCCACGGATTGTGACGCCACGCACACCCGCCCTGGACTGTTCCATCAGAGGGGCGAGCTTCGGTGGCCAGTGTCCTTTCAGCCGAACAGGATAATGAAACAATGATCCCACTAAATGGCCAGACGTGTCTTATGGCGACATCTACAATTACCTCATTGAGTCTCCAGGTAGACTAATGTTTATATTTAAGTGCAGTGGTCTGTAGCCACTCACACTACCACCGAAGCTCCCCCCTCTGATGGAACAGTCCAGGGCGGGCGTGCGTGGCGTCACAATCCGTGGGCACTCTGCGCATGTGCATGGGGAATAGGTGCTTAAAAATGGGCTTTTTCTCTGCCTATTTAGTTCTGATCGATTAGGAATGGGTCGCGCCGTGTTCAGGAGATTCAGGCGCATACAAGTCTATTCGATCATGTCTTCAGCACCCCCACAGCCGTAGCTGCAATCACTTACATCACGGCTCTCATCCACATTCATTCATTTGCTCCCCCCGCTATCTCCTCCCCGATTTCAGAATCCCGGAAGACTATTGTTGATGAGTTGTTATCAAGAGCTGGCTACAATCCAGGAACAAAGATACAATGGTAAACCACTATCCATATCTTCCTCATTCCTGGTTGTGTCTGTGTGAAATCACTCCCCAAACAGGTTCAAATGTTGTCGAGGTCATGTCCTACAAAGTATCCTCTATACAGTCTGCCCCATTGTTCTGACCAGGATTATTACATTCCTTTTGGCCTCCTTGCTGACGTGGACGAGAAACCCATCTATAGGCCTAGTTATCAAATTCTTGGTTTGCAATGGTTTTGCACCTTGTGGGTAAATAAAAACCCAGTTTTCATCTACAACTCCTGTTTCCTCATTGTCTCACTGCTTGGTCCCTAACAAGGAGAAATGGGCATTCTAAACACTCTGTGCAAGGCCTCTATTAGGCGGTAAATTGTTCTTTGTTTTCACAATGTGTGCCCTCTATCGTATTGAGATACATATTCCATGTGTATGGAATAACACTCACCTTTAACATTCACTTTAAACACTTTTTAACACTACACCATATTGTATCTATTTATTAGTAAAAGATTTGTACTACCTCTCTAACTCATCTTTGCATTTGTTTGCATTGTGTACTTGTACTAGTTTGTATATTTTGTATAGTGTTTGGTCTTTATTTTTTTACTTTTTTACTGTCTGAAGCACAATCTCAGGGGGCTCATACAGAACCAAGCATTTCACTGTAATGTACATTGTTGACAGAGGCATGGTTTCTATCTTGAGCCTTAACTGGCGTGGTTTATTTATTCACATGGCAGAGCAGCGGTTCTACAGTTCTCCTCTCACTGAGAGGCTGGGGGGAAGAGAAAGAATGGGAGGAGACATCTCTATTTATACTTGCGCCCTCTAGTGGAAACAGTTATATATGCAGTTAGACAGTTACTAACAATCCTACACAGAACCTCTGCCTTTAACATACATGTACCTTATATGTGACAAATAAGCTGGTCAGGAAGGCCAGTAACATGGTGGGAGTGGAGCTAGACTCTTCCTCTGTCAGAGAGGAAGAGCCTTGCTAAGCTCCACGCCACCATGGACAACCCCTCCCACACGCTATACACAGACTTGGCTGATAGAAGGAGCATGTTCAGTGTTAGACTAAGACTCCCTAGATGCAACACTGAACGGCACAGGAAGTCCTTAATTCCAACAACCATCAGAGTATACAACGCATCACTGTGCCTCACTGCCTCACCATCACCACAGAGTGACAGTACAAACTCTGGTAATCTTCCTGGACTTTTGACTTCTTATTTTTACATATACACTTAAAAAAATGTATTAAAAAAATTCTACATTTATTACTGTACATTTTACTGTATATTTTTGGCTGTATATTTTAGAATGTATATATTTTAGAATGTATATCCCGGACTGTATTTTTATTGTTATTTGTGATTTTTGACTACCTAAACTTTACGCAACATAGGGGAGGAGCAAACATAGCTTGCATAGCAGCCTTCTAAACTCTAATTTGAAAATTACCTTGAAGAAAAGGTTTTCTGCCAGTGAAGTTTTGTCACAGATATTTGACGGTGAAAGTGACATAGGAGAGAATGTGTCTGAGACCCTGATTATGAGGCGTCCTCCTCTGATGAGAATGAGACCCTTAGTGCAGATGCTCCTGTTGTCTCTCAACCACAAGCAGACACGTTACTTTCCAAAAACGGAAAGTTATCATGGGCCCACTCCCCACTTGAACAACATAATATATATTATGTATGTATAATTGAGTGGGTGGGGGGGGAGTAGGGGTAATGTTTTATTTAAATTGTTATTTAGGTAATCAACAAAGTAACATGAAGCACCTGAAACATACATTTGGGTAACACTTTTGATTATGATCATTTTCTGGAGGTTTAAACAGCTGGGGTCAAAATGTCCCCAAGGATAAAGAGTGTAAAGTCAATTTGAGGATAACAGGAGGGTTAACAAAACCATTTCAAATAATTTTAGCCCTGCTAGATAGAGGTAGCAAATAACTCTAAGGATGGCAATAATAATAATAAACGTTATTTGTACAAATTCCATACAAGAATTGCGTCACAGCAGAAAATACACTAGAATACATCAAATGAGCATAAAATAGACAGAATAAATGCAATGCAGAAAATTAAAATACAAGATGATAGAAGTAGATGATCGTAGTGTTCTTGGGGGCATGTAGTTGACAAGAAAATTGCCAATATAGCTTGGTCTGGTTCCATTTAGGGCTTTGTACATAAGGAGGAGGACCTTCAAATCAATTCTAAATGTTACCGGAAGCCAGTGTAATAGCCTAGCTGAGAGTTGAATAAGTTGAAGTATTTTCTTCAGTCGGCTTGGAATAAAGGCATGGATCCGTTTTTCAGCATCCTTTTGATTTATAAATGGTTGTACTTTAGCTTTGTTTCTAAGGTGGAAGAATTATGTTTTTGTCACCTTGTTAATGTGGGACTTAAAGCTTACAGTAGACCTGAGTCTATGATAACCAACACTTGTAAGCAAGGAGTAAGTTTCCCCATAATATTATTCAGCAGAATTTCTCTTGAAATTGAAATTTGGTAAATTCCAGTAAATATTGCAATTCCGAAACTCTTGAGTATCATAAATGGATTCAGCATCCCGAATAACCCCCCAAACCACTCCAACATTGTTGAAATTGATCAAGTAGTTTCTGAGATTTGTCCATTTAGGTGATTATGCAAATGTCGCTAATTATGCAAATAAAAAAAGTTGCCCAACATGTACAACTTAGCATCCAGCAGTTTCTAAGTGCTGGTGACCCATACTATCCATATCTATCATAAAAGTTTGGTGGTTCCAAAATTTCCGGGTTCATTGTGTTGGCAAATAGACTAGTATACTTTGAGATGCTGAGAAATCATACACTTGAATAGAGGTGCACTGGTCCCGATACTGCTATGGTATACTGTATATCCGTCAGTGTGTAGGACTCGAGTCTGAGTCCTGGACTGATTTTCAGCACTCGTGACTCGATTTGGACTCGAGCATTGACTGCATTCGGACTCGGAAGGTGCAAACGAGGACTCGGACTTGTTAATAGATAAATACAGTTATTTATTTATTTTTGTAATAGGCCCTAATCATTTGGCATTTGTTTGGCTGTGTCACAAAGTAAATAAACTCCCTTTGAAATGGTGACCGCTGTGTCATTTGTAGGGCTGTCTTAAATACTTCGAAGCTTCGTTCGATGGCACAAGCTTCGAACATTAAAAAAAAAATCGAAGTTTAAAAACAATTATAATAATAAAAAAATTATATAAAAAAAGAATCATTTTTTTTTACTTCGATTTGTGTGTGTGTGTGTGTGTGTGTGTGTGTGTGTGTGTGTGTGTGTGTGTGTGTGTGTGTGCGCGCGCATGGGGCCATTGGGTGGGGCCGGGGGACAAATACACTGGAGGAAAGTAACCCAGCTCAGCACTGCCCAAATTATATCATCACTATTGCCTGTTTGAAGGATATCATCCTCAAACACTTATACACCTACATGCCTTGTAGAATTCCACACACAAGAAAGAAATATACTGGGATGAATAAACAAAATAGGAAATAAAATGTAGAAATGCATGCAATACATAAATAAATATGAATCTCCATATATGAAATAGAACATTTAGATAAGGTGCTACTGAGATGTTTTGGTGAGTTCTTAGTTTTTTTGTGGAAGTAGCCCTTCTTAAAAATGCATGAACATTCACTGATAATTGGTCTGTAGTGGAGCCTACAAGGTCTACATTGCCGGACCATGTAGAATCTGTACCTTGTAGACTGACATAATTCTGTGCATAGTTTAGTCTACACAGGCCATATTTCAAATAATCAAAATCTTACTTCATTCATCTTAAACATTCTTGATTTGGGGGATTGGTAGTTCCCATGAAATCTGAAGTTGTTCAAACGACAACAGCGATCCACCTTGAATTAAATCACACAGCCGAGTGAAACCTTGTTGGCTGCGTCACAGTCACGAAAGGGGCTACTTAATTCATTAATCCAATCCACTTTATTTATAGAGCACATTTAAAAACAACAAGTCCCACAACATAAGATAAAAAAAAATTAAAAAAAAATATATATATATAAGATTTTTTTATTTCCCCCCCCCGAAGCTTCGAATTAACCCTTTATCTGCCAGGGATTATTCTGATTTTAATCCCCTCTCTGCCACCACTATAAGTCTATGGAGATGTTCCCCTTCTTTGCAGGGCTATAACTTTTTAAATTGTATTGCTAAATTGACATTACTATGGCCCATTCAACGTCAAGTATCTATCATTTAGGATGTAGCAACGTTCTACTTTTTCATTCACATATTCATACAAAAATACGGTCTAAAGTATAAATATGTTTTTATCGTTTTCTGCAGCATTCTGCAGAACGTGATTTATAGCCCTAAATAATTATATTACATCATCAAATGTAGTTTGATACCGATTGACGTCATATTAAAACTTTCAATTGTGCAAGGTCCTAAGCGTCATGCCTCATCATCTGCTGGTGACCGGAGGGGGGGGGGGTTATAAGTCCGTGGCCGACGTTAAATCATTTATGTAGTGTATGGGCGATACATAGATCACAGCAGTTTATACGCTTAATAATAATCAAACACGCTGAAACTCACCGCGGCTTCCTCGTAGCGTTGGGCGATCAGCGTCGAGCAGAAAGTTCACTATTATGGGATGTTGATATATGCGATCCATTTCCAGGTTGTATAATAATATATACGTCCAAATCATGTTGTTTATCGAGTTATTTGCAACCGATCGATGTCCAGTGTATCAAGATGGAGTCCCGCTAACGATAGAGAGTGCCCGGACGAAATATGGGCGAGCACCACTTCCGGCGCGTCACTTCCTGTTTGGGCGATCCGCCGATCGGCCACCAGATGGCGCTCTTGAACCGTTGGAGAGTTGAGAGGAGATCAACAGGAGATCTCAAGACTCCGTGGGTAAAATATGATTGCCATCACAGATTTTTGAAATATTGATCTCAAAGACGTTGGCAGATTACGCATGGCGGAGAATGACGTGGGAACACGTCATTGGCGAATAAAGGGTTCAAATTGAAGCTCGGCCCGAAGCTTCGATTGCCAAAAAAAGCTTCGAAGGTCAGCCCTAGTCATTTGTAGACCTTTTTTTATTTGTATGTCAGCTCAGACTCAACCTTGATGACTTGGACTCGGACTCGAGACTTGATTCGGACTAGAGATTTAGTGACTTGATTACAACACTGATATCAGATACCAAGAGCCACGTGCAACATGTCAAACGAAATCAAAGCGAAGCGACCGGGACGAAGTGTTTGGCTGCCACTCCGACTGTGAGCTCTATTTAAAGACCTTCCCCGTTCAGACCCATTCACACACCCTGGACTTGTTGACGCTGCTGTTCACTCTTCACTCGCCGGCACGTGGAGCCTCCACCTGCGTGGGCTGTGCTTTGTACTGTACACAGCTTCCCCAAGGGCGCTGATCTCTCTGTGAGCCATGTTCCCTACGGGGGATTTGTTCACAGTGCTCCGTGTTGTTTTGTACAGTGTTGTGTTTCATCCTTTGTGTGTTTCTGTTGCGTTTAATCTTGTGTGTGTTGTGTTTCAGCTTTTGTGTGTTTCGGTTGCGGTTCATCTTTTGTGTGTTTCTCTTGCGTTTCATCTTTTGTGTGTTTCTGTTGCGTTTAATCTTTTGTGTGTTTCTGTTGCGTTTCATCTTTTGTGTGTTTCTGTTGTGTTTCATCTTTATGCAAGCTGTTGTGTTTTAGCTTCCCTTGGAGCAGGGATCGTCCTAAAGAGTAGAACTGTACCCCCAGGACTAATTGTATTAGTCCATTTCATACACGCTACAATTACAATAAATGGTTAAAGGAACAATCTGACATTTTGTGTAAATGAAACCATTTTGGAGTTGGTGGAAGGTGTATTTCTTCACTCTAGGCTAGCAGTTTCCCCCTGCTTCCAGTTCTTGCGCTAAGCTAGGCTATAGTGTGCAACCGTATCTCTCTCTGTACTGGACGCCAGTGTTGTAGTCGAGTCACTAAATCTCAAGTCTGAATCGAGTGAGTCCAAGTCATCAAGGTTGAGTCCACTTTACTCTGGCAGTCAAAAAGCTGACATACAAATAAAAAAAGGTCTACATTAAACATAAATGACACAGCGGTCACCATTTCAAAGGGAGTTTATTTACTTTGTGACACAATAGCCAAACAAATTCCAAATGATTAGGGCCTATTATAAAAATAATTATACAATGGCATGCAAATTTCTCGATTCTGATTGGCTGAAACAGTCCATTTACACGTCTTTATTGGCAACAATCCACGGTCCTGGGCTCAGGACCCGCCCACAACCGAATCACATATCACTCCCCGGCTCACTCCGGGAGAAAACAAGATCGCGGACAACAAATGGATATGTTGATAGCGCCATAACGACTAAATATGAAGCGATTCTGTCAAGGGGAATGTGTTAGTCCTTTAAACAATGTTGGATGATGTAATTGATGGGTCTTGAGTCAATCTAGAACAAAAGAAAAATCGCGGATTGATTGATTGATTAATTGATTGATTTAAATTTCTACTTCCTTCCCACTGACTGCAGCGTTCACTCTCACACTGTCCGACGCTGGCGTACCCACAAACACACACACACACACACACACACACATACACACACACACACACACACACACACACACACACACACACTGTGACACACACACACACACTGTGACACACACACACACACACACGCGCGCGCACACACACACACACACACTCCTGTCTGCAACAGCGGGGGAGTCAGACTGAGAGAGAAGCAGCGCTGTTTTAAGTGAGCATGGTCTATTGAATTGATTGATTGGTTGATTGCTAATTTTATTACTGTACCCCTGGTTTCCAACTGGTTAAGTTTAGGCTAAAAGAAATAAATAAAAAAAATAGGGCGAAGAAAACGTTTTTTTCCTATAGGGCAAAGAAAACTTTTTAATTTGTTTTACCTACTTTATATAGAAGCATCTAAGAATGAAGTTCTATGGAAAGTAGGTCTGCATTCCCTTAACAATTGTGTGTATTGAGCCGTACTGTATTGTACCCATTCTGCATCTGGTAATAAAATTTTCAATCAATCATTCCAATAATACACAGTTGGATGTGTTAGTTGGTTGGATGCACTTCAAGCTGCTTCCACATGAGGCAACTTCTCTCAATCATTCCAATAATACACAGTTGGATGTGTTAGTTTGGTTGGATGCACTTCAAGCTGCTTCCACATGGAGGCAACTTGTCTTTTTTGTAGTTGTGGGAACTACTTTTTCTGGCGGATGGTTTTTTCAATAAATCTTCGATTAATGTGTGTTTATTGTATAGAAATAAGGTTGGATGAATCTGGCAGTTGTATAAAAGCTTTACACCACTTGCAGTCGTGATTTGTGAACAATAAACCATGCCTAGGGGGGTCTAACGACCCTCGGCTGCGCCTCGGGCCTAACGACCACCCCTAGGCATGGTTTATTGGTCACAAACCACTCCTGCGCGTGATGTAATGCTTAAATAAATAACTGTATTTATCAATGAACAAGTCCGAGTCTGCACCTTCCGAGTCCGAATGCAGTCAATGCTCAAGTCCAAGTCCAAGTCGAGTCACGAGTCCTGAAAATCAGTCCAGGACTCAAGTCTGAGTCCTGGACTTGAGTCTGAGTCCTGGACTCGAGTACTACAACACTGCTGGACGCACAGGGATTAGATTGATGTCTATCTAGGTGGCAAATGAGTGAATCTCCTGAAATGTTCCTTTAAACTAACGACGTGGCTCTCTCACCTGGACAACTGAAAGGCACCAGAGGTCCCTCATGGCGCTCCTCGCCCTCTCCCTCCTCGTCGTTCTCATTGTTCTCGTTGTCCTCCGTCTCCATCTCAGTCTCGTTCCCGGACTCCACCATCAGGCTCCTGCACCTTCCGTTCAGTCCCCTCTCGGCCCCACCGCCCATCCCGTTCTCTAAGCCCCGCCTCTCCGTGACCCTGGCCGTCGGCTCCGAGTCGCCGTTGGTGACGCGGTTCACTCGGGTCTCCGTGGTGTTTATCAGTCTCTGTCTCTGAGACGGGTAGAGACGGTGGGATATCGGTTAGTGCCGCTGCATTACACTCTCAGACACCATTGTGTTGTACTACTGTAGGGGTGGTAAGGTGTGACAATGTGGTGGTGTAACAGGACCCAATAGCAGACAAGTGGAGGCGGGCAGCAAGTCCAAGGGTTTTTTAATGAACAAGATTGAAACATGGAACGTGAAACATGGAACGTGAAACAAGGAACGTGAAACAAGGACAGCGAAACATTGACAGTGTAACAGAGATAATGGACCAACACAGAGAACAGGAAACGCAAATACACAGGAACAAATGACAAACGAGAAACACCTGGGATGATTACAACTGGAGACACCTGGGAGGGGAAACAGACTGACAAAGAACTATAAGAAACAACACAGGGAACTACAACTATGGACGACATTTCATTTAGTTTAATTTCGCTTTTCAGAACGCTGCGTATTGGCAGGCAAGTTAGAGTTAAGTTAGACGTCGTTTTGTCTCGTCTACTATATACATGTAGTACAATGCCAAAGCAGTAGGTGGCGATGTAGTTCAAACATGAAGGCCATTTTCAACCAATCAGAAAGGTTGAACGAGTCACTCCACATCCTGCTCAAAATCTCAGAAAGCCACCATCTTTATACCTCGCATGAGCCATTTAGCTACATAGCATTTATTTTTCAGCAAGAAATAAAGTGCAATAAACAAAAACGGATACATTCACTGTGTGTTCTGCCTCATTTGTTGATGATTTGTTGATGAAACAAAACTAACATCAACACAATTGACCACCAAGAGCGGAGTTTAGTCTCACAAAAAGATCGCCGATTTTGTTAGCTTACGTGCTAACGTGATTGGGATATGCCATTATAACAGTATAGCATTGTGGCTAGCAGCGTAGTAACGTTAATGCTAGCAGAATAAATGGATGTAAACATTATTTAACAGATTGCAGAATGGGTACAATACAATACGGCTCAATACAAAATATTGTTAAGGGAATGCAGACTGTTGTAGTTTGGAGTACTGGGTTCCTTATAACAATAACTTGACAACACGTTGGTAGCCGCAGCTACTTGGGACAGCTCTGCTGTAAACACTGGAAATAACCGTGCGGGTCTCTACTGCGCATGGGCATTGGGCAGAACGGCTCCGTATACGGCTCGCGCAAATTACATGGCACCATTGTCGGCGAGTTTCCAAAACGAAAACACCCTTTGATCGTTGCCACTAGGAACACGCGATTTCCTGCCAAAACTGTGTTTCTTTTTAACTTGGACATGCAAACGTAATCATTTGAAAATAGAATGTTGCTGTTTTACCCCAGTGTAACCATGGGGACAAAACAAGCAGACTACAGACACTAAACAGAGAACCTAATAACGGACAGTAACTACAAAGAAGGGGAGAGAGAGAGAGCAAGAGAGAGAGAGAAGGGAAAGAACACTAAGGGAAATACAAGGAACACACGTCCATACTAACACAATTGGCGGTGTTAGCGGGTGGGAAACCCGGCGAGGGTGGGTCCTGGTCGTTGTAAACAGCGACTCCTACAGTTCGGTCAGGGCGCCTGCACAGCAAGGGAAGGATCTAAGAGAGGTAGTGTGACCTTCCACACGTTACACTCTCCCAGTGAGAGTCCGCGCTGCCAGGTGAAAATAAGTGGTGGGCTGGGTACACATGTGTCGGAGGAAGCATGTGATAGTCTCCACCCTCCCAGACCGACGGTAGGGGGTAGAATGCGCAACGACCAGGAAGGGGATTGGGAATTGGCATAACGACTAACATTGGGAGGGGAGAAAACCGGAAAAAGAATGGGGAAAAAGATAATAATAAAATTAAAAATAAATATTGTTTTCAGTCTGTTCACCTCATTCTAATCATTTGTATAATTTTATCGATTTCTTGGTGTAATTATGGATGATAAACTAACATGGAAATCTCATATAGCACATGTTAAAAAAAAGATGTCCAAGAGTATTTTTGTTATGAATAAAGTAAAAGATGTGTTAGAGTATGAAGCAATGAGAACACTGTTCACTCATCTCACCTTATCTCAGTTATTGTGTTGAAGTATGGGGTAATACTTATGGGACTAATATAAAACCATTATATATACTACAGAAGAGGGCTGTAAGAATCACACATAGAGTGAATTATCGAGAACACACAAACATATTATTTATTAAATCTAGAATAATTAAACTTGAAGACATGGTTAAGTTTCAAACAATGTTAATTATGTTTATGGCAAGAAATAAGACACTGCCAGAAAAATTACAAAATCTTTTCCATTTAGAAAGTGAGTTTAGTAGGAGGAAATAAAATTTTAAACATCAGTTTTGCACGTACCACACTTAAACAGTTGTGTCCTTCAGTTATTGGTGTAAAGTTGTGGAATTCTCTCCATAGCGAGCTTAACACTTTCAGCGCCAGAGGGCGCTGTTTACTGTTACTGTTGAAAGGCCACCGCTTTAAAGTATGGGGATACATGGCGGTGTTTGCAGGGCTCAAACTATATTATATATCATAGCTATGGATATAATACTATTGCCCATTTGACATTAACACTTTCAGTGCCCAGCAGGGGGCGCACGATTTAGTGCTTGAATGCCCAGCATCCACTTCAATGTTAGCGTTAATATCATCTAATCTATGTTTTAAATTATGTGTCTAATCTGCCCGTCGCTTATCAATGACTCATTTTCCAGTCAACATTGTCGAAGCGAAGCGAATCGGTTAATTTCCGTTTTATAGCATCTTGAAAAGCCCTCGTTTTCAAGGGAAATAAAAATATTCCATAATAAACGGAATATTCTAGAATACACAAAAAACATTAAAATTTTTCGGCCTATTTATGAATCGTTTTAAAATAAACGCTAGATTATCGATAGCATATGTGTACGTATGCACGCTATATAGGCGATCTGATATCTGCTGATATATTTCCTGATCGCTCGCACAGCCAAACAGCCATATCAAACATAGGGGAAAAGCTTATATCTCCGTGAAAACAGGTCTGATAGGGGGCGCTTTTTTCACATCTGAGCTCCTGATGGGGCTGGTTTCCCAACGGTAGACTCGGTTGATGAAATATGAATTCAGATCGCTAATTAAAAAAAAATCACGCTAATTGTCGTGCTGGGCATTCAGGGGGCGGGCTGATAACACGTGTTATGTCGTGGCTGGCATTCAAAGTGTTAAGTATCTATCGTTCAATTTGTGAAAAAGAAAAGATAATTCATCCATACATCCCCGTTTTATACCGTGGTGAATATGAGTATAGTTTTAGGCCATGTTTAGACGGAAACGCTAGCAGGTGAATCCGGATTTTTTTTCTTTTCGGATGTGCCTTTTGTTTATACGGCAACAGCGTTTTTGCGGGGAGAATCCGCAAAAAAGTGAGACCACCTTCCTGGGTGGAAATCCTAGAAACGATACACCTTCGCGCTATCATCTGAACAGTCAAACCGCATAAAACTATGATGAAAGGGTTGTCAAGGCTCTCGTTTCTGGTCATGTGACATCTGCGCCAATCACGTGACAGCAGGGCGCCGTCGTCTCGAGTCTTTACAGCCTCGTCTGCACGCAGAATTCCATCCCAAAACACTAGTCTAAACGCAACATTAAAAGTGAGACCGCAAGACGACTTTTGCGGTTTCTGTTCAGACTCTCTCCGTCTAAACATGGCCTTAGAGTAATCCTGTCTAATCCCAGAAAACGACGCTATGCAGCGTTTAGTGCATTTCACTAAAAACCGTGGCGTTTCTCGCCTGTATCAACAATCAATCTGAAATCAACGCTATATTATCGGTATTATGTTTCATCATGAATGCATGAAGGGGGGGGGGGGGGTAGTTTTTCTATGCTTTGATCGCCACCAACGGAATATGTTACACACACACATTACACACATACGGTCGGATCGCAGTGAATGTATTCTTGGATCAACGCAAGATTGATACCATATAGCCCTTACCTTGACTAGGATGTACTCCAAAAAGAATATTCCAATTATCTGATCGCCATTCCAAGTATTGATGTTGATCGTGTTGCCAACATAATCCACCAAAGAACATGAACCGGGAGTGCTTGATTCTCCTCAATCCATGCGTTATAAACGATTGTCCTGCCCGACAAGGTAAACCCGGCCCGGACTTTTTAGATCGACGCACAGCCTAAGCCAGAGTCTCAAAGGATGTGCAATACCGGCCGCAAGGCGGCAGGCGGCGGTATTGGACGTTTGCGATCTCAGACCCATTCCCAATGATAACATCAGGCTCCCTGGATGGATAATCAAAGGAAAAAGCGAATAAAAGAAATAACGACCAAAACCCGACAATACTCGGGTCTGGCGCCGAACGTTCGGCGAGTTAACCCGACTATACTCAGGTCCGGCGCGGAATGAGTTAAGGGATGTAATAGTGTTTGTCAATTCAAAAAATATTTAGTCAGTATGAAAGTCAAATGTGATCTGAATAGTGAGATATTTTCTTTTCTTCTTTATTATTATTATTATTATTATTATTATTATTATTATTATTATTATTATTATTATTATTATTATTATTATTATTATTATTATTATTATTATTATTATTATTATTATTATTATGACATTTTTTCTTGTTTAATCTGTGGATTGTTTGTTTCTTTGTATATGGTATAAAAAAAATATTTTGTGTAAATTAGGTTGTACGCCGACCATCAAGTAATACTTGTTTAGTTTAGGAATAGAGGGCAGGTAACTATAAGAATTATTCTTCTTCCTGCTCCTTTTGCCCATGGTATGGTATTTATGATTTTGTATGAAAACTCTATGATTGTATTGCTTCCATGTGGCAAATAAAACTCTGAATCTGAATCTATTGCAGTAAAAATGTTTAAAGAATTATTGATACTTGGTATATGTAAGACAATATTTCGCATTATAAATCGTTTTGTCCCATACCTATGTGTGAGTGTGTGCTTCAAAAAGAGAGACATGGGTAGACAAGAAGACAGAGAGTCAAAGAAGAATAGATCAGAGTACATAAAAACCATGGTGTGTGTGTGTGTGTTTGAGTGTCTCTACCTCGTTGATAAGCAGGCGTGAGGCCATGGTGAGGCGTGTCCTGGGTGAGAAGTGGCTGGTGATCATCAATCTCATGCCAGCCTCGGAGAAGGACATCTGGTGGGGGTAGGCAGACAGAAGCTCGTCCACCATCAGCACAGACGGCTGACAGTTGAAGTTAGCTGCGAGGACACATCAAACAGTCTTTATCGGGCTGCCTTTGTCCCCAACTCACGTTGACGGGTCACGGTTTGTAGTGAACATGACAACCTTGGTCTGAGTCCAAATCAAGTCCAGGACCTGGTTCCGCTGAGTTTTGGTCAAGGCCAAGTCCGAAAGTGGGTCGAGACAGGGGCTTGAGAAAAATCCAAGTCCAACTCAAGACCAAAAGAGGCGTTGACGGTATATATGTCGTACTGAAAATTTTAAGATGCTCAGCATTCTATTAGCGGGGCCAAAACTAAATGTTCATTATGGAAGAAGGCAAGGCATGCAGCCAATCAGTTTACTGGGATAGAAAATATATCTTGTGTATGTTTTGAAAGTCCAGGTCAAAATAGGCACAAGACAAGTCCACGATGACAGAGAGGTGGATTTGAGACTGAGGCTGGACTCTAGTACTACAATACTAACAATACTAATATCTAACTACAGTAACAATGGGAAAGACATTCAGATACAGACAAACATCGCAGCAAATTAACCAATCTAACCGAACCTGGAATGAGACATAAAACAGAACCTTTTTATCACATTTTACAGTTTATTCATCAGTTTAAACAACAAGCGTTTTGAGTCATCTCTAGAAAGACGAAGGCTTACTTTCCTCCCACATATCCACTCAAACAAGATATTCTACGCTACCTTTCTTGAGCAGGACAGCGGTGGCATCGCAGGTCATGTTGTCCTCCAGGTCGGTGCTTCCTGTCAGCCCGTTGGCCAAGTTCACTGAGCTTTTCTTCCTCCGGTCAAAGTAGCGCTGAGCCCTGCCATTAAACCTTGGGACAACGGGTATAGAAGCAAAAGTTAGCAACAGATATAGAAGCAAAAATCATCAACGGGTATAGAAGCAAAAATGATCAACAGGTATAGAAGCAAAAATCATCAACAGGTATAGAAGCAAAAAAAATCATCAACAGGTAGGTACAGTATAGTATGGGGGCAGTGGTGGCCTAAAGTTAGAGAAGCGAGTTTGTAACCGGAAGGTTACCGGTTCAATCCCCCAGACCGGCAGTAAAAAGTCTGGATGGGTAAGTGAATGAATAACTCTCTCCTGTCCCTCAATAACAACCGCCGAAGTGCCCTTGAGCAAGGCACTTAACCCCAAACTGCTCCAGTGGCAGTTCCCATGTGTGGATGGTGTAAAGAGCGTGGCTCAAAAAGAGCATCCCTGCTCAGAGAACCTACCCTGGTAAATAACAGGTTAAAGAAATATTGACGACTTCAACAGCAATTCTTTGTTTGTTTGTTGTTATTTCATGTACAGGACTTCCACTATTGTACTTGAACAAACAAGCAAGCAATTGTTTACCAAAACCAGTCTTAAAGGGGCACTTCACCGAAAAACAATGCTGATTTATTTTGCACACATTCATTTAGTTTGATTTTATTTGTTTATTTAGACGGGACAGAGCATATTACTGGACACAAATAAATGCAGTGTAAATACACCGGATTTAGCAAGGATGCTAATTTTCATCCGCAGTCCCCACACAAAGCATAAAAACGAAACATGCAGGCAGTGAAGCATAACATGCTATGAGACAAGGCATAAAAACATACATACAGAAAAAAATACAAAGTATAAAGGGTGCACTACAATACTATTTGACTATACATGGTCACAGGTTTGGTTGTCGAGTAAATTTTTTTTTAGATTGAATTTAAAAGATGGAAATGATGCACAATCTCGTATGGTCAGTGGTAGATCATTCCAGATTAAACAGCCCTGGACTGAGAGGGTGTTTTTAGCAAAGGCGGTTCGCTAAAAAGTGGTTGCTCTAGTGCTGATTCCTCTATCGGGCTTCCTTTCTATGAATTCCCTCAGAGGGGTGGGCCATGGACCATGTAGGGTCTTGTAAATAACAATAGCCTGTTTAAAAAAAATTCAATTGGCAAAACTCAAATAAATGTACCTCTGAAGAATGTGACAGTGGTGATATGAGTGAGGTTTCTTATCGAATACTTTAAGTGCACTCTTGTATACTGTAGCTGTTCTATGGGTTTGAGGATCGTCACATGTGCAAGACCAGTTTGTGAAGCAGTACTCAATGTGTGATAGAATCATACAGTGAAGATAGGATCTAGCAGCACTGACTGTCAGGTCTAATATGTTTAACGTTTTGAAGGTTGAATTTGATTGTGTTTGTAACTTTCTTCACATGTTTTTTGAAGGTTAAGGTTGAGTCTAGCATGACCTTAGTATTATTGAGAGTAAATTAGTTTGCATGTGGCCACCAGTGATGTCATCGGGGACATTGAATCATTGTGTTGTTCATTACAGCTCAATGAAATGATAAGGTAGCAAGACAAGGTATTGCGATTCTTTCATCTACATAGTTTCATGGAGCTGTAATTAACACAACACAAGGATTCAATGTCCGCAATTACATCACTGATGGCCATATTCAAACGAATTTACTCTCAATAACTGTCACATCACGTACCATGAAAATAAATCGGCATTGTTTTTTTATTTATTTATGGTAAATGGACTGCATTCATATAGAGCTTTTATCCAAAGTACTTTACACCTTATGCCTCACATTCACCCATTCACTCACACATTCACTCACCAACAGCAGAGGCAACCATACAAGGGGTTAAGTGTCTTGCTCAAGGACATTTCAACACGCTGCCTGGGAGGAGCCCAAATCGAACCAGGAACCTTCTGATTACCAGACGACCGCTCTACCCCCTGAGCCACTGTCGCCCCCATTTATGATGTTTTAAGAGTCAACTGCATGCAGCAAGTACATTTGGTTTCTAGGTATTTATCGCTAAGTGATGTGTAACAATAATAATAATCTTTATTTGTATAGCACTTTTCATACAAGAATTGCAGCTCAAAGTGCTTCACAGCAGAAAAGAAAAGACAGGCACAAAATTAGCACATAAAGTGCAGACATATAAAACCATAAAATTACATATAAAACATACAACAAGCATAAAAAAGATTGCAGCAAGGTAAGGCAAATCACAGTTTTTAACTAACATCCCAATAGGCCTCTCTGTTTATGGTTTGATTCAGTTTTAAAATAGGCAGTACTAAAAATAGAAAAGTGCAGTAAAATTTTTTCATGAAATAGACAGTCAAATGATGCAGTACTACAGTGCAATAAAAATAACTCTCTGATTGTAGGAGCCGGGTTTAATTTGTGACAGAGGAGATCAAAGCTTGTTTGAGGCTGATGGAGGCTTGAGGACTGATACTCACTTCATCATGATGATGTAGCCCATATACATGACGACCAGTATGAGAGACTCCCACCTGGAGCATGGGCACACGCACACACACACACACACACACACACACACACACACGCACACACACACACACACACACATTGAAATTCTAAAGTTCAAGTTTCAAGTTTGCTTTTATTTGTCACGTATAAAGTACATGTACATTACAGTGAAATGCTTGGTTCTGTAGGAGAGTGTGCTTCAGTTCATACAGTAAAATAAAGTAAGTAAAATAGGAATAAGTCCCAACACTATACAATATACAAACTAATATACAACCTAAGTACAATGAAGTAAAAATGCAGACAATGAGGTACAAAATGCAGACAATGAGGTACAAACACAAAAAAGGCAGTTAAACAACTGCTGAATATTATATACTCTATGCCACCATTATATATATTTAATAAAATAATACGAAAATCTCCTTTACATACCATGACACCTTTTCATCATAGATGAACTGTTGAAACAAAGAGTGTAAAAGGGACATTAGTGGAGGCTCGTGTCATGAGAATCTCACATGTTTGGCCTCTCTCTCCTCCACTAGGGGGGGTGGCCGGGCTAGACCTTAGAGGGCCAGGAGCGGATCAAACCGTGAACCGTCAAACCGTTTCTGGCACTTACTTGTTCTAGATGTGTTGTGTTTTGTCCTCTTTGTGCGAGCAAAGATTTACTTGGCAATAAATATCATTCTGATTCTGATTACAGTCTGTGTTGTGGCACGCTAAACTCTTAATATGCAAAATCCAAGATTATCCTGTCACGCACACAAATATCATACTAATGAGGTTGCGTGTGTGTGTCTGATCTGAAAGAGCACGACATCAGACCTATAGTGTGTTGGGCTAATTGGAGAGTGATGCATTTGTCCTGGATTAACACAGGCCAGCTGATTCAACCTCTGATGATATATGATATTCATGGCACACTCTATCATGTATGTGCTGCGCACACAGAAAACATGCCTGCATCACAATTACAATGAATACCTTTGTAAACTATAAAGGCCATAATGGATACTTTTAAACACAAGCAATCAAAGCCACTTTAACCTTCTGTAGTGTGGTAGTGAAAGGGTTAACAATTTGGTAGTGTGGTAGTGAAAGGGTTAATGTCGCCATAATTATCAAAGATGAGCAAGGCAAGGACTGAATATCTGCAGAAAGAAAGAAGCCACATTTAGGAGAGGGACGCGTGAGTAAAGAAATTCAGCAAATGTATTTGGAAATTGTGCAGGATTTTATTTATTTATTTGTCTTTAATTTTTTAAGCCCACATTCTACCCGCTGCACAATGTACCGACATACTGTACAGAGGATTGATCGCTTCCCAATAAAACCAACTCCCACCTGGGCAGCAGCCAGCGAGCAGGGACGGGAAACCAAACTGAGTAAACTATGCAGTGAACTTAAGATTGGCCCAATGTGTTTCCTGCACTCTCATTTAATTTCAAAGTGTGTGTGTGTGTGTGTGCATGTGTGTATATGTGCATGTGTGTGTGTGTGCGCGTGTGCACATGTGTGTATGTGTGTGTGTATGTGCATGTGTGTGTGTGTGTGTGCGCGCATGTGTATGTGCATATGTGTGTGTGTGCATGTGTGTGTGTGCGCGTGTGTATGTGCATATGTGTGTGTATGTGCAGCATATGTGTGTGTGACTGTGTGTGTGTATGTGCATCTGTGCGTCTGTGTGTGTGTGTGTGTGTGTGTGTGTGTGTGTGTGTGTGTTTGTGCATACAATCCCTTACCGCAATGAGGGCTATGATAGAGAAGGTGTAATAGGCGGAGTCTCTCAGTAGTGTCCAGTGAGAGAGCCTAACTGCCTGCAGAGACAGAGAGACACAGCATCAGTTCACATCGTACACTGTCTTATAGTCCACCCATATAACTCTGTTTGATAGCATGTACAATAGTGCTGTATATATCGTGTATATACATTTATATATTTATATTTATTTACACCTGCTTATAACCCATACAATTCTGTTTGATAGCATGTACAATAGTGCTGTATATACCGTGTATATACACATTTATATATTTATATTTACACCTGCTTATAACCCATATAACTCTGTTTGATAGCATGTACAATAATGCTGTATATAACTGTATATCTTCTTTTTTTCTTATATATATATATATATATATATATATATATATATATATATATATATATATATATATATATATATATATATATATATATATATATATATATATATATCCTCATCTGTCTGTACATAGCCTACCTGCATATAATAAATATCTGTAGATATTATATCTATATCTATCTGTCCATATCCCTTACCTACTCTTACTAATTGCGCTACTGGCCAGTATGACTTACTACCATTTTGTCTTTAAACCTGTCTCACTGTATATATTAATATGACAACTCTGTACATACATCTGATTAGCACTACACTCAGTAGTGCTAATTTATATATTTTATACCCAGTTTAATCACCTGTACATTATATATTACTATTGCACTTTACTGTTACGTTTGCACTCTGGTTGGGTGCCACACTTAGTAAAGGTGTGTTTAGCTGCGTTACATAATTGGATACAACGCGGGATCCCCGCAATGCGATGACTAACGCTGTAACACTTAGCGATCTCACAGTCTTCCTACGCGGCAGGGGGTCAGCAGTGTGACATCTTTGAATTTGCCACTCCCAGGTATGCAATCGTTAACCGCTGAGAGGGAGGTCAAAAGGTGAAAGCAAACAAAAGTACAAAGCGTTTGCTTGCCCACACAGCCAACGCACTGCGAGCCCTGAAGGCAGTAGTATTTACATATACTAGCAGCACTATACTGTAATAATAGTTCTTTGTGGAAGAAACACATTAGGCTATTGACCATATTCACACAGTTGCCATTTTGCTCGTATGTCATGCTCAGGTTGGGTTCCCTTCCACCCTGTTTGAACATGAGAGCATCAGGTTGATTTTACACCTCTCGCTTCTGCCTCACTAGTTCCCTATTCTTAACGTAATGCACAATCTGTGATCGCATCACTGTGACTGGATTCTGTTTTGGAGGGGAGCTTATTCTTGTTAGCCTGCTCATTACCATGTGAGGGTCTGTCCTGTCCCTGCCTCGTCTCGATAGGATCAGAGAGAGAGAGAGAGAGAGAGAGCGTCTGTCCTGTCCCTGCCTCGTCTCGATAGGATCAGAGAGAGAGAGAGAGAGTCTGTCCTGTTTCTGCCTCGTCTCGATAGGATCCGAGAGAGAGAGAGAGAGAGAGAGAGAGAGGGGGAGAGAGAGACAGAAAGAGAGAGGCAGAGAGAGAGAGAGATAGAGAGGGAGAGAGAGAGAGAGAGAGAGAGAGAGAGAGAGAAAGAAAGAGAGAGAAGAGAGAGAGAGAGAGATGCAGCTAGTTGCATTATATTTCTTCAGGCCCGATCCTGTGTCACACACAGCGCTGAGGATACGATGGGACAACAGGATACCCAGCTGTATTCACCAGACCGCACTGGATTCTGATGGCCACACCTCTATTCTGATCGCACCACAGGGACTCAGGGAATAAACATGGATTAGACGGATCAACTACAACTTTAGACTATCAAAGACTAGCAAGGCTCCTGAGGCAGATACTTTACAACCTAATGTCTGCTCTAGTTTGACCTGAATTGTTTTTATTATGCTTATTGTAATGTTTTTATTGAGATGTGATATTTGTAGGATATCAAGGAATCAACAATTGTATACAAGTTTCCCACTACAGTGCTTGCTGCTGTGCCCTAAAGACCGCAATGGAAATACGTATGCATACCATGTGTATTCTTAATTTGTAGCATAAAATAAAATAAAATCAAAGCCCAGAAATACCTTTACCTATCAAAAGTCATTACCTCTTAGTTTTAGGTCACTTGGCGATTCATAAGCGTAATATTAAATGTCCAGGTAGGGAAATGAGGAAATAGCCTGCAGCTGATTGGGGAAATAGGCCTGAAAAGGCGGCCAGTGTTGGAAAGGAATTGCTTGACTTAACATGATGCACAAAACAAAACGTACAAAACAATGTAAGCGTTCTGCAGACCGTTTTTATACAGGCCAAATACAATGGCGGACAATAGGAACAGTGTCTGCGTTTCCCCCCCGAAAGTAGGCCGCACATTTGGTCATTGATTGATTGATTCATGTCTTTATTGAAGCAATAAAACAAGGATTGTGTAATACAATACAAAGAATATTGATCAAAAGGATAAAAAAACACAATAAAGCCCTGGCCTAGAGCTTGTTTCCATTGTGGTCCTTTATGGTGGTCATGTTAGTAGATCTTTGACCACGAGAGACAAACGGTCAGAAGCCTGATCATCATCCGAAACAACATTATTTAGGTGCGTCGGAAAACCCCTCCTTTGTGTGACCATAAATCATATGAAAGGGTATTCTCGGAGTACAGTGTACAGTGTACACATGAGTGCCTTAGATAGCGAACATAAAGTACAACGTGTGCTTGTGTGCAGGGCATGTTTATATGTAAGCATATGAATGTATGCATGAGTGCGTTTATATTTGCTGCTATGTGGATATAGATGATTGAATATTTAAAGGTGACATTTCACCGGCTGTGCTCGGTGCAAATGCCAGCGGGTCACAGCCGTGACGGTGCAGGAACACTCTCGCGTTCGGTTAGTGGCGGGTGTTTTTTTTTGCGGCGTGCTGTGACATCATACCGTACCTGGCCCGCGAATAAGCCACACACGCCGATGATGCAAAGGATGTTGAAGACGGCTGAGCCCACGATGGTGCCCACGCCCACGTCACCCTTAGTGATGAAGACCCCTGGGGAGAGGAAGAGTACACACACACACATGACACGTTATCACGGCATGGCACGCTGAAGTTGATATTTCCAGTGACAGCGCGGAGTCTCCGCCTTTACGTTGTGAGCAAACAGATGTCACACAGCTGTCACAACATACAGTATGTACACAGCTCAGCCGCTCGGGTCGTGGGATTATTATCACATACACATTGCAGTGGCATCTGCAGTGTGTTGTCAGTTAGTCTGTCCTCTGTGTTCCCACTGCATGCATGTCCCTCCCTCTCGTTCAGTTGTGTACACCAGTGTTGTAGTAGTGTTGTAGTTGTGGACTGATTTTCAGGACTTGTGACTCGACCTGGACTTGAGCACAGATGACTCGGACTTGGACTCGAGCATTGACTGCATTCGGACTCAGAAGGTGCAGACGATTGGCTATTGTGTCACAAAGTAAATAAACTCCCTTTTAAATGGTGACCGCTGTGTCATTTATGTTTAACCCTTTCAGCGCCGTGGGCCTAGCCCATCTTTGTTCCTACTGCGCCACCGCTCTAAGAGATAGGGATGCGTGGCGGTGTTTGCAGGGCTATATCTATATTCTATATTATAGCTATGGACACAATACTATCGCTCATTTGACATCAACTATCCATCGTTAAATATGTGAAAAAGAATAAATTTTTTCATGTATACGTTCGCGTATTATACTGTGGTGAATATAAGTATAGTTTCAGAGTGATCCTGGCTAATTCCAGAAAACGGCGCTATGGAGCAATACGTGAATTTTACTAAAAGCGCCTGGACACGCTACTATTTCCAAATCAAATGTATATAATAGGTATTATGTTTCATCATGAATACATGAAAGGGGGGGGGGGGGGGGGGCGTTTTTTGATGCTTTGATCGTCACCAACGACATGCGTTCTGGAGTACGTTACACATGGTCGTTGTGATCGATGTGAAATCATGGTTGGATCAAAGCAGGATTGATGTCATATAGTCCTTACCTTCACTAGGAGATACCCCAAAAAGAATATTCCAATTGTCTGATCGCAATTTCCAGTATTGGTGTCCATCGTGTCGCCAACATAATCCACCACAACACATGCATCGGGGGCATTGGCCGAGTTTCAATGTCATAGAGTGAACCGCTAGACTCGCCTGACCAAAAGAACTGCACCCGGAGTGAATTAAATGTAACACCGGGTGTGAAAAAAAGGTTTCGAGGGGTGGGCGATACTGCCACCTACCAGGATGCGGCCGGTATTGCACTCTAGCGATCTCAGAGTGATTCCCTATGGTAACCCCGAGGTCCGTGTGAGAGAAATGAATAAAAATATTGAATAAAAGAAACAACGATGAAAACCTGACTATACTCAGGTCTGGCGCTGAGCGGTTGGCGAGTTAACCCGACTATCCTCGGGTCTGGCGCTGATTGAGTTAATGTGGTTTAATGTAGACCTTTTTTTATTTGTATGTCAGCTCAGACTCAATCTTGATGACTTGGACTCAGACTCGGACTAGGGTAATGGGGACTCGACTCTGACTTGGACTCGGACTCGAACACTGGGGACTCGAGACTCGACCCGGACTCGAGATTAAGTGACTAGACTACAATACTGGTGCACACACACACACACACACACACACACACACACACACACACACACACACACACACACACACACACACACACACACACACACACACACACACACACACACACACACACACACACACACACACACACACACACACACACACACACACACACACACACACACACACACACACACACACACACACACACACACACACGATTGATCAAATTAGAAACAAGAAAGAGAAAAAAATAATACTAATAAAAGCCCTTTTCCTTAGGCTGGATTCTCCTGTGCTTATTGTGCGAGATGATCGTAACCTTTAAACACCATTCTAATGCGACTCAACAGTTGTTTGTTTGCTGCCAGGTCTCTGGGGATAAAAGCGCTGAAGCATCCGCTAAAGGGCACGCACAACACCGCCATTGTGCCACTCTGCAACTGCAGAGGAGGGGGGGAGGGAGGGAGGGAGAGGCGGAAGCACGTGTTACCTATGACGGAGGTGAAGAGCTCAGGGGCAGAGCTGCCGGCGGCCATGAAGGTTGCCCCTGCGACGTCCTCACTGAGCTGGAGGCGCTGGGGGGGGGGGGGGGGGGGGGCAGAGAGAGAGAGTTAACCACAGGAAGTAGCGTTGAACTTCGGCACAATCCACCAACCCTGTATCCAGTTCAAGGGTCGGAACAGTAAGAAAGCACACTCAGTCACACGCCTGACCCTTGACCCCAGGCACGTGCACACATAGGGGTACTCGAGCACCTACCCTTCTGAGCCTCATAAAAAGTGCCCTTTTTATTGTGTGTTGCGCATATAGACTGCCCTTCCAACTGAAAAATGTCAGGATAGAATCAAAATATTAGGTAAAGAGAGAGAGATGCCCCGTATTCCATTGCAGTTTGCACGGCCTCCTCAGCGTGCCTCTCCGCGGACCTATATATTTTATGCATAGCGTGGGTGGTGATGATGATGATGATAGAAACCGCTGTGGCACATACAGTTGAATGCTGGTATTATACTCATTGAGGGACACGAAGAAGTCAAGTCCGATGGGATTTGGGAATCTCAAATACAAATCGAGATTGGAATAAAAAAAGGCATTTATATTAAACAATACAGAATATACAGCACTTCTTGGGGTCTGTAGGGTAAGCACTACCTTTAAAACCCTTAAAAAATCATTGAAAGAGGAACTGCTAAAATCATATCTCTAATTAAAATTATAACTTAGGAATAAAATTGTCTGTATTATGTATCTCTGTTATATGTCAGTTAGTAGGTAGGTGTGTAAACCTACCCACGTTGTAGTTTTTTGTTTTGTTTTTGTTTGTGTGTTTTGTTTATTTTGTTATTGTTTTGTTTGTTCATATTCTGTTTGTATCTGTGTTCAGGCTCCCTCCAAAAGCTTTAAATAGCTTCTTGGGAGACCTGGCACATGCACACAATTTGCGACATGTTATCACATGAGGATACTCGCATGTAAAATGTATCGTGTGTGTGTGTGAATAAAAATTCATTCAAATTCAAATTCATTCAAAAAATTTAACACTTATTCCCTCCCCCCTGAACATTTATGGAGATGTATGGGCCTTTTAAGTCAGTGATAAAATTGTCTTTCAAGGATAAGTGAGCTCCTGCACTGATTATTAGTTCAATATTCAATATTTGATCACCAAAACCCCCCAAAAAGCATAAAAAGGGGGGCCCCCCGCCAAAAAAGGGCCCCCAAAAATGTGGCTTGCGCGCTTCGCGCCCTCAGTTAGAACACACACAGGTATAGTGCCCTTTTCAGCCTTTGAGCACCTGCCCCTCTAAAGTCCTGTGCACGTCCCTGCTTGACCCTGACCTCTGACCTCAGCTCACTGGAAGATAAACAACAACTAAAGCTTGTTAAGTCACAGCTAGTGTATCTAGGCCGAGTTTGCGTAAACAGACTTCTATCAATCCTCAACACCAGATCACAATGAAGCAATCATACTACACTTTATTTCTGTCATGCCTAAGCTTTTGTTTTCGTCCTCAAAAGCAGATTCATCAGTCGATGCTATTTGATCATTTCCCCTTCATCTTCAGAGAGAGAGTGAGAGAGAGAGAGAGAGAGAGAGAGAGAGAGAGAGCGAGAGAGAGAGAGAGAGAGAGAGAGAGAGAGAGAGAGAGAGAGAGAGAGAGAGAGAGAGAGAGAGAGAGAGAGAGAGAGAGAAAGAGAGAGAGAGAGAGAGAGAGAGAGAGAGAGAGAGAGAGAGAGAAAGAGAAAGAGAGAGAGAGAGAGAGAGAGAGAGAGAGAGAGAGAGAGAAGGAAGCTATTGGGTTATAGATCACAGAGCGGCCTGGAATCAAAGCCATTCCTACTGGTACACTACATGGGTCTGAGGATCGGCCGTGCCTAAAGCGCACATTCCTGGCCCTGGTTATTATTTCAACTGGAAACCATACAGTGTGATGATACATACCGTACATATCTTCTCCAGGGAGGGGACAAAATAGTCGTCACAGACCAAGGCTAGGGCACAGAACATATATATGGCCTGTGGACAGAGAGAGAGGCAAACATATTAGAGAAGTTGGAAACTGAATTGTACTCTAATCCTGTGTAATGCACCTTTACAGTGTTTGTGCTACACATGCAGTTTAGTTCAGTTTGTTGTATGACGCATCTTGTTCCACAAACTCTTTTCCTGTGTCCTGTCTATGTACCAACACCTTGGTGCACACAGGGTCAAGGAGGCGAGAGTCGCTCCTTTCTTAAACAGTCATTCTTGCTGAAATGCTGTCTGTCTTATTTCCTTTGTGATGGCTTATGGTCTCACTGTGGAATTGACAACCAATGTATAATATACAGTATGCATGGCTCCTTTGGCGTGGCTATAGGTACTGGGGCGCACGTGACCTGTCATTCCTCTGTGGAGTTTGGGGGCGTGGGGTTAGCTGGTTTCCTTGTGGTGGTGGTGGTGTGAGTGGCACATGGGCTGTTTGTGTTTTCCTTCGGTCATGACATGCTTTATCAGGGGGTGTGTCTTGGATGTGGTGGGGATTGATGCCTATGCCTATTCTTATGTCTGCACGTTCTACGTTGCACTACTTTTATTGTCTTTTATTACCTATTCTTTTATTTTTTTATTTTATTTTTTATTATCTTTTTCCACCTTCTTTTTCCTGTTTTTCTCCCATCCCAATGTTAGTTGTTATACCAATTCCCAATCCCCTTCCTGGTCGTCGCACACTCTACCCCCTACCGTCGGTCTGGGAGGGCGGAGACTATCACATGCTTCCTCCGACACATGTGTAACCAGCCCACCGCTTCTTTTCACCCGGCAGCGCGGACTCTCACTGGGAGAGTGTAACGTGTGGAAGGTCACACTACCTCTCCTAGATCCGTCCCTTGCTGTGCAGGCGCCCCAACCGAACTGTAGGAGTCGCTGTTTACAACGACCAGGACCCACCCACGCCGGGTTTCCCACCCGCTAACACTGCCAATTGTGTTAGTATGGACGGTCGGCCAACCCGGAAGCACCACAGCTGGATTCGATCCCACTGTCTCTGTGGTGGTAGACAGACGCTTAGTCCGCTGCGCTACCCGGCCGCCCTTTTATACCTATTCTTATGTCTGCACTTTATACATTGCTTTTATTCTGTCAAGTGTGTGCTAATTTTATGCCTATGTTCATTTTATGCTATTTTCTGTGGGACAGTGGGGCACTTTGGACTGCGGTCCATGTGTGAAAGGTGCTATATAGATAGAGTTATTATTAATTATTATTATTATATTGTAAAAAATGTATGCATTGAAATGTCTACCTCTTAACCCTTTCCCCGCCAATAACGTCGTACAACGGGTTTCAAGTTCATGCGAATTCTGCCAATAACGGCGTACTGATGATTCTGATCATAATTTCATATTTTCGCCATGGTATTCATATTTCACTCACGGAGCCTTGTCGGATGCTGTGTGAGCCAGCACAACTCTGCAACGCTTCAATACTGCCACCTGGTGGCTGATCGGCGAGTTGCAACCGGAAGTGGATCTCTTGTGATCCCGGTGCGTCTCCCTATTCCGTCCGGCCACTCGTTTATCGTCGCGGGACTCAATACACACACGTGGATATGGATCTTTGCCATAACTCAATAATTTACATGATTTGGGCGTGTATTAGTAATATACAAACCGGAAATGGATCGCATCGATCCCCACCACATAACTGGGATCTGTTTGCTCCACTCTCATCGCCCAACAGTACGAGGAGACTGACGTGAGTTTCAGCGTTTTTGTTTATCATTTTCGATACAAACTGCTCTGATCAATATATCACCCATACTACATGAAGCATCTAACAACTATCACGGAATTATAAACGACCCCCCCCTCCGTTCACCCGCGCATGATCAGTCATACCGTTTAGGACCATGTACAGTTGACATTTTTAATATAGCGTCGATCGGTATCAAACTGCATTTGATGATCTAATATATGCATTTGTGCCTATATCTCACGTTCTGGGAAATACAGCAGAAAACGATAAAAACATATTTATACTCTAGTCTCAACGGTATTTTCGTATGAATGTGTGAATGAAAAAGTAAAATGTTCCTACATCCTGAACGATAGATAATCGATGTTGAATGGGCCATAGTAATGTCAATTTAGCAATTGGCAGAGATCAAACAGCGATGGATATAAGCGTGGCAGAGAATGGGTTAAGCCTGACGGGTCCGGTACCGGTCCCAAAATAACATCACGTCATAAATCAATCTGTCTAGACTGTATGACATAATGTTTTTCCCCCCAAATGTATCCAAGAGTAAACATCCTAACCATGTCACAACAGCAGTCATAGTGTATATTTTCAGCAATACATTTGTTTACCAATAGGTTAAAGTGTTATTAGTGAGATTTTAGTTTTTGAAATGTGATAATATTTTCGCAGAGGTCCGCCATTTTGAATTAGTGGCCATCACCGAATGATGATGATTTGTAGTCATATGAGCACTGGGCATCCAGAGCTCTCAATGAGCGTTGAAATTTCAAAAAACTACAGTACCCAGGGAATTCTAGCCTCCTGCAAGCAAATGACTTGTGTATGAATTATTTTTATTTCTCTTATTTCTCGGGATACTATATCACAAAACTGAACGTTATTGGCATAGATTGGAGTTAGTTAGTGTGTCTACCTTCTGTGAACATTTAGCAACCATCTGTGTTGAAATCCGATTCTAAGAATCGAACTGTACATACAGTAGATTTCATTCTTCATTCTCGATGCACGCCTGGTGATACTAAATCCAAATTGAACTCTGCCATTTGAAAGGTTTGAATTTAATTTAATTTAATAAATATCTGCCATGTACCCAATAAATGAGAGAGCGACCTGTGAACCTGCCTGGGTGTCCCTTTGGCTACGTTTACACTGTAAGCCTTTTCTTTGTCCATTTCTTGGCAAAGCACCCCAGTTTCACCCTCACCATAGACAACTCCTTGGTTTCCCCTTCCCCCCAGGTCAAGAGTCTGGGTGTCGTCCTCGACAGCACCCTATCATATCATTCCATTCCCACATCAATAACACCATCCGGTCCGCCTACTTCCACCTTCGCAACATCAACTGCCTCCGCCCTTCACTCACTCCCAACAGCAGCGCAATCCTGGTCCACTCCCTCGTCACTTCCCGCTTGGATTACTGCAACTCCCTTCTCTTTGGTCTCCCCCACAAACTCCTCCATAAGCTCCAACTGGTCCAGAACGCTGCTGCCCGTATAATAACCAGAACCCCTGTCATCAGTCACATCACCCCCATCCTACGCCAACTACACTGGCTTCCCATTAAACACAGCATAGACTACAAGATCCTCCTCCATACATACAAGGCCATCCACAACCTCGCCCCTCCATACCTGTCCGACCTCCTCCACATCAACATTCCCACCCGGTCCCTCAGGTCTGCCTCCTCCATCAACCTGACCGTCCCCCCAGCCCATCTGTCCACCATGGGGTCAAGAGCCTTCAGCTGCTCTGCCCCCCGCCTCTGGAACTCCCTCCCCCCCGACATCAGGAACATTGACTCCATCATCCCATTTAAAACCCACCTCAAAACCCACCTGTTTAGGCAGGCATATGACTGATTAGATTTTTGTCTGATTTAATTTTTTAATGGATTATGATTGTAAATGAACTGTTTTTAAATTGTTGTACGGCGACCTTGAGTGCCTTGAAATGCGCCTTATAAATAAAATGCATTATTATTATTATTATTATTATTATTATTATTATTATTATTATTATTATTATTATTATTATTATTATTATTATTATTATTATTATTATTATTATTATGTATTGGTATAGAGCTCTACAATATATCAAGGTACATGAAGTAGCAAGTTGAAGAAAAGTAGAGGAATTCCGACAATGAGAGGCAATGTGACAATGATAATTATGTTGGAAATGAGAATGAATGAATCTCAAAATGCCTAAGGAAACCACACTGAGCACTGTGTGTGTGTGTGTGTGTGTGTGTGTGTGTGTGTGTGTGTGTGTGTGTGTGTGTGTGTGTGTGTGTGTGTGTGTGCACATGCGTGCATGTGTATGGATGGCGGAGAGGCATACTATAAGCCTCAGCCCATCACTGGCGGAGGTGAGGATTTGTTCATTTAAGGAGAGTTGAGGGTCAAAGGTCACATGTAATCTCTGTGAGAGGTCTTTAATCCTGGTGTGGATTGGGGGTTGAGATGAGGGGGATCGGGAAAATAACCGAGATCATCACTCTCCCCAACAGGACTGGTTTAGAGGCTTTTATTATGCACCTTTTCCACTGCATGGTATCTACTCGACTCTACTCTACTCTACTCTACTCACTTTAGGTACCTGGTACTTTGTTCCTTTTCCACTGCAGGTAGTACTCAGTTTGTCTCCGTGTGGGGAGGCGGGGCCGCTGGCATATAGCCATGAGAGCTCCAGCATAGCTATGTCCGTGAGGGCTTGGAGCAAGCCAGAGTAAAATGAATGAATGAATGAATGAATGAATGAATGAATGAATGAATGAATGAATGAATGAATGAATGAATGAATGAATGAATGAATGAATGAATGAAAACTTTATTTAACAGATTGCAGAATGGGTACAATACAGTACGGCTCAATACACACAATTGTTAAGGGGATGCAGACCAGAGAAAGACGTTTGTCTTGTTTACATCAGGGTCCCCCATTTTCAATTCATATTGACATTTATGACATACTCAACATACATGACATGTACATGGGTACCTTAGTCGTATAGTGTATCTTGTAGACCAGGCCCATTGCAAGTCGTCTACTCTAAGCCATCCTAGGTTGTCAAAGTGTGCAGGGGTGAGGTGGGTTCTAGGAGTCAGGTCAAGCAGTAGTCTGACCAGTTTGTTTTGTGATGTTTGAAATCTTGTTTTTAGCGCCTTTGAGGTGCTTTGGTACCATGAGGTGCAAGCATAGTCGTTTTCAATCAATCAATCAATAACAACATTAACCAGACTCTCGTTGTGTCTATTCTGCTAACGTTAACGCTACCTCTTGTGTCTATTCTGCTAACGTTAACATTACCTCTCATTGTGTCTATTCTACAAGCTTTAACGTTAGCACATTAGCACCTAAGCTAACAACAAGCTTTAACGTTACCTCTCGCGTCTATCTGCTAACATTAGCATTAATAATAACCGGTTTAAAATGGATGGTGATTACCTCACGTTGTGTCTATTCTACTAGCATTAACGTTACTAGTACAAACAATCAATAGGCAGTTATATTGATCACGCTATGTTCGCTAGCCATGCTAAAACACAATTACATTAGCACCTTAAGCTAACAACAAGCTTAACACATCAGCAATCTTTTTGTGAGAGTAAACTCTCCGCTCTGTGGTAAATTGTGTTGATGTCGGTTTTGTTTCATCAATAAATGAGGCAGAATACACAGTGAATCTATCCTTTTTTGTTTATTGCACTTGTTCCTGCTGCAAACAAATAATGAATCCTAAGCGAGGCATTAAAGATGGCAGCTTTCTGTTTTTGTGCAGACGCTCCAACGACAAATCAGTGGTCTGCAGTGTTTCACGTCACTTTTCTGGTACCACTTCTACCCGCTTGGAACCTCGACAGAGCAGGGACTAAAAAAGTACCCAAAAAGTACCTGGTACCAGGTACTTTGGTAATGGAAAACCGAAAATTCAGAGTAGAGTAGAGTAGAGTCGAGTAGGTACCATGCAGTGGAAAAGGGGCAATAGGGGTTCTAAAATAAATAAATGAAGCCCATCATGGAGCTCTGTTCATGAAACAGACACCAGAACCCAAGACACAGGTATCCTGACCTCGCTGGGGACAGTGAGGGCAACACAGCGGCCAAGAATGCAGCCCCCCGGCACTGATGTGTTATTGGGATAAAGAGTTATTTAGCGGGTGACCTGTGCTGTAGAGCAGGGGTCAGAAACCTTTTTGACATGGAGTGCCTGTTTGAAATATAGTTGTAACTAGTGTGCCTCAACAATATTCCATGCATCGTAATTTTTTTTTCTCATAATCAGGTATTTTTAATGATAATTTTTACATTATTACATCATTATTGTTATTGTTATTATTAACAATATTATTATGATGGTTGTATCAACCCTAAATCTGAGTTGGGGGGGGGGGGATGCAATGCAGACAAACAGCTGCATACAGTGCGACCATTTCACTCACATTTGCCCATTCATTTTTGGACGTACTGTACGTGTGCTGTCATAGCTCCACCTACAGGCCTAATGGAGAACACCAGGAGAACACCAGGATGTGAATGGAGGGTGAATGTGAGGTATATCGTGTAAATAAGTTTTGATTGATCGCAAGACTACACTGTAAAAAAAAAAATAATAATAAGTTACCAGAACTTAAAAATATTGAGTTGAGTTACTGTGCATTAAGGTTTTCAGTTTTCAATCCATAATAAGTTAACAGAAAAATAAGTACACAACCACATTATTTCAACCTAATAAAACTATGTTTATTGTCATTGTTTTAAGAACACAAGTTGACTTGGTAATACTCACATTTTGAGTAAAAAGAAATGGCTTTTAACATGTGCAATGTTCAATGAGATAGAAAAATAAATAATAAAATTTGTTGATTAATCCCACTGGTCACAATGGTGACCGTAATAATGTTTTTGTTATAAGGCTCTGCAAATGTTACTGAATGATGTAGCAATGTATTTCCAGCTAAATTGAAATAATAAACAAATAAAGGGTCTCAATTAAATATGTGGTAGTAAAAAGAACCTGTGGGAGGATTTCAACAAGATAAATGCAACAACAGTGCAAAATATTTCACTATAATATTTCAGAGCAAAAAAAAAAAAATATATATATATATATATATATATATATTGTATGTATATATATATATATATATATATATATATATATATATATATATATATGTGTATATATATTTTTTTTTTACTGCTGCCCCCTGTGCCTATGCAAATGCCCCCGCGCGCGTGCCTAGGGTTGCCTACCCCTGCTGTAGAGGCTACGGCTTCTTCTGGTCTGGTTTCAGTCACATTCAATGGCAGTTTCTATTCATTGTGGGATCAGAGTGGAGCGGCTTCCTTTGTAGCGCTGTAGCTGTAGCGGTGTAGCTGTAGCTATAGCAGTGTAGCTGTAGCGCTGTAGCTGTAGCAGTGTAGCTGTAGCTGTAGCGGTGTAGCTGTAGCTATAGCAGTGTAGCTGTAGCGCTGTAGCTGTAGCAGTGTAGCTGTAGCGGTGTAGCTGTAGCTATAGCAGTGTAGCTGTAGCGCTGTAGCAGTGTAGCTGTAGCAGTGTAGCTGTAGCGGTGTAGCTGTAGCAGTGTAGCTGTAGCGGTGTAGCTATAGCAGTGTAGCGGTGTAGCTGTAGCAGTGTAGCTGTGTAGATGTATCTGTAGCGGTGTAGCTGTAGCGGTGTAGCTGTAGCTGTAGCGGTGTAGCTGTAGCGGTGTAGCTGTAGCGGTGTAGCTGTAGCAGTGTAGCTGTAGCGCTGTAGCTGTAGCAGTGTAGCTGTAGCGGTGTAGCTGTAGCTGTGTAGCTGTAGCGGTGTAGCTGTAGCGGTGTAGCTGTAGCGGTGTAGCTGTAGCGCTGTAGCTGTAGCAGTGTAGCTGTAGCGCTGTAGCTGTATCAGTGTAGCTGTAGCG
This sequence comes from Notolepis coatsorum, assembly GCF_963971535.1. Taxonomy (NCBI): domain Eukaryota; kingdom Metazoa; phylum Chordata; class Actinopteri; order Aulopiformes; family Paralepididae; genus Notolepis; species Notolepis coatsorum. Next base: position 113,299,833 of record NC_140171.1, on the reverse strand, counting down.
GTGTAGCTGTAGCGGTGTAGCTGTAGCGGTGTAGCGGTGTAGCTGTAGCGGTGTAGCTGTAGCTACAGCGGTGTAGCTATAGCAGTGTAGCTGTATCTGCAGCGGTGTAGCTGTAGCGGTGTAGCTGTAGCGCTGTAGCTGTAGCAGTGTAGCTGTAGCGGTGTAGCTGTAGCGCTGTAGCTGTAGCAGTGTAGCTGTAGCGGTGTAGCTGTAGCGCTGTAGCAGTGTAGCTGTAGCTGCAGCTGTGTAGCTGTAGCGGTGTAGCAGTGTAGCTGTAGCTGCAGCGGTGTAACTGTAGCAGTGTAGCACAGCAGTGTAGCTGCAGCGGTGTAGCTGTATCGGTGTAGCTGTAGCGGTGTAGCAGTGTAGCTGTAGCACAGCAGTGTAGCTGCAGCGGTGTAGCTGTAGCGGTGTAGCTGTAGCGGTGTAGCTGAACAAAAGCAATGTGGAAAAAAGGTCTGTGCTGTTCTTGTGTTCTTATCGTTTTAGACTACCAAAAAAACACACACTAAAGATGTCCCATCATTCATGACAGCATTGGAACCAAATCAAATCAGAGTAACCGATAGATGTGAGGCTTTAGTGTATTGTTTGATGTAGGTGAGTTTAAATGTAAGCGTTTCGAAACACTTTGCGGGTCACTGAAAACTGCGCTTTTGGAAAACGCCTTCTAGGATGGAGATTTTTAAATGTTTTAATTTTGCCTGTATATGTTTTAGACAGAAGGAACGAAGCTCAAACGGAGCTTTTGGAAAATGTGAACATCATGACCAATGGCCCCTGTCCACACATATACAGAGTATTAACCCTTTCACTACCACACTACAGAAGGTTAACCCTTTACTATCACACTACAGATGGTTAACCGTCTGTAGTGTGATAGTAAAGGGTTAACCTTCTGTAGTGTGGTAGTGAAAGTGTTAACCATTTGGTAGTGTGTTAGTGAAAGGGTTAAAAATGTTTTCTCTGCAATCAGAACCATGGAGAGATCCCCGCAGATGTAAAAATAGAAAGAGTTTCTGAGATAAAATGTCTAGGGGTAGTTATTGACCAGAAATGAACATGGAAACAACATGTTAACTCTATTCAAGGAAAAATATCTAAGTCAGTAGCAATATTGTATAAATGTAAGGATATATATATTTTTTTTAACCACTTTTTCTCCAATTTTCGTATCATCCAATTCAACCCTCCCCTGTCTTTGAACGCTGTTTCATGCCTCCCACAAGCCGGCTGCAATGTGGACTAAGTCATACATAGCACGAGTCCCCTCCGATACTCGAGGTAACAGCAGTCGCATCTTTCCACCTGCGCGGCTCGATCTTTCAGCGTCAGGTGTCTGGGCTTTGGAGGGGCCCCGCCCCCGTCGCTTCCTGATTCTACTGCGCAGGCGCACCAACCGACCTGTAGGAGTCGCTGTCCACAACGCCCGATCCCCACCCATCAGTTTCCCTCCCCCTAATACTGCCAATGTGTATTAGTGCGGACGACCAGCTAAACTGAAAGCAATGTGGAGCGCTGGGCTCGAACATGGAGGCGAACCTGTTCGAGCCCAGTCTCCAGTATTCGTGGTGAGCGCCTTGCCCACTGCACCACGTAGCCGCCCATGTAAGGATATATTAAACTACAAAGCCTTGCACATCATTTACTGCTCACTTATACTTCCTTACATATCTTACTGTGTGGAAGTATGGGGGTCGACATTTAAAAAGACAGTAAATCCAATAGTCTTACTGCAAAAGCGGGCCATTCGGAACCTTTTCAAGGCTGGTTACTATGAACACACAAATCCATTGTTTATAAAGTCTCATATTATGAAATGTAATGATTTGGTTTATTATAAAACTATGCAAATAATGTACAGAGCTAAAGCAAAGTTACTCCCAGACGGGGTGCAAAGGTTTTCTTTCAATACATGAAAGAAAATATGATTTGAGAGATATTTGTAAATTTACTGTTCAAAAAGCTAAGAAAGGGATTAAAAGGAGGTGTATTTCTATTATTGGGGTTAACTTGTGGAACAATGCTGATATACATTCGGGGGCCATTGGGATTAGACTTTGAGGCCAGCTTTTCATTACAAGTTTTCACTGTGCGTGAGGTTGTTTGTAGAGCTAAATCTATATTTTATATTATTGCTGTGTCCATTGTCATTGTCAATTGACAGTATAAACCTTCCCTATGCCATATATGCCATAAAGAAATAATTCTTTCATCAATACGTTCCCATTTTATAGCGTCGTGAATATGACCTATATACCGCAATGGTCTGGGGAAATTCCTGCAAAGCTAGTTATAGGGTGCTAAGCTAATAACGTTAAATCGATTGGCGTTTCGGCCCTACACAAGCTAGAGTTAGAAATCAAAATGCATATGATCGGTATCATGTTCCACCATGAATGCATGAAAGGGGGGGGGGGGGGGCGGGGGAAGTCGTTTTTGATATTGATTACCAATAACGGCATTCGTTATTGCAACATCATACGCTGACCGGGTGGATGGCTATGAGAACAAGGCCCGATCACACTGAAATTGACGTCAAATCGCTCTTACCTGTGGCCGGCTGGATTCCAAAAAGAATTTCCCAGTTATTTGATCGCCATCTGGTAGATCGATATGTCCATTGGCTGATGCTATATTCCTTTACTGCATACTGAATTTGGCGTCGCAAAAAGTATTCCAGGCGATCTGGTGAAGCCATAGCTTTAGGCTAACAGAAAAGCTAACCCGGAGCGTAAAAAAGTGACACCCGGTCTGCATTCTCGAGACAGCGCCAATACCAGGATCTGGCCGGTACTGCACTTTCGGAGTCCCGATATGCCCTTTCCAGCCAAAAAACAGCTCTGTGACATTGAGTAGGATATTAAAATGGAATAAAAGCAAAACCGAGTTTACCATGTATACGTGATTGGCCGTCAAGCGCTGGCTCTCAATCACGTATACGTGGTTGGCCGCGGATCGGTTAAGAATGAGTAATTTGCTTTTGGTTTTTAAGAAAATGGTTTGTAAAGCTATTTTTGAAAACTACAAAGGTGAAAAATTGCTATTTTCTTTTAGGATACTGTTTGAGTCTTAATTTTTTTAAGAATATAGGACAGGCATATATATAAGCATTATTCTTCAGCCTGTACCTTTTCAGTCACTGTAAAATCAAATATTATTAAATGATTGTGTATATTGTATTGTGTGAGATGATGACTGAATAAACTACTACTACTACTACATCAGGTAATAATAATAATTGTTAGACTAGACTAGAAGTCTTTATTTGTCATGCAGTTTTAACACGCGACTGTCTCTCTGCACTTTTCCCATCCCGTTGTCCTTCCCCCCCATGGGCAGCCGGGAGCAGATAGGGCGTCAACGTGAGCCACGCCCCAGGGACCAATCCAAGTGCTCCTGTCCGTCTTCGTCAAGGACGCCACAGCGTTAGCGATCTGTTGTGCATGTTTTTCCATTGGGTTTAGCTTATCGGGGGGAAACCCTTGCGAGCACGGGGAGAACATGCAAACTCCACACAGAAAGGCCTGGGAGATACCCCACCTGAGTACCTGGCATCATGGAAACCTGGTCCCCAAGCGGGAATCAAACCCTGGACCTTCTTGCTGTGAGGCGACAGTGTTAACCACTACACCACTGTGCCACGGTCAGTTCATATGTGTGTTTTTGTGATGTTGTTGTGGATGGAGGGATTTTCTAAAACACCCTTGGTGTAGACAGGAAAGGTACTTATGAGAACATGTGTACTGTACTTATAGAGCCTACACTGTATGTACAATAGACCCCCCCCCCCCCCACACACACACACTGTATTCCCTTTAGAATGTTTTTTAAAGGGGCAGTTATAGATAGAGTGCTATCTATCTATCTATAGTTTCGGTGTGCCTTGCTGAAGCTGAATGACACTGGGTTTATAGCACTCAATGCATCAAGGAGAGGAGTTTTTCAAATGTGTTTTTCTTTGTGTGTGCTTTGAGTGCTACAAACCCAATGCCATTCAGATATCTACAAAAAGCAGCAAAGTACACAGAAATCTGAGTTGGATATATGGATGGATATATACAATCTGGGTTGGAGGAAATATGTCTGTTTTTTCAATTTTGGGTGAATTTCCCCTTTAAATGTATCTATTTGTTTAGTTAGTTAGTTAGTCAGTTAATTAGTCAGGCTAGTTATTTCCATCTTACAAACTACTGATACAGAATTTCTTTGTCAATTAAATGTAATGTAACGGAGCGGCAGTGGCTCAGGAGGTAGAGCAGTCGTCTGGAAAATCCGGAGGTTCCCGGTTCGATTCACGCTCCTCCCGGGCAGCGTGTCGGAAGTGTCCTTGAGCAAGACACTTAAACCCTAATTGCTCCAGATGAGCAGGTTGGTACCTTTGCATAGTTGCCTCCGCCGTCGGTGTGTGAATGTGCGAGTGAATGGGTAAGATGTGAGGAACAAATTATTTATATAGCGCTTTTATCCAAAGCGCTTTACAATTATTGCAGCCATTTACCATTTAATGTTACCATCCGTATTCAGTAAAACTGGATTCTGCATTTCTCTCAAAATACAAGGCCTCTGCAGCTCAGAGTCCAGTACTCTAAATATAATGCAGGGTCAGTGAAAAGTACAGTAAGGCACTTTGTACAAAACCGCCAAACAGCATAGACTATGCTATGCCATGTTAAAGATTATAAATTGAAGGGTAGCGGCTAGCGGTAATAAATATTTTAGCAGGTTCTTTTTCACCTTAGGACCCCAGAATACGTAAGGAACATGGTGCTCAGAGCACTGAACTAAGATTCCTTTCAGCTGGCCTTCTGTCGCAGGGAAAGTGAGAGGCTGCGTTAAGTGTCTTTCCCTACAGAGTCAGAGGAGAACATGTGACAAGAGGCTGAATAGTCTAGGGATGCACCGATCCGATATTGGTATCGGTATCGGCCGCCGATATCAGTAAAATAGCTGGATCGGGTATCGATAACATTTAAAAAATATCTGATTTTTTTTTTTTTTTTTTTTTTATAGATAATAAATAAAATAAGAAATAACCATTCAGTACATTTATATCTATGTGTTAATTTGTTACATTTAGTTTCACTAAGTTAGGAAAGTAATGTTTTAAGTCAAGCCTGATCAAGTTGCCTTGCACAAAAGAATGATCCCAGTCTCTTCCACACAGTGACAGTGAGGCATACAGTTTATTAATTGAATGAAGTTTATTTTCTGTCTTTGTTTACAACAAATCCAAAACACACTTGTGATCCTTTACAATTCTTAAAAACAAAATATATTTGAATATAAAAAAAAATATATGTGGATTAAATGTATTTTTTTAAACTTTTTTGGATGAAGAAAATTGGACAATGGGTATCGGATCGGTATCGGTATTGGCCGATACCCAAACCCAGGTATCGGTATCGGCAGGGTACAAAATAGTTACACGCCCAGCGCCATTGACTTGTAGATTTATTCTTTGGCGATTAGAATTTAAGGTCTGCGGCTAACAAAATACACTGCATCTACCGCTTCTCCTCCGCTCCAATCCACTCCCTCCAGGCCGCTCACAGTGGTTTAACACTGATGTAATATACATGTAGTACAATGCCAAAGCAACAGATGGCGATGTACAAACATGAAGGCCATTTTCAACCAATGAGAAGGGTGAACCTGTGATATCCTGTTCAGGCTTTGTCACTCACATCCTGTTAGAAAAAGTTTTGACGCCATTGTTGTTGTCGTTAGCTTACATGCTAACGTTAATGGCAGCGACCATAGCATTGTGGCTAGGCTAGCTATCATCGCTTAATAGAGCTAGTGAATGGATAAACAACGTTATTTAACATTGCAGAATGGGTACAATTACAATGCGGCTCAATACAAACAATTGTTAAGGGGCCCAGGGGGTGTAGACTGTTGTAGTTTGAGCTAATTTACACCATGCTCCAAAAAAAAAAAAAATCTGCCGAGCGATGTGGCGCGGGGAAGTTTTTCAAGTTTCAAGTTTCTTTAATAGTTGTCATACAGAAGTACAGAATACTTTCATGCAAAATGCTTCTTACTGTTACGCTCCAGAGACTGTGCTAAGACAAGATAGTATCAAATAACATCAAATAACATAGTATAGCATGTAATTTAGAAGAAGAAAATGAGGTCACAGTGTTCGGTATAGACATATGTACAATGTTCTGAGTTACCATATAATATACAATACTATGCAGTGTACTAATGTACAGTACTATATAGTGCAAAGCAGAAATGGGATGAGGTACAATTTAGGTACAATTTACAGTAAGGTGTACGAGTTGTAGTGCAATCCTTCATCAATAAATATAAAGTGTGGGGAGTGGGTGCTACAGTGTGTTTGTTTAAAGTGGGTGTGTGCTATAAAGTGTGTGGAGTGGGTGCTACAGTGTGTTTGTTTAAAGTGAGTGTGTGCGTGTGGATGTGTGTGCTATGTGCGTTTTGGTGGTTGTTGTTGTGTAGTGTTCATTGTTCGTTTAGCAGCCTGATGGCCTGGGGATAGAAGCTTCTTCTGAGTCTTTCTGTGCTCGCCTTGAGACTCCGGTATCGCTTGCCTGACCGCAGCAGTTCAAAGAGGCAGTTGTTCGGGTGACTGGAGTCTTTAATGATTCTCTTAGCCTTGCCCTTGCAACGCTTGTTGTAAATGTTCTGGAGGGTGGGGAGCCCCCCTCCAATTGTGCGTTCGGCTGAACGTGTCACTCTTTGTAGTCTGCTTCGGTCTTGTGCGATGCTATTCCCAAACCAGGAGGTGATGTTGCCAGTCAAGATGCTCTCTATTGTACATGAGTAGAAGTTCTTAAGGATCTTCTGACTGACTTGGAACTTCCTTAGGCGCCTGAGGAAGTAGAGGCGTTGTCGTGCCTTCTTCACAACACTGTCAATGTGTGTGGTCCATGTCAAGTCCTCGGATATGTAGGCTCCGAGGTACTTAAAGCTGTTGACTCTCTCAACCGGTGCCCCGTCGATGCTGAGGGGGCTGTAGTCCTTGGCCCCCGACCTCCTGAAGTCCACAATCATCTCCTTTGTTTTGCTGACGTTCAGGGAGAGGCTGTTTTCCTGGCACCATCCCGCCAGGACCTTGACCTCTTCCAGGTAGGCCCTCTCGTCGTTGGCAGAGATCAGGCCCACCACCACTGTGTCGTCAGCAAATTTGATGATTGTATTGCTACTCCGCTGAGCCACACAGTCGTGTGTGTACAGGGAGTAGAGGAGGGGACTCAGAACACAGCCCTGGGGGGCCCCTATGTTGAGGGTGATGGATGAGGAGGTGCAGTTGCCTGCTCTCACCACCTGGGGTCTGCCAGTCAGGAAGTCCAAGACCCACTGGCAGAGGTCATAGTTCAAGCCCAGGTCCCTGAGCTTGGCTATGAGTATGGAGGGGACTATGGTATTGAATGCCGAGCTGTAGTCGATGAATAGCATTCTCACATAGTTCCCCTGCCTCTTGTCCAGGTGTGATGCTGCTGTGTGCAGCACATGGGCTATGGCGTCCTCCGTGGACCTGTTGGGGCGGTATGCAAATTGCAGGGGGTCCATGTTGATGGGGAGGAAGGAGCAGATGTAGCCCTTTACTAGCTTCTCAAAGCACTTCATGGCTATGGAGGTGAGAGCTACAGGGCGGTAGTCGTTGAGGCAAGCAGGCTTGGATTTTTTGGGTACAGGGATAATAGTGGACTTCTTCAGGCAGGTGGGGATGACAGCCTGTTCTAAGGACAGGTTAAATATGTCAGTGAATACTGGGGCCAGTTGGTCGGCACAGACTTTTAGGATGCGGCCGGGGATGCCGTCCGGACCTGCTGCCTTCCTGATATTCACTTTTTTAAAGGTCCGCCTCACCTCATGCTCTGTTACCCTGAACACTGCATCTCCATCAGCAGCCGACCCCCCCCCCCCCATTGCCGTGGCTTGTGGGCTGGTGTTGTTATTACCAGCATCAAACCTCGCATAGAAGGTATTGAGGTCATTTGCTAAGGAGATGTCACTGTTCAGTTTGAGGGAGGCGCCTTTGTAGTCTGTCATCGTTTTGAGCCCCTGCCACATAGCTCTAGAGTCAGCTTGTTCAAACTGGAGTTCAATTTTATCCCTGTAGCGCCGTTTGGCCTCTGTCACTGTCCTCCTTACGTTGTGTCGCGCCACATTGTGGTCATTCATGTTGCCTGCCACTAGGCCGTCGTTGTATGCTTTGGTGCGCTCTCTCAGAGCTTCACGGACGGATTTGTCTACCCAGGGTTTTTGATTTGGGTAAACTCTCATTTTGGTAGTGGGGATTGTTTCTTCCACCAAAGTACAAACATAGTCCAGCACTGCCTCCGTGTAGACATTAATGTTATCTGTGTCGCGGAACACGTTCCAGTCTGTGCAGTCAAACGCAGCCTGGAGTGTCTCCTCTGACGTCAAATCCCATTTCTGCACCTCTCGCGAGACTACAGGAGTACTTTTGATTCTCTGTTTGTACTTTGGTGAAAGAAAAATGGACGCGTGATCTGATTTACCAAAGCCACTATCAGAATGAGCCTTGTAGCCACATTTAAATTGCGTGTAACAGTGATCTAGGATGTTACCGCCTCTGGTGTTGCAAGTCACATGCTGATAGAAGTCAGGTAATACCTTTCTCAGATTGGCGCTATTGAAATCACCCAGCACTAAAATGGTGGCGTTAACGTTCGCCGCTTGTATTCTATTTACCTCGTTGTGGAGTCTGGAGAGCGCGACGTTGTTACTGGCTTGCGGTGGAATATACACTCCGATCAGGACGATCGCCGTTAACTCCCTCGGGAGGAAGAAAGGACGACACTTGATGGTTATATATTCCAGGTCTGGGCAGCAGTGGTTGGATAATTCCTTCACGTTAGTTGGATCGCTCCAATTGTTGTTAAACATGAAGGCGATACCTCCTCCACGTTGTTTGCCGGACTCTGCTGTACGATCCTTGCGGTGGATGAAGAAGTGTTCGGCTGGTTGAATTGCGTGATCTGGGACGTCCGGCGACAGCCACGTCTCGGTGAAGCAGAGAACGTTACAATCTCTAACGTCTCTTTGGTATTGAATCCTTGCTCGGATATCGTCCAGTTTATTGTCAATTGATTGTACATTGGCTAGCAATATACTGGGTAATGGCGTTCGGTGGCGTCTGGATCTCAGCCTGTTACGGATCCCAGCTCTCTTCCCACGCCGTCTGGTTCCTTTGTTCCTGGGATCAGGCTCTGGTCCCATTTTCCTGAGAATCTCCTCAGGCCATTGTTGCGGTTCGGAAAGCTGGTCCAGTGAGTAATCCAATCGGTAAGTTTCCCGTAATCCGATGTCTATAAGTGACTGACGGTCATACACATTAAATGCACCTACTGTTGGTACAGACAAAACTCTTAAAACTATAAATATTAACAAAAGTAAGCACAGTCTCGACGGAGCGAACAAAAAGGCAGCCGGTCCGAGCAGCGCCGGGGAGCGCTCGATTCAAGGTGAGCGGTGAGCGACTTGGGGGCGGGGTCAACATGAGCGATTAGCGGAGCAATTCGTTTCCTTATATCGCTTCCTTCAGGGTTCCAACTTGTGTTGACAAAATGCAACCCTGCTCAGCTACGGGGAATCAGCGCTCTCTCTCTAGACTAGAAAGGTGCACTCAGTAGAGCACAGATGTCCGCCAGGGCGGCAGCCACTTAATAGATTGGATTTGTAATGCACTTTTTGTTCACTGGGATCCCAAAGTGCTACACTACATGGTTAAAACAGTTAAAAAAATAGAAATAAAATAGTTATTAGTAAAACAAATAAAATAAAATACAGAATAAAAATAAGATAAAAATAGAACATAGTTAATTAAAAACATAGTATAAACAGACAATTTAAAAACAAAAGCGCAATAAAATTAAAATAAAAAGCTAACAGTCAAAGGCCTTTTTGAACAGGTAGGTTTTCAGGCCTGCCTTCTCTATCTATCTATCTATCTATCTATCTACTGTATCTATCTATCTATCTATCTATCTATCTATCTATCTATCTATCTATCTATCTATCTATCTATCTATCTATCTATCTATCTATCTATCTATCTATCTATCTATCTATCTACCTCTCTCTCTCTCTGTTCAATGATTTAAAGTGGCCAAACGTTACAATATAAATAATACTAATTGGATTTGTGGCTGGTAAAAAATCTGCCCGGCTGGTAGTTTTTAAAATCTACCAGCCAAATGGCTGGTAAGTCAAAAAGTTAAGTTTGTTCCCTGGGTATCGGTATCAGGACTGAAAAAGTCGGATCGGTGCATCCCTAGAATAGTCCATTTGGTAAAGTAGCTCTGGCTGTTCAGCTCATGTACAGCTACTAGAGTACAGAGTCAGTGCTCTAGGCTCAGTGAAATTATATGGTAGCAGTCCCTATAAGACAAGGTATTGCGATTCATCGACATTGTTTCATGGTGCTGTAATTAACACAAGGATTCAATGTCCCTGATGACATCGCCGATGGCCATATTCAAACTCATTTACTCTCAATAACTGTCCAATTAAATGAATATGTGCAATAGGAGTTTTTGGCTGTGTGAGATTATGTGCAAAATAAATTGGCATTGTTTTTTGGTAAAGTGTGCCTTTAACTTTGTCTGAATAAAAAAAGAAGATAATAATAAATAGCCGTCCCATATTTCTTTTTCTGAAAAGTGGGACCAGCTGTACGTCACCAAACCGGGCAGGACCGCTAAGCTCTATATTAGCCCATCAGCCTCCATAGTCAGTCAAGCACGGAACCATGCCATGCATCCAGGTGAGAGGGGAGAGAGTTCAGTACGTCGCTGCCAGGAAGACAGATGGAAGGGTATGTTGTGGTCACTTAGGAGCCCACAGACGGTGGTGTAGAAGTGGAAGTTCTGTGAATACTGGGGTCACTTAGGAGCCCACATACGGTGCTGTAGAAGTGGAAGGTCTGTGAGTACTGGGGTCACTTAGGAGCCCACATACGGTGCTGTGGAAGTGGAAGGTCTGTGAGTACTGGGGTCACTTAGGAGCCCACATACGGTGCTGTAGAAGTGGAAGGTCTGTGAGTACTGGGTAACACGCTGATGGCCGTCATGACTCATCCAGGGGGCTGGGTCTGCTGCTTATGTTCCACAGGAGACCAGCTTTAGCCACTATCATTTTACCATAATGGTAGTAGGCCTCGTAGCATAGTAATGGCCCGAAATACATTTAATGATGCCTCATGAGCTTTAAAGGTGCTATAGATAACATTCAGCCACTAGATGTTGCACTAGAGCAAGTCATTTATCTTATCAGGAGCATTCCACGTGGGGAAATGGGAAGTAGGGAGAGAATACATGCATGCAACAACATTCATTTTGGACCCGCCAACCTTTTTTAAATTATACATTACAAATTACACATATTAATCATTCTTTTGGGGGGGGGGGGGGGGGGGGGTTTATTACACACCTTTCAAAAAGCTCTGTAGATGTATTATTTATTTATTTATTTATTATTATTATTATTATTATTTTATTATTTTATTCTATCTTTTCTCCGATCCCCCAATTTAGTCGTTATGCCAATTTCCTTCCTGGCTGTTGTGCTGCCGTACTGTCGATACATGTGGAGTCGCCAGCCGCTTCTTTTCACCTGACAGCTAGGAGTAACCTGTGCAGAGGTTTACGCTATCTCCTCCAGATTACCTTCCCGCTGAACAGGCACCATGACCGACCAGTAGGAGTCGCTATTGTAACGACCAGGACTCATACCCCACTGGCTTCCCACCCGTGAACACTGCCAAAATGTGTTCGTAGGGACGACTGACCCAAGCCGGAAGCAGCACTGACAGTGGGAATCGAACCCTGAGTCTCTGCAGTGGTAGGCATTTAGGCAAGTACTTAGACCTCTACACTACCCAGCCGCACCGTGGATGTATTATACTTTTTTTTTTTTTTTATACTCTACAACAAAATATTATCTATAGCACCTTTAAAGAGAGGAGAAAAAAGGTGAAGAAGGGCGATGGGAGACGCAGCCAGTTGAGGAAGTTGTTTGGTTAACATTACACTTACTTGTTAATGCTAGCAGCCCATATACCACCCCTTGTGCCATCACTGTCTTTTGAAGGCCACACTGGGCTGGGTTTTTAATCTACAGCAAGTCGCTAGAAGCGTGCACATTATCTGCGGATGCGTTAGACTAAATATCCCTTGCGGAATGTCAGAGTGAGTGAGTGAGTGAGTGAGTGAGTGAGTGAGTGAGTGAGTGAGTGAGTGAGTGAGTGAGTGAGTGAGTGAGTGAGTGAGTGAGTGAGTGAGTGAGTGTGTGTGTGTGAGTGAGTGAGTGTGTGAGTGAGTGAGTGAGTGAGTGAGTGAGTGTGTGAGTGAGTGAGTGAGTGAGTGAGTGAGTGAGTGAGTGAGTGAGTGAGTGTGAGTGAGTGAGTGAGTGAGTGAGTGAGTGAGTGAGTGAGTGAGTGAGTGAGTGAGTGAGTGAGTGAGTGAGTGAGTGTGTGTGTGTGAGTGAGTGAGTGAGTGTGTGTGTGTGAGTGACCACAATTTGCCATGCGAAAAAAACTGATAGCTAATTTCTCATTCCCTGTCCTCCTCCTACATTTGCATACTTAGATACATACTTAGAGAGCGTCATGTTCACATCAGACGCTACGCTCACCTCATTCTCTCCTACCTTCCTTTACACCCTCTCCATTATACTGTAGATCCACTTCTCACTCCTTCTTTTTCCATCTACCTCTCTCTACCTCCCTCATTCTCTCTCCACCTCCCTCGTTCTCTCTCCACATCCTCGTTCTCTCTCCACCTCCCTCATTCTCTCTCTACCTCCCTCGTTCTCTCTCTACCTCCCTCATTCTTTCTCTCTCTCCACCTCCGTTGTTCTCTCTCCACCTCCTCATTCTCTCTCTCCACCTCCCTCGTTCTCTCCACCCCCCTCGTTCTCTCTCCACCTCCCTCGTTCTCTCTCCACCTCCCTCTCTCTCTCCACCTCCCTCGTTCTCTCTCTCTCTCTCCACCTCCCTTGTTCTCTCCACCCCCCTCATTCTCTATCCACCTCCCTCACTCTCTCTCCACCCCCTCGCTCTCTCCACCTCCCTCGCTCTCTCCACCTCCCTCGTTCTCTCTCCACCTCCCTCGTTCTCTCTCCACCTTCCTCGTTCTCTCTCCACCTCCCTCGTTCTCTCTCCACCTCCCTCGCTCTCTCCACCTCCCTCGTTCTCTCTCCACCTCCCTCGCTCTCTCTCCACCTCCCTCGTTCTCTCTCCACCTCCCTCGTTCTCTCTCCACCTTCCTCGTTCTCCCTCCACCTCCCTCGCTCTCTCCCCACCTCCATCGCTCTCCCTCGTTCTCCCTCGTCCTCCCTCGCTCTCCCTCTACCTCCCTCACTCTCCCTCCACCTCCCTTGCTCTCCCTCCATCTCCCTTGTTCTCCCTCCACCTCCCTTGCTCTCCCAACACCTCCCTCGTTCTCCCTCCACCTCCCTCGCTCTCCCTCCACCTCCCTCGTTCTCACTCCAAAGAGAGAGAGAAGAGAAGAAGAACTTGGCTCGCTCTGGCACTCCGCTGCAGACCCAGATGATGTCTTCTGCTAGCTTACACGGAGAGTTTGGAGTTCAGGGCCATTTGTTTAGCGTTGGTTTGGATGCTAGCCCACTAGCAATTACCCCACTATTGTGCAATTTGAGGTGCATTTCCACTGGGCCATAAATAAAATGGCACCAGTCCTGACCGGAGGGGAGAGGAAAGCAAAGGAGAACGGAGGAGAGTTGAGGAGAGCAAAGGAGAAGAGAGGAAAGCAGAGGAGAGGAGGAGAGAGCAGAGAAGAGAAGAGAAGAGAAGAGAAGAGAAGAGAAGAGAAGAGAGGAAGAGAAGAGAAGAGAAGAGAAGAGAAGAGAAGAGAAGAGAAGAGAAGAGAAGAGAAGAGAAGAGAAGAGAAGAGAAGAGAGAGAAGAGAAGAGAAGAGAAGAGAAGAGAAGTTTGGAGTCCAGGGCCATTTGTTTAGCTTTGGTTTGGATGCCAGCCCGCTAGCAATTACCCCACTATTGGGCAAAGAAATACTGGAGGATTTTCGTTGCTTTCTCCACTTGATCTCAGTGTTTGTACGTGTTTTTTCATTGGAATGTTTAATGTAAAAAGATTTAAGAATACACAGTAAAACGAGAACACCAAGAACACTACGTTATTATCTTCCTCTCTCTCTTTCTCCATCACAGACACACACACACACACATTGACACATATATATATAATATATATATATATATATACAGTATATACAGTATATTCTCACATACACACACACACGCATACATACATACATACATACATGCATGCATACATACATACATACATACATACATACATACATACATACATACATACATACATACATACATACATACATACATACATACATACATACATACATACATATATATATACAGTATAATTTCCACACACACAGGATACAGGTGAATGTAAACTTACACATAGTACGTGTAGGGCCACAGCTCCCTCTGTCCTCTCTTTGTTTGAGAACAAGTCTGTTGGGAACTCATGCAGAGCTGGAAGAGAGGAAAATGTAAGATTATACAAGTGTGCAAGTGTGTGTATATATATATATGTGTGTGTGCTTGTATCTTGGCAGGGAGTGTGGCAAAGGGGACACATTTAATGCCCAGAGAGGTCAAGATTATGAGCACGAAAACACATTGAACTCATGTGAACTGACGTGTGTGTGTGTGTGTGTGTGTGTGTGTGTGTGTGTGTGTGTGTGTGTGTGTGTGTGTGTGTGTGTGTGTGTGTGTGTGTGTGTGTGTGTGTGTGAACGAGACGGTCCAACAGTGCCCTGCCAAGGACTGTGTGTGTGTGTGTGTGTGTCCCTCCTGAGAGCGACCAGAGAATAGGGACATGGAAAAAGTGAGCTAGAAGAGGACAAAGCTAAGACAAATAGGAGAGAGAGGGGGGGGAGAGAGAGAGAGAGAGAGAGAGAGAGAGAGAGAGAGAGAGAGAGAGAGAGAGAGAGAGAGAGAGAGAGAGAGAGAGAGAGAGAGAGAGAGATAGGGAGCAAGAGAAAGAGCTAAATAGAGCAAAGGATATTTCGGGAAAGACAGGAGAGATGGAGGAGAGTGAGAGAGGTGGGGTGTGAATTTAAGCACTTTACAAACTCCACTCTTCATCTGCAAAATTTGAATGAGAGTGCAATTGAGCGAGAGTGAGAACGAGAAGGCAGGATCAGGATGAGAGAGAAACAGAGGGAGAAAATTGACAGAAGATGGTGAAAAAAAGAGCAGATTTTAAAGAACCCATGTTATTCTAGCCTCCATCCACAGCTAGGTTGCTTCCTCTCCTCTCTCTCTTTCTCTCTCCTCTGCTTGTTATCCATGTTACCCCACTTCTTCTTAGGGACCTGCACTGGCTCCCCATTGCCGCACAAATCCGCTTCAAGGTCCTCGACCTGGCATATCGCGTAGGCGAAGGGAACGGCTCCCGCTTACCTCTGGTCAATGGTCTCTAAGTACACACCATCAAGGTCCCTCCACTCTACATCCTCTGGCCACCTCAGACCCACTCCTATCCAAGCTCCGGGAGGGTCATCAAGGAGAAGCCGCCTATTCTCGCTCCACAATGGTGGAACGAACTTCCCACCACAGTTAGGACAGCCGAAACCCGACCAGTCTTTCGCCGTCGACTAAAAACACATCATGCACTCTTCCTACTATACTAATATGTCTTTACTACTATGCACTCAACACTGGAACACACACGTTTCAGCACTGTTTGATGATCATTGTTACTCAGCTGTAAGAGTTGTGCCCTTCCTGCTGACTTGTCGTACAGAACTTGTAAGTCGCTTTGGATAAAAGCGTCAGCTAAATGACGAAATGCAAATGTAAATGTAATGCTCGTTAGTCGGGCCGGGGACAGGCCCTCGGCCCGGGGCTGGTGTTGAGAGATCCTGGCCAGTTGTTCCTCCAGCACAGAGCCACCCCCCATCGCCATCTAGTCCTGCAGCAATCAAGTCTATAGACCTGTTCGCTGTCCACGTCAGACTCAGCGCATCAGTGGGACAAAAGGAACGTAATCCTGGTCAGAACAACATGGCAGACTACAATATATTTGCATTTGTTAGCCGTGCTAGCGATCTAAACAATCAATCCATGCCAAAGCTAGATATGTGTAAAAGGTGAAGGACTCTCACTCAAAGCCGTAGTGATTTGGTAAAATGACATCCAGCCGTTTTCGTTTGAAACTACTTTTAGTCAGGGGAGTGTCAGCAGCTCGTGCAGGTAGGGGGTAACTTAGTCACGTAACTCAGTTGGTATTGCTGAGTTACGTTACATCTGCTTCCACTGGTGAGGCTAGCCAGGCACCAGGCTATGTACTACTTTAGGCTAATGCTAGTGTCACACGGCCACGATAGCAACAAGGAACCCGACGTGGCAACCTGTGGATTTGGAACTCCCAGGGTTTATTCAGGAGCTGATTAGCCAATGAGGGAACCACAGAGAAGACTTGAGGGCGAGGCAGTTCTACCCAGTGGTGGAAAGTAATTACGTATTTTTACTGTACTTAAGTAAAATTCTGAGCTACTTGTACTTTATGTGAGGATTTTCATTTCAAACTTTATACTTTTACTCCACTACATTTCAAAGGAAATATTGTACTTTTTACTCAACTACATTTATCTGAACCCATCAGTTACTAGTTACTTTGAAGAAAAGGATGAAGATTATATACTTTCACAGCGGACATAATCAGAGCAGCATAACACACCTTTAACATGACCTATAGAGGTCAATGGATCGAGGATAGAATGCTCCCAAGCACTGGAATACACAAACATCATGTAGAATGCATACTTTTACTTTAGATACTTAAGTAAATTCAATAACAAATACTTCTCTACGTTTACTTAGACTTTGAATGGAGGACTTTTTAATCGAATCGAATTGTGATCAGTCGCAAATCGGTTCTGCACTACCTAATACAAGGATCAACACAGCAGAGATGCAAGGCAGACCCTCTCACCTCCTTATAATGAGCTGGCGGGGCGTGTCTGTATGCAAATGAGGAAAATGTGAACGCGCCTGGAGTTGTGAATGAGTGATGTCAGTTCATTCAGCGGAGCACAGCTGCGAACGTTTTCCCCCACTTACGAAGACCGTTTCACGTGTTCAGGAATCCGGAGGAGGATTTCTGAAATTTTTACCAAGACACTTACCAAAGCACTTACGAATGTGTTCGAGAATGAGGACCAATGATCACACGACACATCCATGAGGTGGAAGAAGTACACAGTTCCTTTACTTAAAGTGGTATATCTATGTTAAAGTGGTATATTGTCCAGTTCTGCTGCTCTGATTACGTCCTCTTGAAGTTGACAGGCTTCAAATGTGAAAATATATAATCTTCATAAAATGTTGCCATGTTTTCTATGCTAAATCTTTTTCTTCAAAGTAACTAGCAACTGATGGCTTCAGATAAATGTAGTGGAGTAAAAAGTACAATATTTCCTTTGAAATGTAAGAGTAAAAGTATAAAGTTCCCTAAAATGAAAATACTCACATAAAGTACAAGTAGCTAAAAATGTTACTTAAGTACAGTACTTGAGTAAAAATACTTTTCACCACTGATAAGATGTATCAAATGTCTTGTACTAATGGTAACTAGCATCCACTGGACCAACAGTGGCCACAAGGTCAGCATATGAAGTGGATGTGTGAACAATAAGCTAATAATAACTACAAAAGCACGCTTTGGTTCTGAGGGGAAATAACTAACTGTGGGCTACATCCATGGAGCAGAAAACGTGTTAAAGCACTGTACATAACTAGGCCATGTCCTCCCACAAAAAGCTTGAAAGAGCCTATAGGTTCACAAATTGTCTTTTGATGGTGGTAAGTGGAGAATAATAATGATGATGAAGCACAATAGGGGGAAAACGAGCCCATGAAAAATTGTGTATCACGCGTTCTTCCATGGTACATGTAGAGATGCATGAATTAACTACCTGTCAATCAAAGAGTGTGGAAGTTATGATGACGCCAACCCAACAGAAAAACAGGGAAAGAATACACTTCAGAGTGTAGACGTTATAGAGAGGAAAAGTCTCCCCCTCATAAACATCATAACACCTACGTCATACTATAGTCCAGGGGTGGCCAACCAGTCAGAGACTAAGAGCCACAAAAAAATGACTGTGGTACCACAAAGAGCCACACCATATACAGCGTTTCTCAACCTTTTTTTTCAGTCACGGCACCCTTCATGTGTTTATAGGTCTCACCCTCTGGCCTCTGAAGTTGCTAATGTCTTTTTTATTTGGGCCTCACAGGGTTAAAAGTACCCTGTGAGACCCACGGTTGCAAAATTACAAAATCACTTTTAGCCATTTAAAAAAATAATGTTTATTTAAAAAATGTTAAAGGGGAACTATTTTACTTATTTCTTTCACTATTTGGGCACTTTTACACAATTCCTGTGAGTCTATGGAACACCTAGGTTTTTTTTTTTTTAAATGCATTGTTTTGTATTTCTAATCAAGTACTAAAAACCGCATTTTTCTACCTCAAACCGTTTTGAGGCTGGGCTCCAACCACTGTGTGGCCTGGTGCCAACTGCCACATCAACTGCCACATTATTATGCAGCTGAGAAATCTCTGACATCACAGATATGCACATTTTCAGATGACTCAGTTCAGTGAGGGTGAATATTGTGAGAGGAGAATTGGAAGAATTCGCCACGACAACGCCTCTACTTCCTCAGGCGCCTAAGGAAGTTCCAAGTCAGTCAGAAGATCCTTAGGAACTTCTACTCATGTACAATAGAGAGCATCCTGACCGGCAACATCACCTCCTGGTTTGGGAATAGCACTGCACAAGACCGTAGCAGACTACAAAGAGTGACACGTTCAGCCGAACGCACAATTAGAGGGGGGCTTCCCACCCTCCAGAACATTTACAACAAGCGGTGCAAGGGGAAGGCTAAGAGAATTATTAAGGACTCGAGCCACCCGAACAACTGCCTCTTTGAACTGCTGCCGTCAGGCAAGCGATACCGGAGTCTTATGGCGAGCACAGAAAGACTCAGAAGGAGCTTCTATCCCCAGGCCATCAGGCTGCTAAACGAACAATAATCGCTAAACGAACAATAATCACTATGCAACAACCATCAAATGCACACAGCACACACACCCACAAGCACACACTCACTCAAACAAACAACACACTGCAGCACCCACTCTCCACACTTTAGATCACACAAACACACTTACACTTTATATTTATTGATAAAGGATTTGCACTACAACTCGTACACCTACTGTGAATTGTACCTAAACTGCACCTCGTCCATTTATGCCTTGCACTATATAGTATTGTATATTAGTACACTGCACAGTATTGTATATTGTATGGTAACTACGTCTACGAACATTGTACATATGTCTAAACTGAACACTGTGACCTCTTTTTTTACTTCTAATTTTTACTATGTTTTTATTTCATACTTATCTTGTCATGCACAGTCTCTGGAGCGCAACAGTAAGAAGCATTTTGTACAAAAGTATTCTGTACTTCTGTATGACAACTATTAAAGAAACTTGAAACTTGAACAATATGAGAATTAGAGACATATATCCTATTAATATAAGTCCACATAGCTAAGAAACAATGGTAAACACTGAAAAAAGCCATTTATAAGATAGTTCCCCTGTTGTTCAGCCTCACAATGCTATTTGATAGTAAATGTGTTTATATGTCCCACCCTCTGGCCTCTGAAGTTGCTAATTTCTTTTTAATTTGGGCCTCACAGGGTTAACCTCTAAAGCCCGAGATATACAGTAAAAGTGTATATTTTCAGCATTATGTTTGTTTACCAATTATTTTAACTGTTATTAGTGAAATATAAGATTATAGAAATCTCAGGGCATTGAGTCGGAAACCGGCGCATATTGACAGGAGGAAGTGGCACAGCCAAAAGTGAGTGTAGTCTTTTGAAGGAAGAGACTCAGGGCTTTCAAATTTCGAAAAACTACCCTACCCAGCCCCTGTCAATCATCTGACTTCTGGATTTACTTTTTAATTTCTCTTATTTTTTGGGATTATCTCCCACAAACCTGAACGTTATTGCCATAAAACAGAACGCAGTTAGTTTCTCTACCTTTCTGTGAACGTCTTGCAAAAAACGGTGTTGCAATATGATGAAGAATGGTGGAGAAATTTACATTATAAAAAAGATGGCAGAATTCAGTACTGTATCTACAAAACCTTCTGTTTAATCATCTTCCCTTTATTCATTTGCTTAGATTTTTCAGGTCTGGTCAATTTTAGCATGGTGTTATTTACAGTTAAAGATATATATTTTTTTTAAATAGAATTGATATTCTCCTTTGGTTCATTACAATTTACTCAAGCCTAGTAACAGACACACTATTTCTGACACTGATCCATATATGTCCCTAGATTCAGATACCAAGAACATGCAAATGGACCATTTAAAAAAAAATTGTAAATGTTTATTCTACGTCCTTATGGAATGAGTGACATAAAAAAAAAAAAGTAAAAAAAAAAAAAAAATTAAAAAAAAAAATTAAAAAAAATCTTTTTTTTTTATGGATGGAAGAGCCGCACATTGACGGGCAAAGAGCCGCATGCGGCTCGCGAGCCGCGGGTTGGCCACCCCTGCTATAGTCCATCCATATAACTCTGTATGATAGCATGTACAATAGTGCTCTATATAACATATATATATACTTCAATTTACTGCATATATATATCCATATCCGTCTGAATATACATGCATATAATCCTTCTATATACCTACTTATACATCTGCATATATCCCATATAACTCTGTATGATAGCATGTACAATAATGCTGGATATACCGTATATATATACTGTATATATATTCTTACCATATAGATTTATCCACATATGCCTGTACATACCTGTATATAATCCTTTGTACATACAACACTGAACAAAAATATAAATGCAACACTTGTTTTTGCTCCAATTCTTCCAATATTTTTTCTATGTACACAAAAGGCCTATTTCTCAACAAAAAAAAGATCACAAACTTTAAATATGTGTTAGTGAGCACTTCTCCTTTGTCGAAATAATCCATCCACCCGACAGCTGTGGCATATCAAGATGCTGATTAGACAGCATGATTATTGCACAGGTGTGCCTTAGGCTGGTCACAATAAAAGGCCACTCAAAAAAGTGCAGTTTTATCACACAGCACAATGCCACAGATTTTGCACAAGTTTTGAGGGAGCGTGCAATTGGCATGCTGACTGCAGGAATGTCCACCAGAGTTGAATTGAATGTTCATTTTTCTACAATAAGCCGTCTCCAAATTTGTTTCTGAGAATTTGGCAGTACATCCAACCGGCCTCACAACTGCAGAACACGTGTGACCACATCAGCCCAGGACCTCCACACCATCTTCACCAGCCCAGGACCTCCACATCATCTTCACCAGGCCAGCCCAGGACCTCCACATCTGACATCTTCACCTGCAAGTGTTCTCTTCACGGATGAATCCCGGTCTTCACTGTACCGGGCAGGTGGCAGACGTCATGTGGGTGAGCGGCTTGCTGATGTCAACATTGTGAATAGAGTGGACCAGGTGCATTTTATTGATGGCATTGTGAATATGCACAGAGATATGGTGACGAGATCCTGAGGCCCATTGCTGTGTCCTTCATCCACCACCATCGCCTCATGTTGCAGCGTGATGATGCACGGCCCGTGTTGCAAGGATCTGTACACAGTTCCTGAAAGATGAAAACATCCCAGTTCTTGCATGGCCTGCATACTCCCTGGTCATGTGACCCGCTGGGCATGTTTGGGATGCTCTGGATCGGCATGTACGACATCGCGTTCCAGTTCCCCCCCTCCAACCTGTTTTGATCTTTGTTACTGTGGCTTTATATTTCTGTGTACCTCATGCTGTTTTCCCTGTTTCCCCCATGGTCTTATGTTCCTTTTGTTTCTTTGTTTTTCTCTGCCTATTGTCAGCAACTTCGGGTTCCTGAGAAGCGCTTTACAAATAAAATCAATTATTATTATTATTAATATCCAGCAACATCTCACAGTCATTGAAGAGGAGCGGACCAACACTCCACAGGCCACAATCAACAACCTCATCAGCTCCATGCGAAGGAGATGTGTTGCACTGCGTGAGGCAAATGGTTTTCTGACCACCCCCCTGCATATCTGTGAAATCCATAGTTCAGTGCCTAATAAATGTCTCTTTTCAAGATAAAACTGCACATTTTAGAGTGGCCTTTTATTGTGACCAGCCTAAGGCACACCTGTGCAATAGTGGTTAACACTGTCTCCTCACAGCAAGAAGGTCCAGGGTTCGATTCCCGCTTGGGGACCAGGTTTCCATGATGCCAGGTACCCAGGTGGGGTATCTCCCAGGCCTTTCTGTGTGGAGTTTGCATGTTCTCCCCGTGCTCGCAAGGGTTTCCCCCCCGATAAGATAAACCCAATGGAAAAACATGCACAACAACAGATTGCTAACGCTGTGGCGTCCTTGACGAAGATGGACAGGAGCACTTGGATTGGTCCCCTGGCGCGGCTCACGTTGACGCCTGTCTGCTCCCGGCTGCCCTTGGGGGGGAAGGACGACGGGATGGGTTAATCGCAGAGACGAATCGCATCGGCGATCCTACAGAGACAATGCATGTGTGTGTTCCGGTGTGTGTGTGTGTGTGTGTGTTGAGGATAATTGCATGCCAATTAAAGACCTCTGAGCAGGTCCTGCATTATTATATTATTATTATATTATCATGCTGTCTAATCAGCATCTTGATATGCCACACCCGTCAGGTGGATGGATTATCTCGGCAAAGGAGAAGTGCTCACTAACACAGATTTTAACAAGTTTGTGATTTTTTTTTGAGAAAAAATTTAAAAAATCTTAGATTTCAACTCATGAATTTTTTTTGCAAAAACAAAAGTGTTGCGTTTATATTTTTGTTCAGTATATCTATATCTATACATATCCCCCGCCTACTCTTACTAGTTACGCTGCTGGCCAGTGTGACTTACTACCATAGTGTCTAGAGATGCTCGATATTGGCTTTTTTACCGATACCGATATTCCGATATTGTCCAACTCTTAATTTCTGATACCGATATCAACTGATATCAACCGATACCGATATATGCAGGGTTTCCCACCCCAAAAAACGGAATAATTTCAGGTAACTAATAATTTCACTGGATATATATATAACAAATATTGTTATTGTTTTTTTTTTTTTTTAAACCGATACCGATATTTTCCGATATCACATTTTACTGCCGATATCGGCCGATAATATCGGTCGGCCGATAATATCGGACATCCCTAAAATTAGTGTCTTTATACCTGTATCACTGTACATATTAATACTACAATTCTGTATCTGATTAGCACTATACTCAGTAGTACTAATTTATATATTGTATACCCAGTTTAATCACCTGTACATTGTATATTATTACTATTGCACTTTACTGTTACATTTGCACTCTGGTTGGATGCCAAACTTATTTTTGTTGTACTGTACTTGTGCTGTATGATGACAATACATTTTAATCTGATCTAATCTAATCTTCCGCTGGACCCACATGGGACACAATTTTGGTGCAAGCTCGTTTATTGACAACTTCAGTATGTAGTAACAGGCAGACTCCTTCACGTTCCGTGTAACCATATATAACTCCAGATCAATGCGCATGCCTTAGAACTCCCCTGCATCTCTTATATACTTCCGTATATGACATCTCCCCTTTTCAGCATGTTATCTCTAACATCATAGGAACATTCCAAATGAAAAGTACTATAGGCTGAACATACCTTTTTAACTTAAATCTGAGACATCATCACACATTCTGGTCTCTGTCTAAAACAATGAACTGTTTAAGCTTTCAAGTGTTATTATTACAGTTAAATCACCAACCAACATTTCAACATCCAATACAACATTCCTTTTTTTTTTTTTTTTTTTTTTTTTTTAACATTGCACCCAAAACTCTGCACAGTCCATTTTACCCGACCGATCTACAGGTCAAGTCTCTTGACTGGCTTACTCAGTCGTCCCGATCGGGTCACCGTTTGACCAGACAACGGGGTTGTAGGTGTAGCTATAGCCACACTCTGACTGGCAGGAACAGTCTCTAACAAGGTGTGTCTGTCAGAGTGGGAGTCTGTCCCTGCGCACTCACCAGGCGTTGCTGGGGTTGGCTGCATCGCAGGCACCGGTTGGAGGTGGCGGCGGTTACGCCGCAGCTCTGTTCCTTGCTGTGTCTGGATGACGAAGGATCTCGGGGTGCTGCTCTCGCTGGAGATCACTGCTGGCAAGGACCACTTCTTGTCATGGTCCAGCTTGGAGAGTACAACGTCTCCTGGTCGCAGGGCGGGTAGGGCCCTGGCCCCATGACGGCGGTTGAAGTAGGCCTGTTTAGCTTTTTCCTTCTGATCCTTCTCTCGCACAGCTGCCTTGCTGGGCCATTTTGGGGTGAGGTTTTTCTCAAGAGTGGGGAGGGTGGTTCTGAGTTTCCTCCCCATCAAGAGCTCCGCTAGGCTGTAGCCTGTGGAGGAGCACGGAGTAGACCTGTAGCTCAGTAGAGCCATAGCTGGGTCATCTTGCTTGAGGATTTTCTTTGCCGTCTGCACGGCTCTCTCTGCATGCCCGTTGCCTTGCGGGTGATGAGGGCTGGACATGTAGTGTTTGAAGTCCAGTTGCCTAGCCAGCTCCTTGAACTCCATACTTGCAAACTGGGGTCCATTGTCACTCACCGCTTCCTCAGGAATTCCAAATCTCGCGAACACGGCATTCAGCCTCTGAATGACTTGTGTACTGGTTGTGGAAGACAGGTGGAGTATCTCGATGAACCTAGAGTAATAATCTGATATTACAGTACTAGGTAGTTGTTGTGCTTGTACTCACAGAGGTCCATGGCGATCCTCTTCCAGGGTCGCTCTGGGAGTGGCGTGGAGAGGAGAGGCTCTTTTTGTTGAGTTCTTTTCAGTTCACAGCACACCTGGCACGACGCCACAAGCTGGCTTAACTCTGTGGAGAGACCAGGCCACCATACTGAGGAACTCGCTCTCTCCCTACATTTCACTAGGCCCTGGTGCCCTTCATGGATTCTCTGAAGGATCTCTACTCTCATCTGTCTCGGCATGACAATCCTGTTCCCTCTTAGGACAAGTCCATTTAGCTCTGACAGCTCTGATTTCACTGGGCCATAGGGTCTCGCCTCGATAGGCACCTCGGCCAGGTGTTCAGGCCATCCCTTTTTTATGAGTCTGGCGACTGACAACAGTTCGGCGTCAGCTGCTGTGGCCGTTCTGATCTCGTCCATCTTGCTTGTGGACGCTGGGATCCCCTCCATTACACTAGCCACATAGCATGCCACCTCACGCTGTGTGTCCAAGTCTGCATCTGTGTTGGCCATTGGGCTGCGTGAAAGAGTATCTGCGACAACCAGAGTCTTTCCAGGAGCATACTCTGCCACCGCGTTGAACCTCATGAGCCTCATGAGGAGTCGCTGGCATCGGAGAGGCACATTGTCCAGGCTACGAGTGTTAATGAGAGGTACAAGGGGCTTGTGGTCAGTTATTAGCTTGAACTGGCCCAGTCCACTGAGGTACCGGTCGAACCTCTCGCACGCCCACACGCCCGCCAGACCTTCTTTTTCAATCTGGGCGTAGCGCGTTTCTGCTTCGGTGAGGCGTCTTGAGCAGTACGCCACAGGTTTCCACTGCTCGCCATGAAGTTGAAGTAGCACGCCCCCTAACCCGTAACTGCTTGCGTCGGCAGACACGGCGGTGGGCTTGCTCACGTCGTAGAAGGCGAGTACTGGTGCTGTGGTCAACAGCTCTTTGATCTTCTGAAAAGCTGTTTGCTGGGCATGGTTCCATGTCCATGCATTCTTGTGCTTCAGGAGCTCATACAGCGGTTGTCCTACTGTTGAGAGGTCTGGGACGTACCTGCCGAGATAATTCACCATTCCCAGCACCCTCCTCAGCTCCTGCACATCTGTTGGCGGCGCCAGCTGCTGGATAGCCTCCACTTTTGCTGGGTCAGGCCGGATCCCGGACTGGTCGATGATGTGCCCGAGAAACCGTAGCTGACTCTGCTTGATGGAGCACTTTTCTCTATTCAGCTTCAGGCCAGCCGTCTCTATGCGCTGCATCACCTTCTCCAGGCGACTGTCATGCTCTTTTTCTGTGGCCCCATAGACGAGAATGTCGTCCATGAAGATCTCGACGCCCTCTAACCCGTCCAGGGTCTCCATCATCTTCCTCTGGAAGATTTCTGGCGCGCTTGTGATCCCAAATGGCAGTCGCTTGAAGTTGAACCTGCCAAACGGCGTGATGAAGGTGGTGAGCTTACAGCTGTCTGGGTGCAACGGGATTTGGAAGAATCCACTGGCGGCATCGAGTGACGTGAAGACTGTGGCCCCGCTTAGCTTTGCTGTGATCTCGTCGGTAGTGGGCAGGGTGTACTGTTCTCTTTTAACAGCCTCGTTCAGCCTCTTGAGATCCACACAGATGCGGGCTTTGCCTGTGCTCTTCAGGACCGGCACCATGGGTGCACACCAATCGGTAGGCTGTGTCACCTTCTCAATGATGCCATTCCTCTCCATCCTTTGGAGCTCCTCCTTGACCTTCTGCAGCATAGGGAGAGGTACACGTCGCGCTGTGTATACCGCGTACGGCTGGGCGCCATATTTCAGCAGTATTCTTACTGGTTCAGTTTGTAATGTCCCATGCTCCCCGTATGCCTGAAATGTTCATTTTTCCCGCTGCTGCTCACCGTTTCCTCCACTCTTCTCACTAAATTCATTTTCACTGACATTGGCCTGCTGAGTAGGTTGTTTACTGTAGGCCCCCGGATGACATAAGCTGTGAGTGGGTGTGTCTTACCCTTGTAGGTCACAGTGCTCTGGATCTGTCCTATGCAATGCAGCTCGCCCCCTGGGCTGTCCAGTGGTATTTCCGCAGGCTCCAGCGGTCTGTTTGGCATGAGTGAGTGGTAGGTCTCCTCGCGAATGATGCTCACATCCGCCCCAGTGTCGATTTTAAACTTTATTTTTTAGCGTTTATCGCTTTTCTGGTCAAGCATGACCGACAGTTGTAGGGTGAAACGGGAGAGAGAGCAGGGGGAGACATTCGGCAAATGACGGCGAGTCCGGGAATCGAACTCGGAGTCAACCAGATCCGTGACGCAGCACGGAGTCCCGCGACGCAGCGCGGTAACATGGTGTGCTACTGGAGCACCCCCCAGTGTCGATTTTAAACTCGACCGGTGTGGAGCCCATCAACACCTTGATGGCCCACCTCTTTGGCGACGCACCTGCTTTACTCACTTCCCCCATGTAGTACCCATCTTCTGACCCAGAGTCCTGCTGTTGTTGCTGCACTTCTTTTTGTTTTCTGACCTCACGTACTGCTTTCCTATTTCTACACACTTTACTCCAGTGCCCTACTTTGTCGCAGGTATTACATGTGGACTTTTTAGCTGGACAGTTCTCATCTCTACTGTGCCACGCTCTCCCACATTGTCTACATTGTCCTCTGTCGCCCCCTTGTGGCTTACCCTGGCGGCCATTTCCTTTGTAGCGCTTGTTGTGAGTCACCTCGTGTATCGCCCCGCCTCCGGCTGTCTCTCCTTGCATGCTGATCTGCGCAGCAACCTCTTCAGACTGCCTGACAGTCTCTATGGTCAGCGCGAGTGTCAGATCTCTCGTCATCTGCAACTTACGGGAGACTTCTTTGTCGAGGACTCCAACGACGATTCTGTCACGGATGTTCTCATCCTTGCTCGCGCCGAAATCACAATGCACAGCCAGTTCATACAAAGCCCTAATAAAAGTCTCTGCTTTTTCTCCTGCTCTCTGTACCCGTTGATGGAAACATGCCCGTTCGTGTATGACGTTCCGTCGCGGTACAAAGTAGTCATCGAACTTCACTAGCACTCTTCCAAAGTAATTTTGATGTGCTACTTCTTCAAATTCAAATGAACGGAATATATTCTCCGACTCGTTTCCCATAGCATATATCAGACGGCTAACCTGCACGGCACCCTCTTCCTTATCCAACTAGCCGTTCTGAATCTCACAAAACGCTGCTTCCATTCGGGCCATTCTCCTGGTTTGTCGAAAGGAAAACTCGCCGGCGGTTGAAATTTTGCCATTTTTGTCTACTTTGCTTCTGACACCATGTGGAATGATCGTCTGGAGGCTATGACTTGGTGCAAGCTCGTTTATTGACAACTTCAGTATGTAGTAACAGGCAGACTCCTTCACGTTCCGTGTAACCATATATAACTCCAGATCAATGTGCATGCCTTAGAACTCCCCTGCATCTCTTATATACTTCCGTATATGACAGTAGTAAATTGTGAGAGGAGATCACCTTTTTTTTGAGGAGATCATTTTGCAGGTGAAGAAAGTGGCAGTTTGTCATGTAAGACTGTGAACATGACACCACCACTGCATTGCATTAGTGGTGGGACGGGAAGAGTAACTCGCAATGTGATACTGTGATGAATTTGGCCCTCAATAACGATAACATCACGATACACGCTATCTGCAATAATTGATATATTGCAAGAGACTTCATTCACTACATCACAATATCTCTGTAACTGAAGAAGAAAAAATACCCATAAAAAGGCAAAAAGCAGGAATTATGTATTTATTCATAGAATTGACACGCTTATAAGATTATTTAGTGTGCATCACAAACTGGCCAATTAACACACTTTAAGACACTTGGTTACTATTAACTATTAATTATGTCCCCAAAAGAAAACTTTGTTACCATCTGCACTACAAATATATACATCATCGGTTTTGTCTAATAAGATATCGTTCACCTCATGCCAATCATTTCTATTGCAGTCAAATGGGATTGTCACGATATATATCACAGAATAAAAATGTTTTGTACCACTCCTAATATGTAATTAGAAAGACTACAACACCCAAAGGTCATGTAAGTGATGTTATAACCCTCCACAAGCTACCAGGAGCAGCTAGCTAGCAAGCAATGAACGTTAGCCAACTTTACAGTGTTAGCCTCATCATTTAACTAAACGACACGATAACTAAAATACATCATACTATACAATATTACCCTCACACAAAAGGTTTAACAACAAAATATGGTGTACTGTTAACGTGTTTAACGTGTCTAAAGTGTCTAAAGTGAGTGTTAAGGTGATTGTTTAAAGTTTAAAGTGAGTGTGTGCATGTGGATGTGTGTGCAATGAGTGTAGATGGATGGGTTGATGTTACATAGAGTCATTGAGCATCCTGATGGCCTGGGGATAGAAGCTTCTTCTTTCTGTACTGGCCATTCTTCCTGGACTTTCTCTTTTTGTGTCAGATGCACAGACACATAGTTTTATTTAATGTATTGACTGCCATGTAATCACACTTTAAACTTCAATGAATGTTGGAAATACAAATATTGGTTGTAGACTCGAGACGTATTGATGCATGCAGGAACAGGGTCTGCTGACGGAGCTGTGAAGAGAGAAGAATAAAGAAAATATTAGATGAACTTTATGATCGGATATTAAAGATTCTATTTCAAAATGTCACACTCATTACATGAGTGTCTGTATGTGGGGTGTGGTTTTGTGCCTTTCAGGTACACATAATGTATGCATATCAAATATGTAACTTTACAGTGGTAATCCGGCTTCCAGAGCTGGTCAGTTCATGTATACAAAAATACAAAAAGGTCTGTAACTACAGTTTCAACACTTTGCATAATTCCTCCCAAGCAGACTCACTCATTCACACTGTCAGTAATGATCAAACTGACTCACCCATCACTATGGTGAAAGATGTTGTCCAGAAGAATGTCATGCAAGGCTGCCGTCCTCCCTTCGACTGACAGACGTGCATCATCTTGTTAATGTTAACTTCACACACACACACACACACACACACACACACACACACACACACACACACACACACACACACACACACACACACACACACACACACACACACACACACACACACACACACACACACACACACACACACACACACACACACACACACACACACACACACACACACACACACACACACACTTTTTACCTGAACCTTTTCATTAACCTGTTGTGGTGTCAACATCAGTTAACGTAGAATGTTATGGTGTATTCCAGAATCTCACGTGTGACAGTAGGCCTACTCTTCAAAGGGTTCATGAAATACATGTTAACCAAATCTTCCTACCTTCATGACAAATCTTGTTGTTAACCTCTTCCACCCGACGGGACCGAAATTACATCAAGTCATAAATCAAGCTCTCTACACTGTCTGACATAATTAGCGTTTCTTTTTCAAACGTACTGTATTCAAGAGTAAACATCACAACCATGTCACAACAGCAGTCATAGTGTATATTTTCAGCAATACATTTGTTTACCATTTTGGAGAAGATTACATCCAGAGCTTTCAATGAGCGTTGGATTTTTTTTAAACTACACTTCCCAAAGGCTTCTAGCTGCCTTCAAGCAAATTACTAGTTTATGTATTTTTTTTATTTCTCTTATTACTCAGGATTATATACCACAAAACTGAACATTGTTGGCATATATTGGAGCGCAGTTAGTTTGTCTCCCCTATTGTGAGCATTTAGCAACCATCCGATTTGAAATCTGTTTCAAAATGGCGGAGCTGTTGCAAGAATAAAAATCCTACTGTACATACAGTAGATTTCATTCTCTGTTCTTCATGCACGCCTGGTGATACTAAATCAAAATTGAACTCTGCCATTGGAAAGAGTAGATTTGGCCCGATCCATAGTGTGCAAGTTGGCTATAATAAGGTAATTTATAGGCCTTATATTCTATAATAATATTTCAAATTGCATGGGTCAGGATGGCAGAATTCAGTACTGTATCTACAAAACCTTCTGTTTAATCATCTTAGTCTAGATGGAAATAGGGGTCCATGCGCACCCCCCGGAACTTTTTATGCCACCTGATTTTTCTTAATCCTCAAAGTGTCTACTTTCAGAATCTGCCAGGTGCCAAGCTGAAATAATGTCAGAAAGGCTCCATTTTAACCCTTTATTGCACCTAACCCAAAACCCAAACATTAAAATGTGATGTAGCAAGAGGCATAACCTTTGAAGTAAACAACATACAGAGACAAATTAATCCATTTTTCCATACAATTCTGACCCTAGGAATTATTTTTGACATTTGACAACAGTTTGACTGTATTTCTGGACAAAAACAGCAAAAAAAATTCAAAATATGTGTGTCTGACCAACTACTTTTTTATTTTTCAAACGCATAGAGTGAATATTTGTTGACAATCGTTTTTTTTTCAATCCTCCAAGTGTTTATTTTAAGATTATATTGGGTACCAAGCTGAAATAATGTCCCAAAGGCTAGTTTTAACCCTTTATAGCACCTAACCCAAAAATCGAAAAATTTAAATAGAATGTAGAAGAGGCATAACTTTTGAAGTAGACAACTTACAGAGCGAAATGTATACATTTTCCCACACAATTTTGATCCTAGGAATTCAATGGGATGGTTATTGTTGACATTTGACAACAGTTTGACTGTATTTCTGGACAAAAACAGCAAGAAATTGCCAAAAATGTGTGTATGACCAACTACCTTTTCAACACATAGGGTGAATATATGTTCACAATCAGTTTTTTTCTAATCCTTTAAATGAAATGAAATTAAATAAAATCTTGTTGGGTTTATTTTTAACTTTATTGCACCAAAATCAAACATGAAAGATTATGTAAGTGTGATATAATTACAACTTGAACAATGAATACATTTACTTTTTCATGCTGCATGCTCTTCTGACTCTGCTCTCTGAGCCAGTACCTCAACAAGAGAAGGAGGGAGGATGGGTCCAATTGCCCAAACCGGTTCCAACACCTCCTCTTCTCCTGTCTTCTCCCAGCCCATGCACATGCTTAATGAATTCCTCCTCGTACTTCCATACTATAGGACAGGCTTTCATGATGACTCCCAGGTCAAACGTGTTGATGGTGTATGGCTGTCCAACCTCCTCAGTTGCTGCCACGGATCTCTTGAGTAGCTCATACACTACTGCGTTGTCTGTAATGGGCTGGTTGATGGGGGTGTAAAAGTCGATGGTAGATTTACTAGGAGGCACTTTCCCTGTGCTTGAAATAAAACCACCAAATCCAGGCACTTGCTGCTTGCCCTGGCTGCTCAACCATCTGCTGAGGAGGTGGGTGTTGTACTGCAACATTGAGGCATCATATGACACTTGGTTCTCAGCAGGAGGGGTAAAGTTGGCATTCTTGGGGAATTTGGGGCCAACTCTTTTGAATGCCAGCTCTGGCAGAGTCTCGGGAGGCGTGATCTTAAGGCTTCTCATCTTGGATGACCTGTCATAGAGAGGAAGGGTCCTTTTCTTGGTGCTCACATGGCTCTCCTTCACTTCTTGAATCATGATTCCCCCGGCGCTGTTTACCACATTTGAACCATGAACGTTGGTGGTGATTCTGTTCAGGTTGTCCCACTCGCTGTGAAAAACAGTGTTTCCCTCGCCAGTGATGATTTCAGGGGTCAGGTTGGTGGACATCTCATCAAAAGCCTTGGCCATGGCTGTCTCAAGTTCCATACTGAAGTCATATGTCTCTGAGTGTCCTAGTCGTGAAAGGATGGTTGTGAGCTGTAAAGATAAACAATTTTTTTTATCAATATCAAATACCTGTATGAAGCATAGTTGAGCAATGACAATATAGGACCTCATAAGCAATACGTTAGCTGATCACTCACCTGTTTGCTTCGATAGAGGTGCCGAAATGTGGCACATAGGAGGA
This sequence comes from Notolepis coatsorum, assembly GCF_963971535.1. Classification (NCBI taxonomy): domain Eukaryota; kingdom Metazoa; phylum Chordata; class Actinopteri; order Aulopiformes; family Paralepididae; genus Notolepis; species Notolepis coatsorum. Next base: position 113,266,984 of record NC_140171.1, on the reverse strand, counting down.
TGTGCTTTGGGAGTTTCCACTTGCTGTTAGTTGCTGCTCGACACACATCTTGTGTAATCGAATAGACCAGCCTCTGCGTCTTCTCACACTTTTCTTCATCAAGTGTCCCAGTCACCACTGAGCTCAGAAATTGCACAAGATGCTCTGGGAGCAGTTCATCCATTTTCACAGCATCCAGCTCCTGTGCAGTTGGGGGCCTCCTTTGACTCTTTGAATGCCTTTTTAATGTGAGAATTGAGGGTGAGTGCTGCTTCTTGTAGCTGATCAGATGTTCCAAGTTTGTACGCACATTTAACTGCTTCATCAGTAATGCTTGAGCTGTATATAAGGTTCAACTCAAGACAACCATGGTGTGGTACCTTTGAGAATGTGAGTTCACGAGATATGTCTTTGTCTCCTTGTAAACGTCTTGCCAATTTCTCACTGCGGTATTCAGGATTAGGAAAACCTTCACCTTCCAGTGTCTTCCTGTACAAGTTGCACATGGATCTTAGCTGGACAACTTCTTTGTGTTCAACCATATTCCTAAGAATGTAATCCTTTACTACATAATACGACTTGTCATGTGCTGCCATTTTCCGGGCCTGCGGGCTGTCAATGTTGTTTGCTGCCTTATTCCCTCTCTTCCTTCCACGCTCATGGTTTTGGTACTAATTTTTTAAGTTATTTCTGCATATTGGATGATACTGAGCTTCCATAGCAAAGAGGTCCTTGCCCTGCACCTTGCGATAAAGATCCTCTTTCTTCAATTCCTGTGCCCTAGGTTCGATAACTTTCCAGGCTGGTTCTTTGTGTTTCCAACTCTGAAACTTTTTTAGCTCTTCAGTCTTCCCCTTGAACTTGGTTGTTGTTTTGTCACAGAAGATACACTGATCTGGGAACAAGAAGGAACACCGAGCCCCTTCAGTTTGACTTGAGAGACATTTGAGATGGCGTAGGGAGTCCTTTATCGATGACGATGATTCACCAGATGTAGAAGCCTTTGACACTTGTAAACGATCCAATTTCCCTGTGAAGGTTTTGTAGCAGTTTTGATGATAGCCAGTTTTATCCAAAGGCAAGCCTTCTAATGTCAATGGTATTTGGACACAAATATCCTTCATGCAGTATGGTGAGGTGGCTGTTTCGCAGAGTCTCATATCACGAACACTGTGTAGATACGATAGCTTCTCGCTTGCCCCTCCCTTGCATTTGCTGAGCGTGATAAAATTACCATACTCAGAAGTTGAGACATGTAAAATAATGTTATCGATCTAATCCTCTTTGGAGGCACTTCAGCTGTGTTACAATGTTTCCTTTTTCCCCATTGTCAGCAGTTTATGAAGTAATCAGCCTGAATAAAGAAATTAGAAACATTAGATAGCTACCAACACTCTGAGGAGGACCAAATGATGAAGTATACAATGTTTCCGTTTTCCTATGGTTAGTATGAGTAATCAAACTGAAAATAAAGACAAACATTATCTAGCTACTAACTTAGCTAGCTACCAACACTATAGTCAAGAATACAATGTTTTTTCCTTTTCCCTATTGTTAGTAGTGAGTAATCAGCCTGAAAATGCTGAAAAACATTAGCTAGCTATCAACTCAGCTAGCTACCAACTTAGCTAGCTACCAACACTATAGTCAAGAATACAATGTTTTTTTCCTTTTCCCTATTGTTAGTAGTGAGTAATCAGCCTGAAAATGCTGAAAAACATTAGCTAGCTATCAACTCAGCTAGCTACCAACTTAGCTAGCTACCAACACTATAGTCAAGAATACAATGTTTTTTCCTTTTCCCTATTGTTAGTAGTGAGTAATCAGCCTGAAAATGCTGAAAAACATTAGCTAGCTATCAACTCAGCTAGCAACCAACTTAGCTAGCTACCAACACTATAGTCAAGAATACAATTTTTTTTCCTTTTCCCTATTGTTAGTAGTAAGTAATCAGCCTGAAAATGCTGAAAAACATTAGCTAGCTATCAACTCAGCTAGCTACCAATTTAGCTAGCTACCAACACTACTTAGTCAAGATTACAGATGTGATTTCTGTAGACCTTTTGTTGAAGAATGACTTGTATATGACTATTAGGTATATCTTAATAATAGTTAATAATAATAATTAATAATACTTACTAAGAAAATCCTTGAGATTGTTCCCAAAGAAAGCAGTGGGAGACTGCCATCTGCAGGTAACCAGGTACCAGGTAACCAACGGCAACCAACTGTCCAACCAATTGCAGAGCCTCGGTCACCAACATCATCAGCTTGGTACCCAATATTATCCAAAAATAAACACTTCTAAAGTATTAGAAAAAACTGATTGTGAACGAATATTCACTATGCGCTTTAAACATTTAAAAGGTAGTTGGTCATACACATATTTTTGGCAATTTCTTGCTGTTTTTGTCCAGAAATACAGTCAAACTGTTGTCAAATGTCAACAATAACCATCCCATTGAATTCCTAGGATCAAAATTGTGTGGGAAAATGTATACATTTCTCTCTGTAAGTTGTCTACTTCAAAAGTTATGCCTCTTCTACATTCTATTTAAATTTTTCGATTTTTGGGTTAGCCTTTGGGACATTATTTCAGCTTGGTACCCAATATAATCTTAAAATAAACACTTGGAGGATTGAAAAAAACTGATTGTCAACAAATATTCACTCTATGCGTTTGAAAAATAAAAAAGTAGTTGGTCAGACACACATCTTTTGCATCTTTTTGCTGTTTTTGTCCAGAAATAGAGTCAAAATGTTGTCAAATGTCAAAAATAACCATTCCATTGAATTCCTAGGGTCAGAATTGTATGGAAGAATGTATTCATTTGTCTCTGTATGTTGTTTACTTCAAAGGTTATGCCTCTTGCTACATCAAATTTTAATGTTTGGGTTTTGGGTTAGGTGCAATAAAGGGTTAAAAATGTTGCCTTTCGGACATTATTTCAGCTTGGCACCTGGCAGATTCTGAAAGTAGACACTTTAAGGATTAAGAAAAATCAGGTGGCATAAAAAGTTCCGGGAGGTGCGCGTGGACCCCTATTTCCATCTAGACTATCTTCCCTTTATTAATTTCCTTAGATCTTTTGTACACGTGATCTCAAGAAGGTACTGAACGAGCTCAGTGGCAGTTTCTTAGGTCTGGCCATTTTTAGCATGGTGTTATTCACCGTCAAAGATGCAAAGAAAAATCATAATTCATATCCCCATATGCCACTGAGGTCCATAGATGTCCCTAGATACCAAGAACATGCAAATAGCCCTTGTAGAAGTGGAGCAATATTCCATTTACTTAGTATGTATTTTAGGCGGATTTTCAGAAAATAGGGCTCCAGGCTTAAGCGGTTAACATTAAAAAGTTAAATGATGATTGCTTGCTAGCTAGCTAGATAACTTACACAAATGTATCTTACCTGATGTGTTGTATCCAGTGACTCCTGGTACTTTGATCAGCCGGGAAGTGAAAGAAGGAGCAGGACCCGCTTCTCCTGTGATGACACCCCGGTACAAAACACAGAGGCATCTCACTACCGTTAGCTTCAGTTGTTCCTGTGACGACACCCCGGTACAAAACACAGAGGCATCTCACTACCGTTAGCTTCAGTTGTTCCTGTGACGACACCCCGGTACAAAACACAGAGGCATCTCACTAACGTTAGCTTCAGTTGTTCCTGTGACGACACCCCGGTACAAAACACAGAGGCATCTCACTAACGTTAGCTTCAGTTGTTCCTGTGACGACACCCCGGTACAAAACACAGAGGCATCTCACTAACGTTAGCTTCAGTTGTTCCTGTGACGACACCCCGGTACAAAACACAGAGGCATCTCACTACCGTTAGCTTCAGTTGTTCCTGTGACGACACCCCGGTACAAAACACAGAGCATCTTGCTACCGTTAGCTTCAGCGGCTGCTGGTAGCTTGTGGAGTTACTTACGCGACTCATGGCTTCTCCTACCATTGTTATGCCGACGATACTCAACTCTTCCTCTCCTTCCCTCCCTCAGATATCCACGTCTCTGTGCGGATCTCGGCCTGTCTGTCCGACATCTCAGCCTGGATGACGTCCAACCACCTCAAACTGAACCTAAGCAAAACAGAATTGCTCCACCTGCCGGCCAAATCCTCCCCCCTAACCGACCTTTCAATCACAGTCGAGAATGCAGCGGTGACTGCGTCCCCGACCGCCAAGAACCTTGGTGTTGTCCTCGACGACCAGTTGAACTTCTCTGCTCACATCGCAGCGACGACCAGAACCTGCCGATTCCTCCTGAGCAACGTCAGAAGGATACGCCCCTTCCTGACAAAAGAAGCCACCCAACTCCTCGTCCAATCAACAGTCATCTCCCGCCTCGACTACTGCAATGCACTGCTCGCTGGCCTCCCGGCCACTGCCACTAAGCCTCTTCAACTCATTCAGAACGCAGCGGCCCGCCTGATCTCAAACCTACCGAAGTCGGCCCATGTCACCCCACTTCTTAGGGACCTGCACTGGCTCCCCATTGCTGCACGAATCCGCTTCAAGGCCCTCGACCTAGCATACCGTGCGGCAAAGGGAACCGCTCCCGCCTACCTCCGGTCAATGGTCTCTAACTACACACCCTCAAGACCCCTACGCTCTGCATCTTCTGGCCGCCTCAGACCTACTCCTATCCAAGCTCCGGGAGGGTCATCAAAGAGAAGTCGCCTATTCTCAGTCCTTGCCCCACAATGGTGGAATGAACTACCCACCCCAGTTAGGACAGCCGAATCACGTCCAATCTTTCGCCGTCGACTAAAGACGCACTTCTTCAACCATTATCTGAATAAAAAAAAAAAAAAAAAAAATCTAACCCTAACTAACCGTACTGTCATGCACTTGTCCTAATAAACTAACCTACACTGTAGCACTCAACACTTTGATGAACATTGTTGCTCAGCTGATAGAGTTGTGCCCTTCCTGATGGCTCGTACAGAACTTGTAAGTCGCTTTGGATAAAAGCGTCAGCTAAATGACTAAATGTAAATGTAAATGTAAATGTAGTCTTTGACTAATTGCATATTTTCACAGTTTTACAACAAACTCCCACTCTCTTGACGTGCACAATTTTATTTTAAATTGACAAACATCATACTGTATGTGTAATTCATGGCACAATTAAAACTGTAAACGAGGTCAACCCGGAAGTTAAACAGGAGAAACATTTGACTTCAGCTTCAGAGGGGACAACGAAAGTACATACACTGACTATTTGGGTCAAAATGAGACAAACTGAGCTTATTCAATGGGAAAGCTCAGTGGGGTATCACTTTCAGTGCCCATGATGTCATATGACGTTTTATCAGCCCAATGCCTGAATGCCCAAGACGTGTATTAGCGTTTAATTTTTTTATTAGCGATCTGATTTCATATTTCATCAACCGAGTCTCCCGTTGGTACAGCAGCTCCTCCAGCAGCTCAGAATGTAAAAAAGCGCCCCCTATCGTCTATCCCTGAGTAACTGCACGTCAGTCGCTTAGACTGACCTGGGATCAGTCGATATGTAGAGGCGGAGCCAGCTGGCTCCCTGAGCTGGCAAGCTGTCTGCTCAACATGGAAGTCATCGCGGGACGGGAATCAGCCTGGAATATATATTCACAGTAGCCAATCAATAGTGATCGATTTTTGGAATGGCGATCAGGAATTGGAATGATTTTTTTGGAGAACATCTGATCTGAGGTAAGGAATCTATTTTACCAGTCTTGGGATAATCAGAGTTGTATTCGCTGAGATCTTAGCGTGTCCTCTATGTCTGTGTGTGTGTGTGTGTGTGTGTGCGATCGCTGATGAGGAACACAGATAATCGATTTTCAGCTCGCGGCCCCAGCGTGCATACGTACACATATACTATCGATAATCTAGCGTTTATTTGAAAACTATTCATAAATAGGCCGAAAAATTACAACGTTTTTGTGTATTCTAGAATATTCCAGTAAACGTCTTTTATCATGGAATCTTTTTATTTTCCTTGAAAACGAGGGCTTTTCAAAATGCTATAAAACGAAAATGAACCGATAAAAAAACAATCCGCTTCGACAATGTTGACTGGAAAACGAGTCATTGATAAGAGACGGGCAGATTAGACACATAGCCATAATTTAAAACATAGATTAGGCGTTATTAACGCTAACATTGAAGTGGATGGTGGGCATTCAACCGGTAAATCAAGGTTAAGCTTGGGCTCTGAAAGTGTTAATGGGAACTGGTTGAGGAGGAGACATTTTATAAAAACATACCGGATCAGCTCCCCAGCCAGGTGAGGCCTACGTTGAAGCAATGTGCTTTTCTCTCACCTCCTCTCATCATACTGCAGCCAGGTAAAGAGTACCACAAAATGAGAACATAGAAAGAAAGTTCACAAACCCCTCCCCCTCGCTCCCATTCTGTTGACCTATTTACATCTATCTGCATGTGTTTGAGGGGGATGCGGTCCTCCCCTGCGCCATGTTCCACTGTTAACGTCCCAAGCTTTTACACAACAGAGCAGCCTGTAAAAAAGTCACGGAGGGAAGCGGGTGGGGAACAAAGCAGCAGCGTGGACACAGCCATCTCACAGCTACAGCTGGATGTGTTTAATATTTACTGTTACAAGCCTGCGCAAGCTAGCTACAGCCCAACCCAGCCAACATGCCTGCCTACTGTGAGGAGAAACAAGCAGCTCAGTGGAAATGTAGGTACATGAAAATGTGTTTCTTTCCTACAAATAATAGACAGGCAAATAGATAGATAGACAGACAGACAGACAGACAGACAGACAGACAGACAGACAGATAGATAGATAGATAGATAGATAGATAGATAGATAGATAGATAGATAGATAGATAGATAGATAGATAGATAGATAGATAGATAGATAGATAGATAGATAGATAGATAGATGTCATGATCCTGTAGCATGCTTGGTTTAATTGTCGCTGTAGTGAATGACGTTGGGCAGAGGCAGGTGAGAGAAAGGGGTCAACAGCTGAACCTGGTCAAGTGGGCACGGTGCTGGAGACGAGAGGCTGTGTTGGCAGTGCAGAGAGCGTTCACTGTGCGCAGACTAATGCCTGCTGTACGAGAGGGGGATACAGGCAGCAGATGTGCTCGTCTTGTTTATCCACACGACACACTCCACACACCTGCCTCGCCACTAGATTTAACATCCCACAGGCTCCACGGGCTCTCACACTTAAAGCGGTAGTTTGTATTTTTGGACATTAAGTTGTATGAAATACGTGCCAGTAATGAAGTGGATGCAAATTACTATAATGCTATTACAGGGTATCTGCGGGTTTCAAAAAGTCAAATGTAAGACTTTTTAGAATTTTTTGTATTCTATTTATTTTTGGGCTTTTTGTATTTTTCACTCATCCCAATTTAGTCGTTATGCCAATTCCCTTCCTGGTCGTTGCACGCATTGCCTCACTAGTCGGCCTGGGGAGGGTGTAGAACTACCACATGCCTCCTCCGATACATGTGGAGTCGCCAGCCGCTTCTTTTCACCTGACAGTGAGGAGTTTCACTGGGAGAATGTAGCGTGTGCGGAGGTTCAAGCTATTTCCCCCATTTCACGACCATACTAGCAAAAATAAATGAAAAAAACACTGGCGGCTGCACTTGTGCACCAAGCTCCCGGTATACCCCACAAAAAACAACGACTTGAATAGAAAAAAATATATTTTCATATATTTAATGTTATTTCATCTCCCGACAGCCGCGCTGCCCCCCCCAAAATGTAATACCTGTGCTGACTTTTTAAATACCTTTTAAGGCCTTAAATTGAGAATTATGAATTTAATACTTTTTAAGACCTTTTAATACCGCACAGATATCCTGATATTAGCCTACTTACCGAGTCCTGTGGTGAGAGTTCTGGGCGGTTTCCGTGCGAACCGGGAAGCTTTAGACAGGCAGCAAGCCTCAGAAACGGGGTCACGAAACCCAAAAGGTTTTAACTTAATCCACACCACAACAGGCAGGCAAAGGGTTAGCCACAGCTGATAGGCCGGGTTACTGGTGAAACGGCACCAGCGTGTAGTAATACACCAGCCTTTTCCAAGAAACAAAATTTCATACAACGTAATGTCCAAAGATCCAAACTATGAGTTCTGGAAATGCAACATAGAGTATAGATCAAAAATATATAATACATTTATATTTTTTTATCCACTTTTTCTCCTTATTTTTAAATTTTTCAATTTCGTGTTTCCAATTCTCCCCTCCCCTGTCTTGAACGTTGCTCGACTATGCCCCCCACTGGTCGGTTGTAGGGAGGATAGAAGCCTTGCATCATGTGTCCCCTCCGGTACACGAGGAGGCAGCCTGTCACATCTTTTCACCTGCCAGCGCGGACTCTCATTGGCGAGAAGTAACGCATGGGAGGCTCACACTACCCTCGCCACTTCCTGTCTCTGCTGTGCAGGCATCCCCCAACCAACCTGTAGGAGTCGCTGTCCACAACGTCCAAATCCCCACCCATCGACTTCCACCCACTGGCTCTGCCAATTGAGCCAGTATGACGGCCGGCCCAAGCCGGAGGCAATGCTGACACCCGGAGTTGCATTGGTGACGAGCGCAATCTCCGCTGCGCCACCCAGCCGCAAAAATATATAATAATTTGAACTAGTTGATGATTTGAACTAGTGGTCAACTAATATATTGACCGATATTGTCCGTTATTTAAATATCTGTATCGACAAATCATTATATTGGCCACGGCCATTGAAAAACACATGTCGGTTGACCACTAAATCACTTAGCACGACAACTTATATATGGAAGAGTCGATAATCAATGAGTAGGTGTGTGTTTAAGGGTTTTAAGGCAGGACGTGGAGGAGAAGAACCACCCAATGTGCAGCGGACCGGTTAACACACAAGTTGATTATACCGCTTATATCATGGCCACTTGCTAAAGAAATATGTTATTTAAAAATGGTAAATGGTGCATGTATATAGCAGCTTTTATCCAAAGCGCTTTACAATTTGTTCCTCACATTTTAGCCATTCACTCACCGATTGCAGAGGCAACCATGCAAGGTGCCAACCTGCTCATCAAGAGCAATTAGGGGTTGCTCAAGGACACTTCGACACGCTGCCTCGGAGCGGGAATCGAACCAGGAACCTCTAGATTACCAGACAACTGCTCCACCTCCTGAGTCACTGTCGCCCCCCTATTTATGCTTTGCTCACTGCTGACTTTAATTATACTCCCTCTGCGCCACCTTAGCAACAGCTTGACAACCACTTGAGTGATGCCAGTGATAGGGAGGTCAAATGTTCTGCTGTGATGTCATCAAACGGGAGCTCCGCCCACAATGTCATTCAGAACGCAGCTTCGACCCTTCCGTTTTCTGGCCACTACCCTCACAAAAAGCCAAAGTCCCAAACGAAACAACCACTGAAATTGTAGCCAACCTCTGTGTGCACACAATGGCGTTTGTCGGTTGATGATGTTGGAGAAATAGCTGGTAACAAAATGGTGTCTGCATTTTCTTTTTATGTTGTGTAGACCATCTCACAGATATGCAATTTAAATAAATATTGGCTCTACCTCTCTTTTTTGGTGATGGCAGAAAAACGTTTGACCACCCTACCAGTGATAGATGACCCAGAAAGCTAACTTCATGCTAGTGTGATGCCCACTAGAAGTGGTATCATGTTAATATCTTTAGATTATGTGTCAAAACAGTGTGAACATATGGGTACAGGATTACCTCCATCAGAAACAAGTTAGAAGAGTCATTTATATGTAATGGGAGACATTAACATAATCTGGTCAATAGGTGGCGGTATAGGACTGGTGTTTAGTGACTTCGCCTTCCAGGGACCCGTTACTGTGTGCTTAGGAACGCACGAGGCAATCTCAGCCTCACAACCGGGAGGAGCCAGAGTCAATAACATCGTGTCTGCACCTTTCCTTTGTCAAATGATTAACTACAACCTGTTTCATAGGTTAAACATATCTCTGCTATCAGGTGCCATATCCTGGTACCTGTAACAGTTTATTGGGGGCTCGTCCGGGATCAGCGCCACCTGCTGGATGGGAGCTGATCCAGAGATCTTGACACCTGGACCAACCGCGACCCGATGAACCAGGAACCAACGCCCGGTGTAAAGGTCGTCGAATGAGGGATTGATCTGCGCAGTATCGACAGCAGTGAAGTGCCTCATCTGATGCCAGATGACAACGAGACTACGTCCACTACTCTACCTGACGAGAAGGAAGACCGGTGTCGTGTAGAGGAGATCCACCCACCACGGAAAGTCGTCACAGTGATCCTGAACTGAGAGCCAAGTGCGAGGAATCGGGAAGCAGCCATGGGAGACAGCGAGAGGAAAAGCTTGGTGTGGGACATCAAGAAGAGCCTGCTCACTCTACCTGCGGATGAACTGTTTCGCATTGCCGAGGCATTGGAACTGATACCAGGACTGGAGACGTCTGACCGAACCCACCTTACCGTAGACGACGTGGAGGGGTGCTTCAACTTTATCAACGACTACCTGTACAGTAAGGTTTTACTGGAGTTAGAGGATACAGGGTTGTCTTATTTATTACAGATAAAAGATGTAACTGATGGACTTATGCAGAGTGAGGTGGTGGGTCTAGAAGAGGGTAAAACCGAGGGCCTACGGTCCACCAGTCAAAGTGATGCAGTACCAGTCGACCCCGTTAGCGTCTTTTATGATGTAAGTGAAACCATTGAGGGTGTGCCCACTCCAAAAGTAAGCAACCAGGTTTTACAGTGCCTGCCCAGTGTACCACCACCCACAGCTCAGGCTGCGCCATTGAATAAGAGTGTAACAGACACCGAAAGTAAACAGGAAACCCCTGGTGTGTCGCCAGATAAACTAATATCTTTACGAGAACTGTCGTACCTTCACCGCAGGGAGTTTAAGCTCCAGGGAGGTCAGATAGGAGACCAGGGATCAGACATTAGTTACAACAGTGTCTGCAAACAGATCGACGAAGGTCTGAAGGAGCAATTCAGCGATGCAGAGGTTGTTAGAGCAGTCTTGAGAGTGATCAAAGCTGGCAGCTTTAAGGATATGTTAATGGTAAAAGACGATTTGACTATCGATGAGCTGAAGGGTTTTCTCCATTCTCACCTCGGTGAACAAAGTAATACAGAGTTGTTTCAAGAACTCATGTGTACAAAGCAAAAGGATAGTGAAACACCACAGCAGTTTTTGTATAGAGTCATAGGACTCAAGCAGAAGATTTTACTAGCATCAAAATATGCAGCTACTGACGTTAAGTACAACGAACGAACCGTTCAGGATGTCTTTCTCCACACTGTATATCAAGGTTTAGGACACAAACATGATGACATTCGTAGGGAACTCAAACCCTTACTTGAAGACAGAGTACCTGATGAGGCCATTCTCAGACAGATGAAAAAGGTCATGAGCGATGAGAGTGAAAGACAGCGACGGTTAGGGCCTACCAATCGCAATAGACCCCCCCATGTACATAGTGCAGGTGCTGAGGTGAAGGGAGCACAGTGTCCCCCCCCCACTAGGGAAGAAAATACAGGAAAGAAACTTAAACTAGACCCGATCCAGCAGTTAACAGAGAAAGTAGAGAAACTTACCAATCTAGTGGATCTCCTGCAACAACCACCCCAGGTCAGAACAGGGAGGATAAATAGGCAGAGGGACAGGCCATATGGCTGTAGCAAATGTGTAGCACAGAATTTACCTAATTGCCCTCACTGTTTCCATTGTGGCGAAGAAGGCCATAGAGCGTTAGGCTGTCAAAAGAGACCACCGCGTCAGGGAAACTGAGGCCGGTCACTGCAAGAGGACAACCATTGACCGGTTCCCCTTTACTGTCCCAACCTGACAACCGTCGTACTAGTGAGCCTGAGAAGGAAAGAGTAAGAGAGGAGAAAACTGCACCTAGAACAGGAACCAAGACGGTAAACCAGATACAGAAGCACACAGACCCCCCTAATTTACCAAACACTAAGAGTGAATGCCTCGCCAAGCTCGTAGGGAGAAGAGCTCTCACCCATTGTAACCTAAACGGTTTAGCAGTCCAAGCCCTGCTTGATACAGGGGCCCAAGTAAGCATGATTGACAGAACTTGGAAGAATAGATACTTACCTGACATGCCAGTCAGACCCCTTAGCGAAATCATCGAAGAAGAAGAGGAGTTGAAAGTCTACGCGGTAAACGGTGAGGTCCTCCCATTTGATGGTTGGGTGGCCCTTACGGTGAACTTAAAGGGGAATGAAGATCCTAACCTGTCAATCACTGTGCCTTTCCTTGTAAGCAGCCTTGTCCTTGAGAGACCCCTACTGGGTTTTAATGTGCTGGAAGTGATGATACAAGAACAACCTGGAAGACTGATCCCAACTCTCACCAGCCTGCTCTGTAACGCCATGGTGATACCAGCCGAGAAGGCAGAACTCCTGGTGAGTTATATCCAGACTGACAGACCCCCTGTCCAGGTTGGTCGCCTACGAACAGGTAAACAAGCCACTGTCATCCCCGCCGGTCAAGTGGCCTGGGTCAAGTGCCAAATCCCCCCCCACGTGGACCTGTCTGACCCCACCTTCCTGTTCGAACCAGATGACAGCAGTTTAGCGCTGGCAGAACTGGATGTGGGAGAAGGCCTGCTGCAAGCGCAAAACCCCAGGAAGCCGTATGTCACCGTGCCTGTGGGAAACAACACAAGGCATAACGTCACTCTCTCCAGGAAGACAGCTCTGGGCAGCATCCATTGTGTTGGGAAAGTCATCACGACAGACTCCCCACGGCAAACCCCCATCCCAACCTACTCACCTGAAATCTCCCAGCCCACGGTACCCCCCAACCGTGCTGCTACAACGTCGGCTGTGCCCAGCTCCATCCTGTTCAAACCCCCCGTCGATCTCAGTCACCTCGACGACGAACAACAGACAATAGTCAACCGGATGCTTTGTGAAGAGGCTGGGTCCTTTGCACAAGACAGTGGTGACATTGGGTGCATCCCGAGCCTGCAGATGACCAAATCCCCCCCCACGTGGACCTGTCTGACCCCACCTTCCTGTTCGAACCAGATGACAGCAGTTTAGCGCTGGCAGAACTGGATGTGGGAGAAGGCCTGCTGCAAGCGCAAAACCCCAGGAAGCCGTATGTCACCGTGCCTGTGGGAAACAACACAAGGCATAACGTCACTCTCTCCAGGAAGACAGCTCTGGGCAGCATCCATTGTGTTGGGAAAGTCATCACGACAGACTCCCCACGGCAAACCCCCATCCCAACCTACTCACCTGAAATCTCCCAGCCCACGGTACCCCCCAACCGTGCTGCTACAATGTCGGCTGTGCCCAGCTCCATCCTGTTCAAACCCCCGTCGATCTCAGTCACCTCGACGACGAACAACAGACAATAGTCAACCGGATGCTTTGTGAAGAGGCTGGGTCCTTTGCACAAGACAGTGGTGACATTGGGTGCATCCCGAGCCTGCAGATGACAATCGCTCTCCATGATACTGTCCCGGTCCAGAAGACGTACTCATCAGTACCAAAGCCACTGTTTAAAGAAGTAAAAGAGTACATACAGGAACTGTTAATGAAAGGTTGGATAGTCAAGTCAAAGTCTCCATATTCTGCCCCAGTAGTCTGCGTCAAAAAGAAGGACGGCAGCCTACGGCTATGCATCGACTACCGCCTCCTGAACAAAAAGACTGTGCCCGATTGTCATCCACTACCTAGAATACAAGACCTGACTGACACGCTTGGAGGCTATACCTGGTTTAGTATCCTAGACCAAGGGAAAGCCTACCACCAGGGCTTCGTCGCCGAGGGTTCACGACCCTTCACCGCCTTCATCACTCCTTGGGGTCTTTACGAGTGGGTGCGCATCCCATTTGGACTCTCGAATGCCCCTGCAACGTTCCAACGGAGCATGGAGGAGATGCTAGGTCCCCTCAGGGACGAATGCTGTATCCCGTATCTTGACGACGTACTCTGTTACGCAAAGACATTTGAAGAACATGTAGAGACCCTCCGCAAGGTTCTCCAAGCCCTTCAACGTCACGGAGTGAAATTGAGACCTGAGAAGTGTGACCTCTTCAAGCAAGAAGTCAGATACGTGGGTCGCCTTGTGTCAGCAGAAGGGGTCAAGATAGACCCACGAGACATTGAAGCCGTGAAAGCCCTGTCAAGTAAGACACCCAGAACTGTCGGCGAAGTGAGGAAAATAACAGGATTCCTGGGATATTTCCGTTCATACATTCAGGATTTTTCCCGAATTGCCAGACCCATCTACGAGCTACTCCAAATCAAGCCAGGAAAGACCCCAGCCCCAGCGCGGAGTAAGAACATCAAACGCCCCCAGTTGCCCTCCAGAGAGCCCATAGAGTGGACCACGGAACAGCAGAGAGCACTTGAACAACTGATTGACCTTCTCACAAACCCCCCTGTCTTGGCATATCCTGATTTCAACCTACCCTTCAGGTTGCACACGGATGCCTCCGACTAGGCCTGCCACGATAACACATTTTGCTGGGCGATTAATTGCCCCCGAAAATATCGCGATAAGCGATATTATTGCGACCGGTTAGAGAATTTTTTTTTGGAGAAATTTATTTTCCAAAACTTTTATTTTGAAGCCCACCGCTCCGTCTTTTCCGGTGTTTTAGACTTTTATTTTGAAGCCCACCGACCGGACCGGAAGTATTGTTGTAATTATCAGGTACTTTTTTAGTCCCTGCTCTGTCGTGGTTCCAAGCGAGTGAGATGCATGCATCTTATTGGTAGAAGTGGTACCAGAAAAGTCACGTGAAACACTGCAGACCACTGATTGGTCAGAATAGAGTGTCACTCGTTGGATAGTCTGAGGGAGTCTGAACGAAAACAGAACGCCGCTATCTTTAATGTCTCGCATAGGATTTCATAATCATTATGTTTGCAGCAGGCACAAGTGCAATAAACAAAGGATACAGTCACTGTATTCTGCCTCATTTATTGATTAAACAAAACCGACATCAACACAATTTGCCACCGAGCGGAGAGTTTAGTCTCGCAAAAGGATCGCTGACTTGTTAAGGCTTGTTGTTAGGTTAGGTGCTAATGTTGTGCTAGCGTTTTAGCATGGCTATCGTACATAGCGTGATCAATATAACTCGCTATTGATTGTTTGTATGAGTAACGTTAATGCTAGTAGAATAGACACAATGAGGGGTAACGTTAGCCCCACGGAGCTCCTGTGCTGTGCGCTGTAGTAAAGCCAGCGGCCCGCCTCCCAACACGGACAGTGACTGAGAAGGGGCACTGGTTCCGCCTCAAACAAACGCGCAAATACAGTAGCAATTAATCGCGCCCGTCAAAATCATTGCATTCATTTTAATTATCGCGGCAATTAATCGATTTATTGCTTATCGCGGCAGGCCTACCTCCGACCAAGGCCTGGGAGCTGTGCTGTATCAACATCAAGATGGAAAACTGAGAGTCATCGGGTACGGGTCAAGAACATTGTCACCAGCCGAACGAAATTACCATATGCACAGTGGGAAACTGGAGTTCCTTGCATTGAAATGGGCTGTGTGTGTGAAATTCCGTGACTACCTGTATTATGCCCCACACTTTACTATCTACACCGACAACAACCCGTTGACCTATGTAATGAGTACTGCCAAGCTCAATGCAGTCGGTCATCGGTGGGTTGGAGAACTGGCAGACTTCCGGTTTGACATCAAATACAGACCCGGAAAGTCCAACATAGATGCAGACACACTTTCCCGCCTTCCCCTGGATATGGAGAGATATGAAAGGACCTGCACAGAAGAGCTCTCTAATGAAGCAGTACGAGCAACGTGGGAAGGAAGCCAAGCAGCTGAAAGGAAAGACGTGGCATGGGTTGCGGCGCTCAACATCGCGTCCCCAGACTCAAACCAGCAGTCTCACCCACACCTACAAACAATCAGTCACGATGAACTGGTGAAGGCCCAAAAAGAGGACCAAGCCATCAACACGATCAGGGAGTTGAAAGAGTCGAACACGAAATTGTCAGACGACGTACAAAGAACCGTAAGCGCAGCAACCCGAAAGCTACTTCATGAATGGAGCAGATTACATATTGAAAATGATCTCCTTTACAGAAAGACCAATCAATACCAACAGTTGGTCCTCCCTGTAAAATATAGAACACTTGCCCTGAAACATCTACATAATGAGATGGGTCATGTTGGAACAGAAAGAGTGATCCACCTCGCAAGAGAAAGATTCTACTGGCCTTTCATGTCCAGAGAGATTGAAGAATATGTGACCCGAAGATGTCCTTGTATCAAGTCTAAGAAGCCGGTCACCCATGTCCGAGCTCCCATGGGCAGCATTACCTCCAACTTCCCATTAGAACTTGTGTGTATCGACTATCTACATCTGGAAACCAGTCGTGGAGGGTATGAATATATCCTAGTGGTGATCGACCATTTCACAAGGTTTGCCCAGGCATACCCCACCAAGAACAAGAGTGGGAAAACAGCTGCAGAGCGTATCTTTAATGACTTTATACCCAAAT
Source organism: Notolepis coatsorum (assembly GCF_963971535.1). Classification (NCBI taxonomy): domain Eukaryota; kingdom Metazoa; phylum Chordata; class Actinopteri; order Aulopiformes; family Paralepididae; genus Notolepis; species Notolepis coatsorum. The sequence goes on along the minus strand of NC_140171.1, from coordinate 113,250,491 downwards.
TCGGTTATCCCTCGAAATTACATCACGACCAGGGTCGAGAATTTGAGAATAAACTGTTCCAAGCACTGCAACGGCTGTCTGGGGTCGGCCACTCTAGAACATCACCCTACCATCCACAGAGCAACCCAGCGGAGCGGCTCAATCGGACCATACTACAGATGTTGAGGACATTGACTGAAAAGGACCACCTCCCGCATGTGTTACACGCGTACAACTGTACCAAACATGAATCAACGGGTTACTCACCCTTTTTCCTCCTCTACGGTCGTCATCCACACCTCCCCGTTGACCTGTTGTTTGGGTTAACGAAGAAAGAGGAACCGTACTCACCCAGAGGATACGCGGAGCAATGGGCTGAGAAGATGTCTGAAGCCTATCGGATTGCTTGCGAACATAGCAAAAAGTCCAGTGCAAGAGGAAAAGTAACTTATGACAAGAAAACAAAAGGAGTAGTGCTGCAGTCAGGAGACAGAGTTCTGGTGAGAAACCTCAATCAGCGTGGAGGACCAGGCAAGTTGAGATCGTACTGGGAGAAGGCGATCTACGTGGTCAAAAGCCAGCTCGCTGAGAGTCCAGTATACATTGTCTGCCTTGAACATGGAGACCAGAAAAAGACCAGAACACTACACCGAAATCTCTTACTGCTGGTAAATGATTTGCCCGTGGAAATGACTCCACCACCAGCCAGAACTGTCCCTGCGAAGAAAACGAATGACAGACCAAGACAGGGAAGAATGTCAGACACACAAAGACAAGTAGAGACAAGGGACAGCAATGACAGTGATTCGGATGATGACAGTGACAGAGGATACTGGCTAAGGATACCTGTTGAAAGGACAGAGGAAAGATCACTTGGACACCGTGAACGACGACCTGAAGTCATGCCAGGCCTGCGCCCTGAGAGTGAAGACGACAGGGGAGGAAACATGGATGGGAATTTGCCTGTCTTGGCCAGACCGGAGGGAGATGTTAGTGAATCAGGGGAAGAAGAAGAAAGGGAGACCCCCCGAGCTCACTCTCCAATACCCCGAGCTCACTCTCCAATACCCCAAGCTCACTCTCCAATACCCCAACCCCACTCCCAAGCTCACTCTCCAATACCCCAACCCCACTCCCAAGCTCACTCTCCAATACCCCAACCCCACTTCCAAGCTCACTCTCCAATAGCCCAACCCCAACCCCAAGCTCACTCCCCCGTAGCCCAGCTCAATCTCCGAACCCCTCCACTCTCGCCGGTAGAACAGGTCCAGTCAGAGGTTAGGAGGTCTGCCCGTGACAGAAGGCCTAAACAATGTCTCACGTATGATATGCTAGGTGAACCGTCAGTGCAGAACAAGGTGACCGTGAATTCAGTAGTACAGTGGCCACCGATGGTGCCCGCACCACACCACAGTCCACTACCACATCAATTGATACCCTTCGTAATACCATGGTTGCATTCAATTTTTTACAGCCTTCCACAACATGGCCAGTATGCTTACCGTCCAGCTGTCACCCACGGTCCGCCCATGGGAAGTTTGTTAGGGGTTCACGCCTGAGGGTGATATTGGATGGGTGTATTTAGTGATTTTCGGAAATGTCAGGAGCCATTTTTTTAAGGTCAGGGAGTGTGTGATGCCCACTAGAAGTGGTATCATGTTAATATCTTTAGATTATGTGTCAAAACAGTGTGAACATATGGGTACAGGATTACCTCCATCAGAAACAAGTTAGAAGAGTCATTTATATGTAATGGGAGACATTAACATAATCTGGTCAATAGGTGGCGGTATAGGACTGGTGTTTAGTGACTTCGCCTTCCAGGGACCCGTTACTGTGTGCTTAGGAACGCACGAGGCAATCTCAGCCTCACAACCGGGAGGAGCCAGAGTCAATAACATCGTGTCTGCACCTTTCCTTTGTCAAATGATTAACTACAACCTGTTTCATAGGTTAAACATATCTCTGCTATCAGGTGCCATATCCTGGTACCTGTAACACTAGCAAGCCTTTCTGTCAATAACTTTGCCTGTGGTTAACAAACAGTTAATATGATAGTATGTTTGACAAAAAGGCTGGCTTGTTAATCAGACATCTAATTTTCCCCAAATCAATTAAGAAAAATGTCATGTTAAATATGCATGCTGTCGTAGCCTCAAGTACGAGTTGAATTGCGAAGACGGGATGTGCCATGATATGAAGGGATTATGCAAATCCAGGAATAAATTGCTTCTCCACATACCAATCTGCTTTGCTAGCTCTATCTTAGAAAAACAATAATCGCCCCCAAAAGATTTAATACCGCATGCGTATTAATTGCAGAATAACTATACGTGTGTAAAACACAGCAGTGCAAAACAATTCATGGTGTTTAATGTAAGCGCCCGATGCCAGAGAGCACATTCGACTGAATAGCGAGATGAAGCACATCCTACCTGGTCAGCAACACTGTTGTAAACCTTGCCGCAGAGACACTATATACAATAAACGTCTAACGTTAGCTCCCATCATCAGTGCTGACAGGGTCCACTGAGAGTATGAATTTTTCATATGTTCCTTGTAAAACAGGCACACATACGAAAATGATAAATGGAAGTCCATATTATTAGGTTCCTCAAATATTGTCATTCATAAAAAAAAGTATGCTGCTGAATATGTATGGTCTGTCATCTTTGAGATGGCGAGATCCGCAGTTGATGCAGTGTGACGACATGTAAGCCAAAGAAAACGATGGGGACGGGGATTTGAGCTGCTTGGGAATAGTGAGGACAAGGACGGTATGTAAGATGATAAGTGAAGGGATTATGAAGTGAAGGTTGGTTAGCTGATGAATTTAGAAGGTGATTCATCTTGAGCCGAACTATGTGTGCATTAAACAGTTAGCCGTGCAGTATATGGAAAAATAAGCAACACCCCTCCAGCCAATCAAGATTCAAGAGGTTTATTTGTCACATACATACCAGGGCATACAGTGAAATGTGGGTGACCATGCCCGCTTTGAGCAATAATACTAAATAATAAAATAGACATAATAAACAGGTAATATAATAGACATAAAATAGGCATGATAAAATAGACATGCTAAAGTCCTGAGATATAATACAATACAATGTTAGCTACGGATTAAGGCACTGGGTCCTATGTACACTATTATACAATATACAGTTTTTACTCTATATCCTTATGCTATACTTGCTATTTTTAAACTATACTATACAAGAACCACATCAGTTCTTTCCTTAAAGTGACCTTTCCATTTTGTTTAAAGTGACCGTTTGTGTGTGAGCGAATGCAGCCTGTGTGTTGTGTGTGTGTATGTATGTGTGTGCTCATGTGTACTTGTGTGTGGAGAGTTCAGTGTTCAATGTTCTGATGGCCTGGCGGAAGAAGCTGAGCCGTAGATCAGAATTGAGTCTTCACCCAGGCCGCGGTATAAAACATAATACATGCCATTTGGTGGACAGTACACTGTTATCCAAAGCACATTTCAGTAGCACAAGTGTATTCTTCAGCATGGGTGGTCCCAGTGGGACCAAACCCCTCACCCTGATAGTGTTGGTGCCATGCTCTACCCACTGAACTACAGGACCACTCTTCAAGTATCAGTGATTCAGAAATAGAAATACCCAATTACTCTGTAGCCAGAAAGGATCGCAGTCGTAATGGAGGGGGGGTCTGTGCTTTTGTGAGAAATGATATTAATTTTACTGTTAGGACAGACGTGGTTGATGAAGTTGAAGTTGTGCTGCTGGACATTCACCTGACAAAAACAAAACCAGTGCTATTGGGAGTATGTTATAGACCACCTGATCAAAGTGCATTTTATGATAATCTAGAGAATGTATTTTCTAGCTGTGGTGTGACGAAAAATGAATGTATTTTGATGGGTGATTTTAATACTGATGTATCTAACAACGCATGGTGCTTTTACTAGGTTTAGCAAACTGTTTGACTTAACTCAGCTGATTAATGAACCCACCCGAATAAGTAAAACTACCCAAACTATAATAGATATTATCATGGTGTCAGACAAATGCAATATCTCACAACATGGTGTGATTGCTTATGGTATCAGTGACCACTTCATCACATACTGTACCAGGAAGGTTCATAGAGAAAAATGTTCTAGCCATAAAAACATTAAAATCAGATCTTACAAGAACTACTGTGTTGAGACCTTTAGGGAGCAGCTTAGGAACATGGACTGGTGTGCAGTGTTGGAAAATGATTGTGTTGATGGTGCCTGGGATTTGTTTAACCACTGTTTCCTTCAGGTAGTGAATACTATGGCTCCATATAAGCAAGTTAGGTTAAAGCAGAGATCAAGCCCATGGCTTAACCCAGAAATTATAAATGCTATGTGAGAATGCTATTCATCGACTACAGCTCGGCATTCAATACCATAGTCCCCTCCATACTCATAGCCAAGCTCAGGGACCTGGGCTTGAACTATGACCTCTGCCAGTGGGTCTTGGACTTCCTGACGGGCAGACCCCAGGTGGTGAGAGCAGGCAACTGCACCTCCTCATCCATCACCCTCAACATAGGGGCCCCCCAGGGCTGTGTTCTGAGTCCCCTCCTCTACTCCCTGTACACACACGACTGTGTGGCTCAGCGGAGTAGCAATACAATCATCAAATTTGCTGACGACACAGTGGTGGTGGGCCTGATCTCTGCCAACGACGAGAGGGCCTACCTGGAAGAGGTCAAGGTCCTGGCGGGATGGTGCCAGGAAAACAGCCTCTCCCTGAACGTCAGCAAAACAAAAGGAGATGATTGTGGACTTCAGGAGGTCGGGGGTCAAGGACTACAGCCCCCTCAGCATCGACGGGGCACCGGTTGAGAGAGTCAACAGCTTTAAGTACCTCGGAGCCTACATATCCGAGGACTTGACATGGACCACACACATTGACAGTGTTGTGAAGAAGGCACGACAACGCCTCTACTTCCTCAGGCGCCTAAGGAAGTTCCAAGTCAGTCAGAAGATCCTTAAGAACTTCTACTCATGTACAATAGAGAGCATCTTGACTGGCAACATCACCTCCTGGTTTGGGAATAGCACTGCACAAGACCGAAGCAGACTACAAAGAGTGACACGTTCAGCCGAACGCACAATTGGAGGGGGGCTCCCCACCCTCCAGAACATTTACAACAAGCGTTGCAAGGGCAAGGCTAAGAGAATCATTAAAGACTCCAGTCACCCGAACAACTGCCTCTTTGAACTGCTGCGGTCAGGCAAGCGATACCGGAGTCTCAAGGCGAGCACAGAAAGACTCAGAAGAAGCTTCTATCCCCAGGCCATCAGGCTGCTAAACGAACAATGAACACTACACAACAACAACCATCAAACGCACATACTGTAGCACACACATCCACACGCACACACTCACTTTAAACAAACACACTGTAGCACCCACTCCACACACTTTATAGCACACACCCACTTCAAACAAACACACTGTAGCACCCACTCCCCACACTTTATATTTATTGATGAAGGATTGCACTACAACTCGTACACCTTACTGTAAATTGTACCTAAATTGTACCTCATCCCATTTCTGCTTTGCACTATATAGTACTGTACATTAGTACACTGCATAGTATTGTATATTATATGGTAACTCAGTTACGTCTATTCTGCATCGAACATTGTACATATGTCTATACTGAACACTGTGACCTCATTTTCTACTTCTAAATTACATGCTATACTATGTTATTTGATACTATCTTGTCTAGCACAGTCTCTGGAGCGTAACAGTAAGAAGCATTTTGTATGAAAGTATTCTGTACTTCTGTATGACAACTATTAAAGAAACTTGAAAACTTGAAACTATTAAGCAAAGGGAGGAGGCCTTGCTGAAATTTAAGAAATCCCATGAGCAAGCAGATGCTGATGTATATAAACAACGCAGAAATGAAGCTCAAAGAAGGATTAAGGTAACCAAAAAGGAGTACTACATGAATCTAATAAAGGAAAACAAAAATGAACCTAAGAAGCTATGGAAAGCTCTGAAAGACATGGGTTGTGGGGGCAAAACCAGCAGTGGCAAGCCCAATATTGGCCTAAATATCAAAGGTAAAATAGAATTTGATAAAGCACAGGTGACCAATGAATTTAATGCCTTCTTTACCTCAGTAGCCAACAAACTTGTTGATGCATTGCCGCCTAAGACAGGAGTATATGGAGAGGAGTTTATTCAGAGGTTTTATTCTGGCCGAGGGGTACTGGCCAATTAGTTTACCTTGACCAAAGTGACAGTTGAGAAAGTAGCAGAAATGTTGGCCGAGCTTAATATAGCAAAAGCCACTGGCTTGGACAACATTTCTGCAAAGTTTTTAAGAGATGGGGCACAGGAAATAGCTCCATGTGTTGCACATCTTATTAACCTCTCCCTGGAGCAAGGCATTGTACCAAGTGGTACTAAACATGCAAAGATTATTCCCTTGTATAAAAAGGGGAATAGCTCTGAGCCTGGTAATTACAGGCCAGTATCCATTTTGAGTGTCACGTCCAAGATTTTAGAAAGAGTGGTGCACGAGCAGATATCAGAATATGTTAGCAAGGACAATCTTCTATATGAATTTCAATCAGGGTTTAGGAAGTCATATTCTACAGACTCATGCCTCCTTTATCTGACTGATTTTATTAGAAAGGAGATGGATGAAGGGAAACTGTGTGGAATGGTCTTACTTGATCTTCAGAAAGCCTTCGACACTGTAACACTTCCTCCAGTCCTGGTCCTATGGGATCAGGATCCAGACATTTATATTCACAACCTCCCATCAATAACAATAACTCTCAGTCATCATTTCCAACCGGTGGGCTGATGCCGATCTGGCATCAGCTCACACACCAACTCATTATTGTTTATTGTCAGTTGTGTCTGTTATGTGTACTATCTGTGTTGTTGTTGTTGTTGTTGTTGTTGTTGTCTCCACTGTGTTAGTCTTCTGTTCCCCTGTCTGTGGTTGTAATTATGTTTAGTCTGGTTGGTTATTTGTTATTGTTTTCCAGTGTACTCTGTGTTCTATTGTTTCTGTCTACCACACCTGTGTCTTGTTTGTAAATTACCCTCTGTGTCTTGTCAATTAGTCTGTGTGTATATAGTCCTGTCTGTCCTGCCCTGCTGGGCGCGATCATTGATAAATGTTACCTGTGTGTGTACGTGTATGTGTTGTGAAGTAAACTGTTAATCGTCACGTGCTGTCTCCGGTCTCATCAATCCATACTCTGCCATCTGGGTCCAACATGACTAAGAAGCGTACTAATCGTAACAGACACAGTAAATCATGGTCTACTGCTTAATAAACTGAAAGCTCTGGGACTGAATGATACAGCTGTAAAGTGGATTGCCTCATATCTGATAGACAGGGACCAGAGGGTAGAGGTCAATGGTTTTTTGTCGAATGCCAAACAAATAGTTTGTGGGGTGCCGCATGGAAGTGTTTTAGGACCATTGCTATTTTTATTGTACATAAATGATATGAGAGAAGCATGTTCTTGTAATTTATTCTTATTTGCAGATGATTCAGCTTTGCTCATCTCCCATAAGGATCTGAGTACACTCCAAAGAAGGCTAGGAGAGGAACTCTCTAAGGTCAGGAATTGGCTGTCTGACAATAGGCTCTCACTTCACTTAGGCAAAACAGAGTCCATTTTGTTCGGATCTAAGCCCAGATTAAAAAAGGCTCCTGAACTCAAGGTAGAATTAGGGTCTGAGGTTATAGCAGCAAGAACGGCAGTGAAGTACCTGGGCTGTATGCTGGATGACAGTCTGGGGGGGGGGGGGGGGGGAATGGCCTTACAGGTGCTGGGTAAGGTAAATGGTCGCACCAGGTTTTTGGCTAGAAAGGCCAATCTTCTTGACAGGGAAAGCCTTAGACTACTGGCCAACAGCCTGGTGCAGTGTCATTTTGATTATACTAGTGTAGCCTGGTTTGAGGGACTGTCAGCTTCATTAAAAAATAAACTACAGGTGTCACAGAATAAGCTGATCAGGGTTGTGATGGGCCTAGGACCTCGTGATCATGTTGGGAGGAGACATTTTCAGGAGCTCAACTGGCTACCAGTTGAGGCCAGAGTAGCCCAGCTTAGGCTCAACATGGTACACAAAATAATAAATAACAGGGCCCCGAAATATTTTAGTAACTATTTTCCTAGTGTTAGTGAATCACACAGCCACAGAACGAGATTTAGCATAGCAAACCTGCATCCTCCAAGGTGTAGAACAAAGATGGGACAGTGCTCATTTGCTCACAAAGGAGCACAGGAGTGGAATGAGTTGCCTTTGACCACCAAACAGATCGTGAACCTGTATAGTTTCAAGGTGAACGTTAGGAAATGGCTCCTAGAAAATGTCCCAGAGTAACTAAGGAAGGTTTTAGTTTTTAATGAAGTGTAGTTTTAGTGTGTCTGTAAATTTTGTATATTGTATTTGTATATTTTATTAATAATGTTGTATTTGACTTTTTAATTCTATTTTTAGCAATATACTGTAGGCTGATGGTAATATGTGTAATACATGTTTATGTAAATACCATGTGCTGCTGAGACCAAGGACCACAATGGAAATAAGTCTGTGACTTTTTTGTGCTATCCTTGATAATGTTAGGATGCATGACTTGTTGTAACATGTAATGTATTTTAACAATTGTCAAATAAACTAAACTAAACTAAACTAAGAGGTATAGCATACCACTCCATTTGTAGTTGTACATCGGTGGAGCTGTACACACAACCCCAGCACAAAAATCATCACTACAAAACTCACAGTGTATATTAGGGATACTGATCGAATATCACTTAGAGCAGCATGTAACATTTTAGAAGTCGAAGCATCAGCAAATCATGCTCTCACATTCTCTCAAATGGAGAACAATGGATTACATCTCAATAACTTCTCTCCAGTGACCCTAAACCCTGGTCTAAGTCTATTAGTGTTGTCACGATACTGGAATTTCTAACTTCAACACAATACCTTGAAAAATATCGATATTCAATACCATTTTTTATACCACAGGGCCCTGTTCAGAGAAATATCACACTTTTTAGAAACATATTTCTCATATTAGATTATAGGTCTTAATTTTTTTTTTATAAAAAGAATAATCATACAATTAACTAATCATAGAAATGAAGTGAAAAAAAACAATATGTAGGCTATGACCTTATTATGCTCTATTATAGAGCTGTGCTGTGTGTACATAGAGTAAATTCATTTATTATTGACCATAGTGAAAGTAGTTTTCCTATCAATTGCTACCCAGCTGTGTGTTTTCTCTTAGCTCTGAGGGGGGCTGCTTTAGTTTTCTCAGGCCTGATAGCCCTGAGGGGGGCTGCTTTAGTTTTCTCAGGCCTGATAGCCCTGAGGGGGGCTAGCTTCAACCCAACTGTCTGTTTTCTCAGTCCTGATAGCTCTGAGGGGGGCTAGCTTTAGTTTTCTCAGGTCTGATAGCTCTGAGGGGGGCTAGATTTAGTTTTCTCAGGCCTGATAGCTCTGAGGGGGGGCTTGAAATAATTTTCTAGAGATGTAAGTTATCAGTCATATAACAGTAGGTGCAAAATGTGGTGTGTGTGTGTGTGTGTGTGTGTGTGTGTGTGTGTGTGTGTGTGTGTGTGTGTGTGTGTGTGTGTGTGTGCCGTCTGGGAGAAATGCGAGGCCCTGTGCGAGATTTAAACGCGAGGCCCCCCCCCTAAAGGTAATATATATATATTTTTTTTAAGATTAATATAATAAAGATTTTTTTTTGTTGCATACAGTCAACGTATTCTTAAATAATAGCACTGCCCGAGGCTGGGCATACAGTCAACGTATTCTTAAATAATAGCGCTGCCCGAGGCTGGGCATATGATACAGTCAACGTATTCTTAAATAATAGCGCTGCCCGAGGCTTAGTGGCAATGCACCTGTACAATCGTACACCTGGCAGTAACAGGGAAAATGCATAAAACACCCCTGGAACCTGATAAACAAGCTTAAAGCCAGGTTAATTTTTCAAGCACGACATGCAGATTTGCACACACGCGTCACAAACTGCACAAGCACAGTGTGAGCAGACCCTTGCATGATGCAACACACCGAGTGAGAGAGAGAGAGAGACAGAGAGACCAAGAGAGACCGAGAGAGAGCAAGAGAGAGAGAGCGAGAGAGAGAGCAAGAGAGAGAGAGCAAGAGAGAGAGAGAGCAAGAGAGAGAGGGCAAGAGAGAGAGAGCAAGAGAGAGCGAGCAAGAGAGAGAGAGCAAGAGAGAGAGCGCGAGAGAGAGAGAGAGAGAAAGAGAGAGAGAGAGAGAGAGAGAGACAGAGAGACAGAGATCCACGGCGGGAACAGAATAGATTGCATTAAAAACTCACCCTAACGCAGAATCAGGTCCAAGAGGAAGGAGACGACCGTGGAGATGACAAAGTTCACCAGTCCCATGATATTGTCCCCCCGTTGGGATGAACTTGGGAGTCTGTTCCTAGTTTATCTGCCACACGTTAGCACTTGATAACGCTAGTTAGCTGTCCCTGCCTTTAGCTAAGCTACTAACCGACATGGCTAGCCCGACTGAACCACACGTTAGCACTCTATAACGCTAGTTAGCTGTCCCTGCCTTTAGCTAAGCTACTAGCCGACATGGCTAGCCCGACTGAACCACACGTTAGCACTCGATAACGCTAGTTAGCTGTCCCTGCCTTTAGCTAAGCTACTAGCCGACATGGCTAGCCCGACTGAACCACACGTTAGCACTCGATAACGTTACGTAGCTAAAGCTAACTAGCTAGCTAGGTTAGCTAACGCTAGTTAGCTGTCCCTGCCTTTAGCTAAGCTACTAGCCGACATGGCTAGCCTGACTGAACGTTCTAACATGCAACAACTTTCATCTTCAGTCCATCTGCCGAACGTCCTCTTCGTCTTGGCATAACCTAATCACTATACTTGGTATTGATAAGCTTACGGCACGCAGCGTTATTTCTTCTGCTCCGATGCTGCACATTTGGTTTTCAAAAGTAGGATGCTCTTGGCCAAGACATCCACTCGCTCCCGTGGATAGCGCCGAATAGACCCCATACCTGTACCCCCTCCCCTTGTGGATAATACCGGTCTTCTTCACATCTCTCTACCGACTACCAGACCGATGCCAACCAGCTCCCCCTAGTGTTAGTCCTCCCACGATGCTTTGCAAAAAAGTAAACGGGTCATTGAATGAAACCAATAGTATATCTGCAGAGCCGCTGAGCCCGGAACACTATTCTACAAACGTGTCTAATGTGAAATATATAAGCATGTAAGCAAAACTAGATTTTAGGTCTGTGATGGAAAGTGATTGTTAACATTCTATTTATTTTAATTTTTATTAAAAAAAATCATTTTTTTTTTTAAATGTATCTTCTCTCTTCTCGCGAGGCCTCCCTTCTCGCGAGGCCCTGTGCGACCGCACTGCTCGCACGCCCCTAGCGGCGGCCCTGTGTGTGTGTGTGTGTGTGTGTGTGTGTGTGTGTGTGTGTGTGTGTGTGTGTGTGTGTGTGTCGGAGCGAGAAAATACAGGCATCTGGTATTGATCTGGGACATTTAGTATTGAAACCGTTTCAAATACTCAGAATCTATATGTATTAAAAAATAAATCAAGTCCAGTATGCAATGGATTGGACCCGTACCCTGCATTAGACAATACTGAAAGTTAGGCTACTGAATACTCTGGATCTGTATAAGCAGTGAAACAGTGGTCTCTCTTAGTATCTCTCTCTCCCTTGTGATATAACAACACAAAAAAGACCCAAAACTACTTCAAACCATCTGCTAACACAAACCAACTGTTCATAATCTCAATTCTCTGAATTGTCCATCCAAAAACACAAAAAGCCATAAAGCAAAGACACCAGCCCGATCGATGCCCATTTATTTAAATTGTGTAACAGTTCAATTATTATTATTATTATTATTATTATTATTATTATTATTATTATGCAATGGCTGCATTTGAGCTATGACTCACCCGGCTCCATTATATGACAACCGGGCTGGAGGGAGTTGCTGCAGCAAAAGATGTCAACTTCATTACAGATGTCATAACCCCCCCCCCACACACACACACACACCCTCACATACACTTTCAAAAACCCACACACAAATACATACACCTTTTCAGGGCAGCTAAATTACTTGCTGTGTTCACTTTGTCAAGTGAAACCTGTTGAGATCAAATAATAACAGTGCAAGAGTTCACAAACACACACGTTTAGAGTAACCCCCCCCCCCACACACACACATAAATACACATCCACGTGACTGATCGGTTTCATCAATATCTCCCCCCCACTTAGGCTACTTACTTACATTTGTTCTGGGAGTGTTCCCCAGTGGCTAGGACCTGGGTGTCGGTTGCTGCAAAACTTTCCGAATTGTTATAGATTAATGTCCCTCCCTTACCCCAATGTGTAAATTCTGAATGGCTTTTCTCCACACTCGGCTCCTGCGGGTGCGCGTGAGCGGTCCCCGGTGTAACGTTATACCTGACGGAGTGAACGAGTCGCGTAGCCAAGGAAGCACGGCCCACTCCATAGCAACAGAGTGTGTGTCTCCTTGAGGGTGAGTGGGTTTAAGTGTCAGGAAGCGGAGAGAGGGTAGAGGGAGAGAGAGAGAGAGAGAGAGAGAGAGAGAGAGAGAGAGAGAGAGAGAGAGAGAGAGAGAGAGAGTCACACAAATAATAGGCCCGCTAGTCTAACCTGAACCTGTGAGGTAACTCTCCATTAGCATTGACGTAGGACGTACATTGTTTAACTCTACCCAGAGCTGCGCTGGATGCAGCACAGTGTGTATGATGCTTGCGGTGTGGAGCTGAAGATAGTATTAGTAGAGGAAGTACTAGTGGTGGTGGTGGTGGTGAGAAGAGGAGGAGGAAAGAGAGACAAGACGTTAGGATGAAATGAAGACAAGCTTCGGTAAAGGAGGGGGAGATGAGTGAGAGAAAGAGAGAGAGATAGAATGAATACTCTCAGGGAGTACTCTGAGGGAGAAGAGAGAATGAGAGTAAGAAAACGAGAGAGAAAATGAGCGTAAAAGAGGGAGAGAGACGGAGAGTCTAGTTGTAAGTGAGGTCACTGGGAGAGAGAATGAGAGTAAGAAAACGAGAGAGAAAATAAGCGTAAAAGAGGTAGAGAGAGAAAATGAGAGTAGATGAGGGAGAAGAGAGAGAGAAAATGAGAGTAAAAGAGGGAGAGAGAGTCTAGTTGTAAGTGAGGTCACTGGGATGGCCCTCAACATCTGTCACTGACAGCCACACACACACACACACACACACACACACACACACACACACACACACACACACACACACACACACACACACACACACACACACACACACACACACACACACACACACACACACACACACACACACACACACACACACACACACACACACACACACACACACACACACACACACACACACACACAAATCCATGTATTATTGCGTAATGAGGACCTTCACATTCCATAGACTCACATTCATTCCCTAACTCCTCAACCTAACCTTAACCATAACAACTACATGCCTAACCTGGCCAATGTTCCAAAAACAACAAAGAAAAAGCAAATCGTTTTTATCATTTGTGAAGAAATTTGGTTGCCATAATGGTTTGAGAAAAAGCGACACACATGCATGCACACACAACCTAACCTACCTACTCTTCTTTCCCTTTCTGTAATCACTCCGCTCTCCATGTGCTTCCTCACTATGGCCCAATCAGTGAGGCAGTCAATGCAGCAATCAGCAATCAGTCGTTAGCTACTATAACTAGGGGAACCTCTCTCTCTCTCTCTCTCTCTCTCTCTCTCTCTCTCTCTCCTCTCTCTCTCTCTCCTCTCTCTCTCTCTCTCTCTCTCTCTCTCTCTCTCTCTCTCTCTCTCTCTCTCTCTCTCTCTCTCTCTCTCTCTCTCTCCTCTCTCTCTCTCTCTCTCTCTCTCTCTCTCTCTCTCTCTCTCTCTCTCTCTCTCTCTCTCTCTCTCTCTCTCTCTCTCTCTCTCTCTCTCTCTCTCTCTCTGCAGATAACTGCCTGCCTGCCTCGTCACATACTAGTGTTGGTTGCAACTGTGAACAACCGAGAGAGTTGGACATTAGTATCTTGACTCATTTAAAACTATAAAAGCCATAGAAAAACGACCTCTTGTCATGTCAAGCCGACCGATGCCTTCATTTTTGAATAGTAAATCTGAACAACTCAACAGAACTGTTTTCCATAACTGTGGCGAGCTGGTTGGCGTATTAGTCGACCTGTCAAATAGCACACAATTTGGTTTTGAAACAGGGGGGGGGTATTTAGGTCTGAAATTCATGATTTTCAGTGTAACGGTTGACTGTAATGGACCTCTGTTTGGCTTGTTGTTCTGTGTCTACCTATTCTGGCACCTTGGTGTTTAGCCAGAGGGGCTCTAGAGATGTTGGTCAGTCAGCTCACTGTTCTGGTCCTATAGCCAGTGTTGTACTCGAGTCACTAAATCTCGAGTCCGAGTCGAGTCTCGGACTCAAGATTTGGTGACTTCCAAGTCCGAGTCACCAAAGCAGAGCCAGAGTTGAGACCGAGTCGAGTCCCCATTACCCTAGTCTGAGTCCGAGTCCAAGTCATCAAGATTGAGTCCACTCCACTCTGGCAGTCAAAGAGCTGACGTACAAATAAAAAAAGGTCTACATTAAACATAAATGACTGAGTGTTCATCCACCACAAGCGAACACTGGGCCGCACTTTCAAAGCTACACGACGAGGTAAACAAACTACAGATAGCTAACGTTGACGCTGCCATTTTGGTTCTGGCGATTTCAACAGCGCGCGTCTTAAAAAGGTGTTGCCGAATTTCTATCAGCATGTGACCTGTCCCACCAGAGGCGAGAACATATTAGACCATGTATACTCGCAATTTAAGAATGGGTACAAGTCACAGGCTCCTAGTCCATTCGGTAAGTCCGATCACGCCGCCATCTTTCTTTTGCCAAATATAAAAGAGTCTTAAGCGAACGCCGGTAGTATCGCGAGAGGTTAAGCGTTGGACTGTGACGTCAGAGGAGACGCTTCAGGCTGCGCTGGAATGCACAGACTGGAATGTATTCCGTGATAACACAGCCAATATTAAACGAATACACTGAAACGGTGCTTGACTTTGTCTGTACTCTGGTAGAAGAAACAATCCCCTCTACCACAATTAGAATCTACCCAAATCAAAAGCCCTGGGTAGATAAATCCGTCCGTGAGGCTCTGAAAGTGCGCACCTCAGCCTACAACACCGGGCTTGTGACAGGCAACATGGATGAACACAAGACGGCAAGATACAACGTCAGGAGACCAGTAATAGAGGCAAAACGGCGTTATAGGGATAAAGTTGAACTTCAGTTTGAACAGGCTGACTCTAGAGGTATGTGGCAGGGCCTCAGAACAATGACAGATTACAAAGGCACCTCCCTCAAACTGAACAGTGACATCTCCTTAGCAAATGATCTCAATACCTTCTATGCGAGGTTTGAGGCTGTGAATAACAACACCAGCCCACAAGCCACGGCAATGGGGAGGGGGGGGTCTGCTGAGGGAGATTCAGTGTTCAGAATAACAGAACATGAGGTGAGGAGGACCTTTAAGAAAGTGAATATCAGGAAGGCAGCAGGACCGGACGGCATCCCCGGCCGCGTCCTAAAAGTCTGTGCCAACCAACTGGCCCCGGTATTCACTGACATCTTTAACCTGTCCTTAGAACAGGCTGTCATCCCCACCTGTCTGAAGAAGTCCACCATCATCCCTGTACCAAAAAAATCTACACCCGCTTGCCTCAACGACTACCGCCCTGTAGCTCTCACCTCCATAGCCATGAAGTGCTTTGAGAAGCTAGTGAAGGGCTACATCTGTTCCTCCCTCCCCATCAACCTGGACCCCCTGCAATTTGCATACCGCCCTAACAGGTCCACGGAGGACGCCATAGCCCATGTGCTGCACACAGCAGCATCACACCTGGACAAGAGGCAGGGGAACTATGTGAGAATGCTGTTCATCGACTACAGCTCAGCATTCAATACCATAGTCCCCTCCAAACTCATAGCCAAGCTCAGGGACCTGGGCTTGAACTATGACCTCTGCCAGTGGGTCTTGGACTTCCTGACGGGCAGACCCCAGGTGGTAAGAGCAGGCAACTGCACCTCCTCATCCATCACGCTCAACATAGGGGCCCCCCAGGGCTGTGTTCTGAGCCCCCTCCTCTACTCCCTGTACACACATGACTGCGTGGCACAGCGGAACAACAACACAATCATCAAATTTGCTGATGACACAGTAGTGGTGGGCCTGATCTCTGCCAACGACGAGAGGGCCTACCTGGAAGAGGTAGATAATCTGTCACAGTGGTGTCAGGAGAACTGCCTCTCCCTGAACGTCAGCAAAACAAAAGAGATGATTGTGGACTTCAGGAGGTCGGGGGTCAAGGACTACAGCCCCCTCAGCATCGACAGGGCACCGGTTGAGAGAGTGAACAGTTTCAAGTACCTCGGAGCCCACATATCCGAGGACTTGACATGGACCACACACATTGACAGTGTTGTGAAGAAGGCACGACAACGCCTCTACTTCCTCAGGCGCCTAAGGAAGTTCCAAGTCAGTCAGAAGATCCTTAAGAACTTCTACTCATGTACAATAGAGCAGTGGTTCTCAAACTGTGGTACACGTACCACTAGTGGTACTTGGTGGTACTGCTGGTGGTACTTGAAAACATTTCCAAAAAAGCTAAAAAAAAAAAAAAAATGTTTTGCAGTCAGGCCACTGAACTTAGAAGCAGGCCAGGCCAGTGTTTCTGGTTGCGGCAGCGCGATAGTTAGATAATCTAAGTGGGGAACAACCAGGAGATCACTGTGACAGAGAGTAATGCAGTCTAAACAGTCATAAATCTTTAATTCAACTTCAGCCCTGATCATAACTGTAACTGAGGGGTACAATTCCCTGACTGTATTACTAGATATGATACTTACTACCACTACCTTTGTACTTAATATTCGGCCACCCAGTACACGGCATAAATATATTATCATAAACACTCTCACGTAGATGAAACGGATCCAACACAAATGTACGAAGTCGAAACAGGTCTTTATTTCTACACAGCGATGGTGTGTAGAACAAGCACTTAATCACTTAATTACATTTATGAATTGAAATAGTATGCACTTTTATGGCAAAGAGTATTCGTCGGTATATCAATAGAGAATGTCCAATCTCTGAAGGCGCAGGTGGTAAATATACGACCTGGAATAGTTAAGGAATAACAGCAATGATACTTTAATGATTATATACTAGATACACTAGAGGGGGTTAATCCGGTCGCTTGTAAGCCGACAGGAGTAGGAGGGGGGGGGGGGTAGAATCCGGCTGCCTCGTCCGGCCAAGGGTATCCCAGGTGAACCCACTGTAGTGCCGTTCAATGCGCCGGCGATCCTTGGACCACAGATGAAAGCAGGTGGACTCTTTGTGGGCCGGCTCTCTCCGGTCCACGGGGGAGAGACGTGAAGCGACCTCGTCTTGCAGAGCATCTCCTCACCTTGCGTCCTCTCCAGGGGGGGGGGGTTCCAACACACGGCAGTGTCGGGGGTCTTTATCCATGGAATAATCAAAGTATACAAAGCATAATCCGTGCCTGGGAAGGCGGGCTGTCGTCGGTAGAATAATCCGGTATACAGGTCCACTCGCTCGTCGGCTCTGGGGCTCCTCGGGTGCAGCTTCACATGGGGTCAACCACCCTGGGTAAGCAGCCAGTTCTCTGCCCGAAACGATGGGGTACTGACCACGGTAGTATTCTCACCGCACGAAGCACTATATATTAACAGACTATTATTAGCTTAATAGACTACGTCCAACTCGACGATATAGTGCCAAATATGACTATTCAAATATTAATATACACGATGTCTCAATACCGATGGTAGGCGAACTTGGCCTTACTCCCACAGGTGGCGTCGCGGGGAGGCTTTACGTCTGTGACTCTATTGGAGGGTAAGAAACTGGACTGAAAAGAAAGTCCTACTTTAGTAGCGCAGTATATATACGCACTATGAACAAATAGTCCCATTAGTGGTGCGGTAGCCAGATTCCTACGCGGAACTAGGACTTGTTCGTACATGTGGAGCGGTACGTTTGAACTGGGTCTGAGGGGTACGGCAGCCTGGCACCAAGGTCTCGACCAATAGTAGAATGGAGACTATTATGGGATGTTCAGTAGGCTAGAATGGATATTCAATGCATATTGTACAAGGAATATACAAGGGATATCAGGGAATATTAGAGAATATACAAATACAATTAAATATATATATATAAATAAATATATATATTCGGTTTAATCTGGCCCTTCACAACAGCCACCCCCTGAATAGGTCCCAGACCTAATCAGTTAAACAGAGACAGATTAATCGCGTTGTCTATTTACACATAAGGGTTTGCTGTAGGGGTCAGTCAACTTCACAAAGTCATAGGGTTGTAGGGTCATGGTCATCATCGATTGTGTCTGGGAGTCGAGGCAGTTCTATGAGCCTTGCCACGGGACGGGTGTAAGTGCGACCCTGGACGAGCACTTCAGCTGCTCGGACCTTGCCGTCGGCACCGGTGATCACTTTGCTTACGCGGCCGGCCGGCCACATAGCTCTGGGCAGTGATTGATCAATAATCATGACGACTGTTCCTTCTGTCAAATTGTCTCTCTCCTTTACCCACTTCTGGCGGGTCTGTAGAGACGGTAGGTAGTGCAGTAGGAAACTGTTCCAAAACTTGTCGGCTAATACTTGGCTGTACCTCCACATTCGTCGGCCGTTCGCTTCTTCAGGCCGGTACATTGTCTGGGGTAATGCAGGATCTAGCCGCCCCATCAGGAGTGTGTTGGGGGTAACTGGGTCGATATCCGCCACATCACTGGAGACATATCCGAGGGGCTTCGAGTTAAGTACTCCCTCAATCTCCGTGAGGACTGTCATTAGGACTTCTTCCGCCACAGTCTGGGCCCCAAGTACTGCGTACAGGGCTGTCTTTATGGAGCGCACTTCTCGTTCCCAAGTGCCACCGAAGTGGGGTGCGTTTGGGGGGTTGAATTGGAAATCAACCTGTGCTGGAGCGAGGTGGGTCTTAAGTTCTGGGCCCATAGCTTGGAAGCTCTCTCTCAGCTCTCTTTCGCCGCCTTTGAAGTTTGTCCCATGATCGGACAATAGGGTAGACGGTCTTCCTTTCCGTGATGTGAATCTACGGAAGGCCATAAGGAATGAGTCTGTGCTCATGGTCGGGAGAAGCTCGATGTGTATCGCTCTGGTGGTCATGCATTTGAATACAATACCCCACCGCTTCTCGGTTCCTCTTCCTTTCTTTATGTGCAGCGGGCCAAAGCAGTCCATACCCGTTGAGTGGAATGGCTTGTCACCGATTCGGAGGCGACATGGAGGAAGGTCAGCCATCCTTGGTATGCTGGGCTGCGCGCGCCACTTGCGGCAGTCTAGACATGTTCGCTGGAAGCGTCGTACCGCCTCTCTTCCTTGTAGGATCCAGTAACGACGTCTGATTTCCGCGAAGACTCTTTCTGCTCCTGCGTGATGTACATCCTCATCGTATTTCTTTATAATCAGCTCTGTGACCTTGTGTCGGCTGTTCAATACGATCGGGTATTTAATGTCATCCGGTAGATTGGGGGCTCTGCGTAGGCGACCACCCACTCTGATGAGGGTATGAGCGTCGCTCTCGGGGGCCAGGTGAATTAATCTGCTGTCGGATGGGACGGGCTTTCCTCCCTGTAGACAGGCCAATTCATCGGGGAACGAGTCTCTCTGGGCTCGCTGCAGTAGAAGCAATTCTGCTTCCTCGTAGTTAGCTGCTGACATATCAGCGGGGGACTTGCACTCCGGGTGGTACCGCAGGAATGTTCTTTGTTGTGCACTCTCTATGGACGTGCAATCGTCTATGTTAGGGTCGGTGGAGGCTACGGTGCTCAATCCACAGAACACAGACTTCTTATTTTCCACCTCCTCTGGACTTGCTTCCCTCGGGATAGGCATGGGCCACTGTCCTTCCGGGAGTCTTAGGAATGCGGGGCCGTCACTGTAGACATTGCGACGGGTGAGGTCATCCAGGGGCATCCCCCGGGTGATGACGTCAGCTGGGTTCTGTTTTGTATCAACGTAGCGCCACTCTGTTTCTCCGGTTAACTCTTTGGTTAAGTCTTGAATCTCGGTGACTCTGACTCCCACGAAGACTTTGTACTTGCATGAGTCCGATTTGATCCAGGCGAGTACCGTCGTGGAATCTGACCACAGGATTGTTCTAGACACCGGTATGGTGAGCTCACGTTGGATGAGCGTGGCTAGGTGCGCTCCGGCTAGGGCTGCGCAGAGCTCTAGACGTGGGATAGATTGTTGCTTGCGTGGGGCTATTCTCGAGCGGGCGAGGACAAATGCTGTGTAGATCTCTCCCCCCTGGTCTTGGGCCCGCAAGTAGGCTACTGATCCGTATGCGACCTCTGAGGCGTCACTGAAGACGTGTAAGTCAATTTTACATGTCTCTGGCCTCACCGTGGGTGGGAAGTAGCTTCGGCGCATATTAACGCCTGGGAGTGAGTGGAGCTCCATCTCCCACTCTCTCCAGGTGGATGCAAGGTGTGCGGGAATGGGGTCGTCCCAGCCCTGGTCCTTGTCCCACAATGCTCGTACAATCATTTTTGCCCTGGTGGTGTACGGTAGAATACATCCTAGCGGGTCATATTGTCGGGCGAGTGTTGTGTACACACTCCGTCTGGTGGTCGGTGCCGCCGCCGGCCTTCCCTGCTCCGTAGTCAGGGGCTTGTGTCTGTAGTGAAGCGAATCTGTTTTGAATCGCCACACCAATCCCAGGGTCATCTCCTGGGCTTCTCCCGGGATTGTAGCCATCCAGGTCTCGCTGCTGGCTGCCTTGTCCTCGGAGGAGAGGCTGCGCAGTACTTGCGGATCGCTGCTGGCCCACTGCCTGAGATCAAAGCCGCCTTTGATCAATGAGGCGCGGAGTTTAATCAGGAGAGCCTCGGCTTCTTCCTGGGTTGAAAGGCTTTGTAGACAGTTGTCTACGTAGAAGCTGTTCTTTACGCTGTGTCGGACCTCTTCGTCCGCTGCTGGGTCCTCTGCTACATGTTTCTGTAGTGCAAATGTCGCACAGCAGGGGCTGCACGTCGTTCCGAAGGGGAGGACTTCCCATTGGTAGATGGCTGGGTGCTCATCTCCTGGCTTCTCTCTCCATAGGAACCGTAACAGGGGCTTGTCCGCCTCTACTAATCTCACCTGCAGGAACATTCCTTTAATGTCCCCGCTGATGGCCACCTTTTCCTGGCGGAAGCGGAGTAGAACGCCGAGTAGGGAGGGGCCGAGTGTGGGACCGGGCAGTAACTCTTTATTTAGATTTTGGGATCCGATCTGGTAGCTGCAGTTAAATACTATGCGGTCTTTACCGTTGTGATGGACCTTGTGGTGGGGCACGTACCACGATTCAGTGGTCTGGTCAGCCTCTTTAATGTCCATCTTTGTGACGTGTCCCGCTGTGATGAGCTTCTCAATCTCAGCGCGGTATACACTCTCTTGGGCGGGGTTCTTGGCTAAGCGCCGCTCCGTGTTCAGCAGGTACCGTTCTGTGGCGTCTGTCTTGGCGTGGAAAGTAGGCATTCCTTCTCGCCGCAGGAGTGGCGTGGCGTATCTCAACACGCCGTTGACCGGGACTCTCTTGGTCCCTGTCTCGAGGAGGTGAATTGCGTAAATGTCATCTTTAGAGCGAATGTCTTTCTTTCCGTTCTTAAAGGGCATTTGTTCCAAGGTCCATAGCCGCTCTACGTGTTGCAGGAGTGCGGTTTCTCCCTCTGTGACTCGGGAGTGGAGACATCTAGTGGCTGTACTTCGGTTGAGAGATTTGGCGAGCGGGCCTTGGAGAGTCCATCCCAAACGGGTCTCGACTGCTGCAGGACAGCCTCGGGGTCCGGTATGAACCCGGTCTATCGGGACAATGAGGTCTGCATGGTCGGAGCCTATCAACAGGGTCGGCATAGCATTGTCTATGAGCGGGATCGGTAACTTGCGCAGATGTGCATATTTCTCCATCAGCTTGGCGACGGGGTATGTGTACCGCGACAGTCCTATTTCTTGGCTGGTGAAAGCGTCTGCAATCTGGTACCGTCGCTCAGGCTGGCCGCTTGCTGCGATAGAGAATGAGACATTCTCGCCCTTTATCGTCTTCAAATCTCGTCTTATTGTCCGAATTGTCATTTGGGTTTCGCTTCCCCGCAGCCCTAGCTGGGCCGCAGCGGAGGCGAGCAGCAGGGTCTTCTCTGACCCGTCATCGAGGACGGCGTAAGTGTCCAGGACTTTATTCTGGTAGCTTAGTGTCACACGCACTACTTTTAGGAGTACTCGGGCTCCACTGCTGCTGGCGGGATCGATGTACATGACGCTCGCTTTGCGGCTGGATGGTGCAGGTGAAGGGCGCCGTCTGTTACTGTCGTGAAGTATGTCCAGATGGGCTCCATCGCACTTGGTGCACCTTTTCTTTAAGCGGCATTCGGCTGCCATGTGTGAGCGCGCACAGCGAAAACAGCGCTTGTTGGACTTTATCCATTGACCTGCTTCCTCCGCGTTCAGCTTGGGGAAGGAGTCACATTGCGCTAGCCAGTGTTCTTTCTCACAGTAGGGGCACACTATCTTCCACTTCTCCGTTCTGGAGGGGGTACTGTGGCTCCTGCTGCTCGGTACTGACTCCGATTGGTGCATCACAGTCACCGATCTTCTTCCATCATTTAGTCGTCTGGTTCCTTCTCTGGAGCCAGGGGTGCTCCGTCCGAATGTATCTAGCCGTAGGCTGCTGACTTCTCTCGCCAGGAAGTCTGCTAGATCGAGGAGGTTCGGTTCGGGGCCATTCGGGTCTCTGTGGTCCCTCTGCCGCCTAAAGCGCTCCTGACGAGCGGGCGGCAGCTTCTCCAGGATCCTTTCCACATTTGAGTTGGCGTAAAGTTCATGCCTCCCCTTCTCTCTTTGCGCTCCCAACATCCCTACCAGGGACTGCACTCTGATGGACAGGTCGTCCAGTGCTCGATTGTCTATTGCTGGGGGTAAGCGGTCGATGTGTCGGATCTCCTGGATCACGTAATCCCATATGCGCCCATACCTCTGGTCCAATGCTACCAGCGCTGCTGTGTATGGGGTGGTGGAAGTCGCGTAGGCGAGCGCTATATTATGTGCGCGGGGTACCTTTAAGTGCTTCAGTAGGATGGCGTATTTGTGGCGTTCATCCAATACATCCACCAACATGGTCTCCAGACACATGCGGAGTTCTGTATACTGGGCCCGGTTCTCTTGGGTGAAGTCGGGTACCATAGGCGTGCCAATGTATGACGCTGACTGTGGATACATCGGCGAGCGTTGGGGGAGAGGCCTCCTAGGCGAGTCTCCTCCCGCTCCTTGGTATGGGCTGGTACCGGCAGTGTACCATGGCCCGCTTGTCCAGGTGCTGTTCCTCGGTGCGGGTCGTGCGTCGTGCTCACCCGTGTATAGAGTCGGGGGTCTGTAGCGCAGCTCCGCGGGAGTATAGCCTGGGCTGTACCGGACCTCCTGGTCCGGTAGAGTACTGTGCTGTCTTCGGGCGTGGTTCTCCTCCTCTTCCTCTTCGTCTTCAGTTAGGTCATCCAGTGCTTGTAGTCTCTGGTTTAGCCTCTCCACAGGATATGCTGCTCCTTCCCGGTTGCTAGGTCTCGCTTGGACCGGTGGGGGGAGGTGGTCTGTGGGGGGTATAGACCTCGTCTGTTGGTCAAGTTCAGGGTTGTTTACTCGGCTAGGGGATGCCGCCCTGGAGGTGTGTCTAGACGAGTTCCTGGAGCCTCTGGCGGAGGGAGAGGGTGTTGTCCGTCTGATCAGCTGTTCTATTAGTTGCGACTGCTGTCTGTCGCGCGCTGCGTCCCGTTGAGCACCGGCTCGTTCTCGGGCCACATTCTCTTCCATCTGAATGCGTCTTATTTCTAGACGTATCTGCTCGTGTTCGCTTCGCTGCTGGATCTGCAGTCGGTCGCGTTCAGCAGCGGCGTTCAGGCTGATGAGGAAGGCCTGCTGTAGGGTCCTCTCTGCCTCGCTGGGAGAAGGCGGTTGTATAGGGGAGCCTTCCCTCGGGGTACTCCTTGCGGAGCCTTGGAGTTCTATCTCCACGGTGCTCTCCCCGTCTTCTTCCGTGCCGAGTTCTCTCTCGGTAGCGTTGTATTCCTCCCGGGACTCATCGGGGACTACTTCTTCAGTACTGGCGGGGTGTGAAGTCATGTCTGGTTCCCACTGGTCCCCACCGTGAACTTGGTCAGTTACATTAGAGCCCGTAGGGGCCTCTATGGTCGGGGTAGTCTGGGCGTTGGGGTTAGACATACTTTTACTTTCTAGTTTTACCGCGTTTACTGTTAGTAGAAGACTAGGTTGTTGACTGACAGCGTAAGCCTCTAAGTACTGAGGGAGCCGTCGTTCGCGCTGCGGGCGTTGGTTAGGAGGATCGTTTCGTGGAGTGTTCATCATAGGCCATTTCAATATTAATAACACTATATTAATATTACACTAATTACCATCCGGCTCGAAGGACCAATTGTAACTGAGGGGTACAATTCCCTGACTGTATTACTAGATATGATACTTACTACCACTACCTTTGTACTTAATATTCGGCCACCCAGTACACGGCATAAATATATTATCATAAACACTCTCACGTAGATTAAACGGATCCAACACAAATGTACGAAGTCGAAACAGGTCTTTATTTCTACACAGCGATGGTGTGTAGAACAAGCACTTAATCACTTAATTACATTTATGAATTGAAATAGTATGCACTTTTATGGCAAAGAGTATTCGTCGGTATATCAATAGAGAATGTCCAATCTCTGAAGGCGCAGGTGGTAAATATACGACCTGGAATAGTTAAGGAATAACAGCAATGATACTTTAATGATTATATACTAGATACACTAGAGGGGGTTAATCCGGTCGCTTGTAAGCCGACAGGAGTAGGAGGGGGGGGGGGGGTAGAATCCGGCTGCCTCGTCCGGCCAAGGGTATCCCAGGTGAACCCACTGTAGTGCCGTTCAATGCGCCGGCGATCCTTGGACCACAGATGAAAGCAGGTGGACTCTTTGTGGGCCGGCTCTCTCCGGTCCACGGGGGAGAGACGTGAAGCGACCTCGTCTTGCAGAGCGTCTCCTCACCTTGCGTCCTCTCCAGGGGGGGGGGGTTCCAACACACGGCAGTGTCGGGGGTCTTTATCCATGGAATAATCAAAGTATACAAAGCATAATCCGTGCCTGGGAAGGCGGGCTGTCGTCGGTAGAATAATCCGGTATACAGGTCCACTCGCTCGTCGGCTCTGGGGCTCCTCGGGTGCAGCTTCACATGGGGTCAACCACCCTGGGTAAGCAGCCAGTTCTCTGCCCGAAACGATGGGGTACTGACCACGGTAGTATTCTCACCGCACGAAGCACTATATATTAACAGACTATTATTAGCTTAATAGACTACGTCCAACTCGACGATATAGTGCCAAATATGACTATTCAAATATTAATATACACGATGTCTCAATACCGATGGTAGGCGAACTTGGCCTTACTCCCACACGTGGCGTCGCGGGGAGGCTTTACGTCTGTGACTCTATTGGAGGGTAAGAAACTGGACTGAAAAGAAAGTCCTACTTTAGTAGCGCAGTATATATACGCACTATGAACAAATAGTCCCATTAGTGGTGCGGTAGCCAGATTCCTACGCGGAACTAGGACTTGTTCGTACATGTGGAGCGGTACGTTTGAACTGGGTCTGAGGGGTACGGCAGCCTGGCACCAAGGTCTCGACCAATAGTAGAATGGAGACTATTATGGGATGTTCAGTAGGCTAGAATGGATATTCAATGCATATTGCACAAGGAATATACAAGGGATATCAGGGAATATTAGAGAATATACAAATACAATTAAATATATATATATAAATAAATATATATATTCGGTTTAATCTGGCCCTTCACAACAATAACCATTTATTTTTAGATTTCTTGTAATGTCAGATAAAAAATGAAATACTCCCACTTTTCTGAAAAGAGTTGGTGTTAAATCTGAAATTACAAAAAATCCATCAACATATGTGTTGCTGCTAATCATTGACACATGCCTAGCCTGTAATAATCCCCCCCAGAAAAATTTACTTTGCATTTGATATATTGTAAATATTTTATTTTTTGTGTGTTTTTTTTAACAATAATTTGTGATGCCATCACACAAACTGGCATTTAAAGGGTAAACATTCAAAAATGTATTGAATATGTGTTTTCTTTTCTTTTTTACAATAATTTGTGATGCCCATCACAAACACTGGCA